>NC_052354.1:48975499-49170286 GCF_009727055.1 Benincasa hispida
TAAGGACCCATCCGCAATTCGAATCCTCTCATTTCCAGCACTTGGATAGTATGAGAGAAATCGGTCGGATGAGCCAGTCAAGTGATCGGTTGCTCCTGAATCTAGAATCCATAACTCATTCCCCTCAGCAAGGAAACTCAAGGATTGAGGATTACCTGATTGAGCAACTGTTTGATTCCTACGGTACCTGAATCCCCAGGATTAGTCACTGGAAGCTGTGTTTGAGGTCGTGTAGTCCCCTCAACTGATTCACCACTAGAGCACACCCAAATTTCGACTTGTCATTCGGAGGGCAACGTTTACCATTTGGAGGGCGACCATGCAATTTCCAGCACTGATCCTTCGTATGCTACTGTTTTTTACAATGCTCACAAACTGGGGGTGTTTTACTATTTCTGCTTGTCACCATCAGCTCCAGTGGACTTCACCCTGAAGGCAGCTGACTCTATAGTGATAACACTTGGCCCATTCATTGCACTTGATCTATCTTCTTCCAATCTAACTTCTGAACATACCTCCATGAGAGACGGAATTGGTTTCTGCCCTAGTATTCTACTGCGAACTGTATCAAATTTGGGGTGTAGCCCGGCAAGAAAATCATACACACGCTCAACCTCTTCTATCTTGGAGTATTGAATTCCATCTTGTGGGCAGGTCCAGATGATCTCCCGACATAGATCCATTTCTTGCCATAACAAGACATCTTGCTGAAGTATGATGTTACATCCATGCTCCCCTGTTTGCATTCGTAAACCTGTTTACGTAGAGTATATAGGCGGGATGCGTTCTGACGCCTTGAATATAACCTTCGGACTGCATCCCAAATATCCCGGGCAGTAGCTGAATAGAGTAAGGTTTCCCGATTTGTGGTTCCATACTACTAATTAACATTGAGCGGAGCAAAGAATCCTCTGCCTTCCAGACACGCTCTTGGGGATCCCAGGATTCGGTCGTGGTATCTCTCCAGTTAAATATCCAAACTTATGGCGTCCCTCAAGAACCATTTTAATGGTTTGGGACCAAGAGAAGTAATTTGCCCATTCAACTTCTCTCCGTGATCATTCCTGCGAATTTCCAATTGTTCCAGATAAAAGATTAGAAGTTGGAGTAGGAAACATTGATACCGGATTTTCTGAATACATCGGGGAAGAATCATGGCCATTCAATCGGGCTCCCAGGGCGACCATCTGTTGCTGAAGACTAGCTAATTGTTGTTGGAGTTCCCCATGAGATTCAGATCTGGAATTTTTCTGTCTAAATACCATGGGATTTTCTTCAATGGATTACCCATTCGAAACTGGGGCTGAACCGGATATACTTGAGGAAGAGGCTGTCCACCATGATGCTGTGAAGAAGCTCCTGCGCGGAAGTCCCACAGCGGCAAAGTTCGGCAACCCATGACCGGCGCTGCTCCCAGACTGCTGTGATGGTGGGTAACGGATGAACGGCTCGGCGATCTGCTGTGCAGCGGAAGAAATCGCACCGATCTGACCCAACCCGGCAGCTGGAACACGCCCATGGAAGAAATCGCGCCGATCTGACCTGACCCGGCAGCTGAAACACACCCATGATCGTCTGGTGAAGACGCGATTCTGTGCGACGCCGAGATACCTACCAGCTGTAGACCGATCGCGTGCGCCGGCTGGAGAACGTTTGAGGCTGAGACGGTTGTGAGCGACGCTGAGGATCCGATTGGTTGTGACCCGATTGCGTGCGTCGGCTGGAAGGCGTGACCTTCCACCACCACCTGCTGTTCAGCTGGAAGAATCCGATCGATGGTGTTCAGTTGGAACGGCTGAGACTGGAAGCTAATCGGCGAGCCAGCTGGAGCAATTCCACCACCTGGGATGATGGTTCGGAGATATCGGTCAACCGCTGCTTGAATCACAACCTCATTATTCAGCGTACCTTCACCTATTAAGTTTGACGACTGAGTTTCTTCTACCGGGGCTAGGGTTCATCACCTTGCTCTGATACCATATTGAAATAGGGAAAGAAGACAACACAAGGAGTTTACGTGGAAAACCCTAATTAGGGAAGAAAAACCACGATAGAAAAGAACTTATTATTTTTAATCATCATTTACTTTACAATAGACCCAACCCTAGATATAAATAGAATAATGTGAAACCCTAATTTAGCAAATATAGTAAAAAGACAAAAATGCCCTTAGGGCTAATTTAACATATTTCAACATATATGTTATGACACTATCGCCTTGGGCACCCTAGTTTCCATTATATGAATTATCTGTTTCTTCATCTTTTTCATATTGTTAATATTTCTAAATTAAATTGTGATGTGTGTGTCCAAGCCAAACAGCCTCATGCATCATTAAAACCTCAGCCTTATAAGCCTTCCAAACTATTTACCCTCTTCCATAGCGATGTTTGGCGTCCGTCACCTGTTACTACCCCCACTGACAAGCGGTGGTTTGTAACCTTCATTGACGATCATACTAGGTTAACTTGGGTTTTTCTTCTGACAGACAAATCCGAAGTTACATTGGTCTTCCAATAGTTCTGTTGTTCTGTAGAAACCCAGTTCAATGCAAAAATCGCTATCCTTCATAGTGACAATGGTCGGGAATACTTTAATAATTCCTTTAGGGAGTTCTTAATCTCAAAAGGAATCGTCCATCAGAGTTCTTGTGCGTACACTCCCCAACAAAATGGAGTGGCCGAACGGAAAAACCGTCACCTTATTGAAGTTGCTCGATCTCTTATGTTGTCAACTTCTCTTCCGTCCTATTTATGGGGGATGTTGTTCTGATAGCAGCTCATCTAGTAAATCGAATGTCGCCCCAGGTTCTAAAATTCCAAACCCCCCTAGATTACTTCAAAGAGTCCTACCCTGATAACCGACTTATTTCTGATGTTCCCCTTCGGGTGTTTGAGTGTGTTGTGTTCGTCCATGGTCCTAACCGAACCAAGTTTACTCCTCGTGCCCAGAAATGTGTCTTTGTGGGGTACCCTCTTCATCAATGTGGGTACAAGTGTTATCATCCTTCTTCCCGAAAATACTTTGTCTAAATGGATGTGACGTTCTTCGAAGATCATCCCTTCTTTCCCAAGGGTTCCCTTCAGGGGGAGAATACTAGTGAAGAAACCAATTGGGGTCCAAGTCTATCCATCTTACCTGAACCCATTCTTGACATAAGTACCAACGAATCCATCCTGCCTACCAAACAAGTCCCATGGATCACATACTATAGGAAGAATCTCAGAAAGGAAATAGCGTCGTCTGTTATTTCTCCGGCTCCAGTCCATGAGTCAGAACGAGTGTCAGTTCCAAGTACTAATACTTCTATCCCTGATGATGGTAATATTTTTAATAAAACTGATGCCTGTGTTGAAAATGATGAGAGCAAAGACAGGGAAGACAATGACAACAAGTATGATTGCACCAGGAACAATGTGACTGAAGCAAGGAGTGATGATTGTGAGACACTTGTTCTAGCAGAGAACATTGTTGAAAGTGGAAAAGAAATGTCACCTATTCCAACAGAGAACACCGTTGAGAGTGGAAAAGAAATGACAGAGCATGAGACCTATGAGCAGAAGGTTGAGTGCAGTATGAAGCCCAAGGAGAATAAAGACCGTGATGCATCTCTTGACCTCCCGATTGCCCTGAGGAAAGGTATCAGATCGTGTACGAAATATCCACTACAAAGCTACTTGTCTTATGGCAACTTGTCTCCTGGGTTCAAGGCCCTCAAGACGAGCCTAGACACAGCTGTAATACCGAACAGTATACACACAACAATGGAGATTCCAAAATGGAAAGCCACAATCATGGAAGAAATGGGGGCGCTTGAGAAAAATCATACGTCGGACCAAGTTACTTTTCCAAATGGACACAAAGTAGTTGGATGTAAATTGGTGTTTAGTTCACAGTGAAGTATAGGCCCGATGGAACGATTGATAGATACAAGGCCAGATTAGTTGCCAGAGGCTTTACTCAGACCTTCGGGGTTCACCAGTAGCAAAATTGATTACAGTATGGGTTCTGCTCTCAGTTGCAGTTAACAAAGACCGGCCCCTGCACCAGTTTGATGTGAAGAATGCTTTTCTTAACGGAGAGTTGGAGGAAGAAGTCTACATGAGTCCTCCCCCAGGATTCGAGAAACAATTTAACCACTGAGTATGTAGACTAAAGAAGTCCTTGTATAGGTTAAAACAGTCCCCGAGAGCCTGGTTTGGTAGATTCACTACCTTTGTAAAGTCACAAGGGTATAGTCAGGGACACTCAGATCACACTCTCTTCACAAAGAGGTCAGTATCCGAGAAGATTGCCGTTTTGATTGTGTATGTAGATGATATTGTTATTTCAGGTGATGATGCTTCAAAGATTGACCGCTTAAAGACGAAAATGGCTGAGGAATTTGAAATCAAGGACCTTGGAAAACTGAGGTACTTCCTTGGAATGGAGGTGGCTCGATCGAAAGAAGAGATTTCAATTTCTGTTGATTATTTTCCTTTATTGTGAAATTTTATATTGTACTTATTGTACTATATTTGTTGTATTTTATTCTTTCCTTATTTGTAATTATTTTATTCTTTCCTTATTTGTAATTATTTTATTCTTTCCTTATTTGTAATTGGGTATTTCTTTTATTTAAGAAACCTTTTCCTCCTAAAATTAATAAAAGAAAAAATAATGTTTTTGTAGCATGGTATCAGAGAAACAAATTTTTTTTAATTATATTTGCTCTATAATTCATTGTGAAATTTTATATTATACTTATTGTATTATATTTGTTGTATTTTATTCTTTCCTTATTTGTAATTGGGTATTTCTTCTATTTAAGAAACCATTTTCTCCTAAGATTAATAAGAGAAAAAATATTTTTTTGTAGCATGGTATCAAAGAAACAAATTTTTTGAAACCCTAAAAACCCAAAAAAAAAACCCTATTTTAATTTTCTTTTTGAAACCCTAGAAAAAAACCCAGCCTTCTGTCGTCGCGATTTCGCAGTCTGTCGTCCGACCATGTCTGCGTCGCTAACCACCGTTTCCGCTGCCGAATGGTTGTCGCTGCCCGTCAGCTATAATTTTCCTAGTTGTTGGGAAGAAAGCCGCAGGAATGTTATGATTTACAAAAAACCTATTGACTAAGTTGAATGCTCTGTGTTGGTGACTGAAAATACTGCAATGAAGGCTTCTAATCAATCCAATAAGCCACATGAAAAGCCTCGTGTCTGGTGCGACCATTGCAATAAACCTCGACATACACGTGAAACTTGTTGGAAACTTCATGGAAAACCTGCGAATTGGAAAAGTTCTAAGCAACATGCCTCTAATGCTAATGTTGTTGACTCCAACCTATTTAATGAAGAGTAAATTGATCAAATTCTGAAGCTGCTACAGACCAATTCATCATCTGGTAATCCTAGTGTTTCCTTGGCACAATCAGGTATTTGTCCTCAAGTTCTCTCTTGCCTTAATTCATCTCCATGGATTATAGACTCTGGAGCTTCTGATCATATGACTAGTTCCTCTTGTTTATTTGAATCATATTCTCATGTGTATTGCCATGAAAAAATTCGCATTGCCGATGGCAGCTTCACCTCTATTGCAGGAAAAGGAACTATTTCTTTTACTATAAAACTTATATTACATTTTATCCTTCATGTTCCAAAATTAGCTTGTAACTTGTTGTCTGTTAGTAAACTCTCTAAGGATGCTAATTGTCGTGTTATCTTTTGTGAAACTCGTTGTATCTTTCAAGATCAGGAATCGGGGGGACGATTGGACGTGCTAGGATGATTGATGGTCTCTATTACTTTGATGAAGTTTCTGCTAGTCATAAAAAAGTTCAAGGCTTGAGTAGTGTTTGTTCTCCTTCTGTTAAAGAAACTATCATGCTTTGGCATCGTAGATTAGGGCATCCAAATTTCTTTTATTTAAAGTATATGTTTCCCGATTTATTTAAAGGATTTGATTGTTCAGTTTTTCAATGTGAAAGTTGCATTTTTGCCAAACATCATCGATACACCTATTTGCCTAAACCGTACAAGGCTTCATCACCTTTTTTCTTAATTCATACTGATGTTTGGGGTCCGTCTAAAGTCTTAACTCATAGTGGTAAGCGTTGATATGTTACCTTTATAGATGACCACACTCGTTTAACTTGGCTTTATTTGTTAACAAAAAAAGTCAGAGATAAAAGAGGTTTTTGTTTGGTTTTACAATATGATAAAGACTCAATTTCAAACTAAAATTCGAATTCTTCACTCTAATAACGGCACTGAATATTTCAATGAACAATTAACCAATTTTTTGCAAGAAAAGGGCATTTTTCATCAAGCTACGTATCGTGACACGCCTCAGCAGAATGGCATTGCTGAGCGAAAGAATAGACACTTACTTGAAGTTGCTCGTGCCCTTATGTTCTCTTGAATGTTCTAAAATATTTGTGGGGTGATGTCATTCTTACAGTTGCACATCTGATCAATGGAATGTCGTCTAAGGTTTTGAATTTTAAAACTCTTCTTAATCACTTAATGAGTTTTTTCCTAATAATTGGTTGTCTTCTGATTTACCAATTAAATTGTTTAGGTGTAATGCTTATGTCCATACTTCTCCTCTTTCTCGAACTAAGCTTGATCCTCAAGCCATTAAATGCATTTTTGTAGGCTATGTTTCTCATAAGAAAGCTTACAAATGTTTTGATCCTTTGACCCACAAGTATTTTGAGAGTATGGTTGTCTTTTTTGGAAAATCAACCTTTTTTGTCCCAAATTTTCTTCAGGGGGAGATATCTAACCTTGAAGATAATTTTTGGGATACTTTATCTCTCCCAAACATCAGTGGTCCTGCAATTATGAGCTCTAGTCCTTCAATACCAAGTATGGAGAGTTCTTCAGGGGGAGAAAACTACAAAATGACTCTACAAGTCGAAATCCTGAACTTCAGGTTTATACTAGAAGAAACTTGACTCAAAGAGTCCGAGGTCATACAATTGACTTATCACAAGACCAATCAAATACTCTAATGAATGATCCTGAAGATCCAGGTATTAGACACTACTCCTATTTCTCCTAGTTCTTCATCTACTTCTAATCCTTTACCTGATGTCTCTGATCTTGATATTCCAATTGCCTATAGGAAAGGTACTCGTAAATGCACCAAATATACCATCTTATCATAGATTGTCCGACTGTCATAAAGCCTTCACATCCAAAATAACCAACATATTTGTTCCAAGGAATATACAGGAAGCCCTAAATGATTTGAATTGGAAATTAGTAGTGATGGAAGAGTTCAATGCACTGAAACAAAATTGCACATGGGACATAGTCGAACTACCAAAAGATATGAAGACGGTGGGATGCAAATGGGTGTTCATTGTAAAATGTAAAACTGATGGTAGTATTGAAAGGTACAAGGCCAGATTGGTTGCCAAGGGGTTCACTTAGACCTATGGCATTGATTATCAAGAAACATTTGCTTCAGTAGCTAAAATTAATTCTATTAGAATCATGTTGTCTGTGGCAGTTAATTTTGATTGGCCTCTTTATCAACTTGATGTGAAGAATGTCTTTCTCAATGGGATCTTGAAGAAGAGGTTTTTATGGACTTGCCACCTGGTTTTGAGGTGGATCTCGGGATTAACAAAGTGTACAAGTTAAAGAAATCATTATATGGGCTTAAACAATCTCCCAGAGCATGGTTTGAACGGTTTGGAAAGGCAGTCACAAGTTGTAGATTCAGTCAAAGTCAAGCTGATCATACTATGTTCTATAAACATACTGAAGTGGTAAGTTGGTCATTTTGATAGTGTATGTTGATGATATCATTCTTACAAGTAATGATGAGACAAGACTGAATATCTTGAAGAAAAACCTTGCTAATGATTTTCAAATCAAGGACCTGGGAACCTTAAAGTATTTCCTAGGAATGGAGTTTGCCAGATCTAAAAATGGCATTCTTGTCAACCAGAGGAAGTATATTCTTGACCTATTGAATGAGACAGGTTTACTTGGTTGCAAGATGGCAGAAACTCCTATTGAGCAAAATTTAAAATTGGTTGCTGCTACTGAAAAAAAAGTAAAAGAAAAGGAAAAGTACCAGAGGCTTGTAGGGAGACTCATATACCTCTCTCACACACGTCCTGACATTGCTTTTGCAGTTAATGTAGCAAGTCAGTTCATGCATGTTCCCGGGTCAATTCACTTCGAAGCAGCTTATAGAATTTTGAGATATTTGAAAGGTATTCTAGGAAAAGGTATGTTATTCACGAAGCATGACCACCTAAACATTGAGGTTTACATTGATGCTGATTGGACAGGAAGCACGACTGATAGAAGATCTACTTCAGGGTATTGCTCTTTTGTTGGAGGAAATCTGGTTACTTGGCGAAGTAAAAAACAAAGTGTGATTGCAAGAAGTAGTGCTAAAGCAGAATTTAGGGTATTAGCCCATTGAGGGCATATAGATAAGAAGACTATTGGAAGAATTGAATTTCTCTCAGACAATACCCATACGCATCTATTGTGATAACAAGTCAGCAATTTCCATTGCCCACAATCCAGTTCTTCATGATAGGACTAAACATATTGAAGTTGATAAACACTTCATAAAGGAAAAGATTGATGCAAGAATAATATGCATTCCCTTCTCCAGACAGCAGAGCAAATCATAGATGTGTTAACTAAAGTTCTTCAAAGTGACAATTCAACAAGTTGATTGACAAGCTGGCTACGAATGATATCTTCAAACCAGCTTGAGGGGGAGTGTTGATTATTTCCTTTATTATGAAATTTTATACTGTACTTATTGTATTTTATTCTTTCCTTATTTGTAATTATTTTATTCTTTCCTTATTTGTAATTGGGTATTTCTTTTATTTAAGAAACCATTTCCTCCTAAGATTAATAAGAGAAAAAATAATGTTTTTGTAGCAGTTTCCCAATGGAAATATACTCTGGACTTGCTTAAGGAGACAGATATGACAAGTTGCAAACCAGTTGACACCCCTATAGAAGTGAATGCTAAGCTAAGTAATATGAGTGAAGGTGTACCAGTTAATAAAGAGAGATATCAGCGGCTTGTTGGAAAGCTAATCTATCTCTCTCATACTAGACCAAACATTTCATATGCAGTTAGTGTGGTGAGTCAGTTTATGCAGTCTCCTTACGAAGAACATATGAGGGCGGTGAAGCGCATCCTGAGGTATCTAAAAACGTCTCTAGGGAAAGGCTTGATGTTCAAAAAAACTGATAGATGGTGCATCAAGGCATACACAGATGCAGATTGGGCAGGTTCTGTGGTAGATAAAAAGTCGACATCAGGATATTGTACCTTCGTATGGGGTAACCTTGTCACATGGAGGAGTAAGAAACAAAGGGTAGTTGCCAGAAGTAATATCGAAGCTGAGTACAGGGCCATGAGTCTGGGGATATATGAAAAAATTTGGCTAGAAAAGGTTTTAAGTGATCTTGATCAAGGTCACACCAGTCCGATGAAACTCTATTGTGATAACAAAGCCATAATAAGCATAGCAAATAACCCAGTTCAGCATGACAAAACAAAGCATGTGGAGATTGATCGGCATTTCATCAAGGAGAGACTTGACAATGGCAACGTTTATGTCCCCTATATTCCTTCCAGCCAACAAATTACAGACATCTTAACAAAGGGACTGCCCAGACAGTTGTTTGACTCTTGTATTAGCAAGTTGGGTCTTATTGACATCTATGCCCCAACTTGAGGGGGAGTGTCGAAATTAGGGTTTTTTACTCTAGGGGAAAATTTGTCTTTTTCCCTGTACCCTAGGGTTTCCCTTTTTTTTTTTTTTTCTATCTATTTAAGCTGGTAGTCTCTGTATATACTTTGTATCAGTTTCTAATAAGAATCCTTTATCCCGTGGTTTTTTCTCCCTTATTAGGGTTTTTCCACGTAAACTTTGTGTGTGCCACTTTCTATCTCTACTCTGTCTTTTTCATCACGAGATATGGGGCCTTTGAATTTCTTATGATGCCCTTTGGCCTCACCAACGCCTCGGCAACTTTCTGTACTCTGATGAATCAGGTGTTTCATGAATACCTCGACAAATTTATCGTAGTATATCTGGACGATATCGTGGTTTATAGTGTCTCAATGGAAGATCATTGGTGCCATCTCCAACTAGTCTTCAAAAAGTTGAGGAACCAACTATACATAAAAAGAGAGAAGTGCTCCTTTGCCCTAGAGCGCATAAATTTCCTTGGCCACGTGATTGAATGTGGTCGAATAGGCATGGAAAAGGATAAGGTATCTGCTATCCGAGATTGGAAGGTGCCGACATCCGTGACAGAATTACGATCCTTCCTCGGACTAGCCAAATACTATAGGCGGTTCGTAGAAGGATTCTCCAGAAGAGCAGGACCATTGACTGAGCTGTTGAGGAAGGATAATCGTTGGAGTTGGACTCCTGAATGTCAAGCCGCCTTTGAGGGCAAGAAGAAAGTGATGATTGAAGGACCGGTCCTCGGAATTGCCGACATGTCCAAACCTTTCGAAGTTGAGACAGATGCTTCAAACTTTGCGTTGGATGATGTTCTCCTTCAAGACAGACACCCCATCGCGTATGAGAGTAGAAAACTAAATGATGCAGAACGGAGGTATATGACCTCCGAAAAAGAGATGTTGGCATTAGTTCATTGCCTGAGGGCTTGGAGACAATATCTCTTAGGGGCCAAGTTTGTGGTCAAGACAAACAACAGTTCCATCTGCCACTTTTTCAACCAGCCAAAATTGTATCGTCAAAGCAGGCATGATAGCAAGAATGTTTGGCAGATTCGATTTCTAGTTTAAGCATAGACCGGGGAAATGCAACCAAGCGGTCGATGCCCTTAGCCGGAAGAGCAAGCATGCGGCCCTGTGCATGTTTACGCATCTGAAAGCAAGTACGTTGAGTGGAACAATACGCGAAACTGTCAAGGCACA
Source organism: Benincasa hispida (assembly GCF_009727055.1). Taxonomy (NCBI): domain Eukaryota; kingdom Viridiplantae; phylum Streptophyta; class Magnoliopsida; order Cucurbitales; family Cucurbitaceae; genus Benincasa; species Benincasa hispida. Next base: position 48,986,431 of record NC_052354.1, read on the forward strand.
CTTGGCAAATGACACGTCGGCTCAAGCCATTATGCAGTTAGCCAAAGAAGGGAAGACACGCCAGTTTTGGGTTGAAGACGACTTACTCTACACCAAGGGTAATCGCCTTAACGTTCCCTGATCTGGGGAGCTACAAAGATCACTAATGAAAGAGTGCTACGACATGCCATGGGCAGGACACAATGGTTGGCAGAGAACTTATGCGCTATTAAAACAAGGTTACTATTGGCCGAGCCTTCAAGACGACGTCATGCAATTTACCAAGACTTGTCTTGTCTGCCAGCAAGATAAAGTCGAAAGGGCAAAATTAGCAGGTCTGCTAGAGCCCTTACCTGTGCCCTCTAGACCGTGGGAGAGTGTGTCACTCGACTTCATCACCCACTTACCCAAAGTTGGAGAGTTTGAATCGATCCTTGTTATCGTCGACTGATTCTCAAAATATGTCACATTTATCCCAACGCTGAAAATGTGTACGGTTGTGATGACTGTCCAATTGTTCTTCAAACACATCGTGAAATTATGGGGTGTTCCTGCGAGCATCGTTAGTGATCACGACGGGAGATTCACCGAAACCTTTTGGACGGAATTGTTCAAGATATTGGGATCTACATTGAATATTTCTTCTAGTTATCATCCTCAAATATACGGCCAGACTGAACGCTTTAACAGCATGCTTGAAGAATATCTGCGTCACTTTATCAACACTAGACAAAAGAACTGGGTTCAGTTGTTAGATGTTGCTCAGTTCAACTTTAACAGTCAGCAAAACTCCTCAACCGGAAAGACGGCCTTTGAGATACTATGTGGTAGACAGCCATTCATGCCACACCTGGTGGACCACCCCTATGTAGGCAAAAGCCCTCAGGCGTATAACTTCACCAAAGAATGGAGTCAAACCTTCGAGATAGCACGCGCCTACCTAGAGAAAGCGTCAAGGAGAATGAAGAAATGGGCTGATAGGAAGCGCATGCCCCTCGAGTTCCAAGCTGGGGACAAAGTTCTGATCAAGTTGCGACCAGAACAATTCCGTTTCCAGGGCCAGAGAGACCAACACCTCGTATGAAAATATGAAGGATCAGTTGAGGTGATTGAGAAAGTCGGAAAAACCTCGTATAGGGTTCAGTTATCCTCATAAATGAAGATCCATCCTGTCATCCACGTGAGTATACTAAACCCCTATCACCCCGACCCCGATGACGAGCAACGTAACATGTTGATGTGTCCACCTGTCACGATGAAGAATTCAACTGAGAAGGAAGTCGCGCGAATTCTAGACAAACATATACGTTGTATTGGAAGATCAAGGCGAGAACTGACAGGATTCTTGGTGAAATGGAAAGACCTCCCTGACGAAGAAATCAGCTGGAAGTGCGCAAAATACCTGAAGAATGTTGCTCCAACGATTACTGAGTTCGAGCAAAGTCGGTTGACGGGGATGTCAACCAATTAAGTGGGGGAGAATGTCACGGCCATGCTTGTCCAAGGCCTGTTGCCCATGGTCGCATGCCCAATCCAACCCCTTTTTTATCATGCTTTCATGTTATGTATTTCATTAGTTGAGTTAGTTTGCTTTCCTTGTACTTTTTGTTGTAAGTGATCACTCGCCCTTTTGCATATGCAAGGGTGCCAGTTGGCTTTTTGTTCAAAATGCACTATATGGGGATAAGACTAATCATCACTTCCCCATACCCGGTGTGGTATGTTATAAAGTTGTTGTTGTTGCTTATTGCTTTCTAGCCTACTACAATCTTTCTCTTTTCTATTCGCACATTCAAACGTTTGCGAAAACCTTTTTCTCTAAACTCGTTTTCTCTAAAACAGAGGTAGAGGTTGCAAGAGGCACCCAGTGTGCCACCGGCGTTCCGTATTCGAATTGGCTGACTTGTTTGTGAGTAGAAATAAGTATTGCACAATCGCTAAGTGAAGCTTCTAAAAGTGCGATTGTGACACAGCATGTCTCCACCATTCTATTAGTATTGATCTCAATACTTGGTGAGATCAATGAATGCCAGAAGGAGGTCTTTTCCTTGGTGATTCTCTAAGGTAGATTAGAGCCACATCCTTTAAACAGAAAGTGCCAATATATAAGGCATCAGACCTCCACTTTTACTATTTCTTACGGGTAATATTTCATCATCATCCCAGAACACAGTAATCATGAAATCTGATCTTCAGCAATAGTATAAGAGGTGCAACGCCATAAATAAATTTTAAAAAAAAACAATAATAATAATTGTAAAAAATAGTATGAAAGACAAAAGGAGTGCTGCTAAATTCCCAATAATATATCTTATATACCTAAAGAAAAAACAAAGACAATTAATAGCAATCTACTTACCCATAACAAAGCTAAGAACATAAGGAACTGTTTCATGTAGTACATCAGGCATAGCTCCTAACAACGGAAACAGGGGTTGCAATTGAGACCAGCCAAAAGAAGTAGCTAATGGAAGGCCAAAAAACTGTCAAACTTTCTGAAGCGCAAGACCTAACCGTGTCATGTGATTACATGAAGTTGAAGTTAAACTGCAAATATGGAACCCACCTGGATTTGCTAAAATCAAAACAAGGTCCATTTTAGGATTACGTGAAGCCACTGCAAGTGCTAAGCACCCTCCAAATGAGTCCCCAACTAAATAAATTGGTTTGTTTGGGGAACAAGCATGCTCTGACCTGATAGTTTCTTCAACGAGCTTCACAAGTCCTTCAGATAACACAAGTCTGTTTCATCAGCAGTATAAATGAACAATAACAACAATGTAGACCTTACCAAGTTAAAGTTTTATGTGCAGTCACAAATCTATATGAATTACCTAAAAACTACAGGAAGTTAGATCCATAAGTCCAACATACCTATCTTCAGTTAATTCTTAAATATGTCAATGTAAACCAAATATCAACGCTGACTTGATATCATTAATTTCTGGCCAATAATCATAGTCAGGTTCTTAGCAAGGCCAAAATTTCCCACTCAATTTCTTAGGGAAAGGGTTCATTTTCTTAATTATGTCAATGTTGTTTTCTTAATTATGTCAATGTTGTACACCCAATATAAATGTTTACTTGATATCATTATTTTCTGGCCGATAATCATATTCAGGTTCATAGCTACGCAGAAATTGCCCTCCCAATTTCATGGGGAAAGGATGAATATTGTTTTCATGCATCATTTGTCCACCAAAGTGAGGCATATTGCCAAATTTCTCCCAAACCAGAAACCAGGATCACAAATGAACAATATATCGGTTACACAGCTCTACCATCAAAGTTGTTTCAATTTAACAGGGGAAAAGTTGACTCGGGAAGTAGTAATAAAACTGTATCCATGAAAATATTCTAGCCATTAAGAAAAAGTTTAAACCTTCAAATGGCGTTCGATCTTGAACAGGAATATGTAGGCACCGAACTTCAAAAGCCCTGCATCAGAAGATCAATACCTTAATGAACGCTGGTTTTACTTACAGGTGAAAGAAATGTCACCAATTCAAACATATTTATTATTCTAATTCCTAAATCAAATATAAAATGACAGAACATTAATCCAAATTTAGTGCGGTTTATACACAAGGCCATGTGCATGTGCAGAGAGAGAGAGAGAGAGAAAAGGAGAAGAGGCAAAAGCACAAACAACTAAGTTGCCAATGGCAAGAAATTAAAGAGAAAATTTCTCTTTATTGGCTACACAAAGCGCAATGATTCCAGTTATTCATACTAGCATGATCAAGGTTAAATATCTAATGTATCTTGGATTCAAAGTGCATTGAAATTTTCTCTTTGTGCTGCCTTCTTTTACCACTCCACCAAAGAGGCAGTTACAAATTTCAAGGAGTGTCAATTCAACAGTATCGGACGTGAATGGCTTACTTCCCAAGAGCTTTATGATGCATGATAAGGCCACATCCAGTGCCATCCATTCCTACAGAGTACAAAACCAATACCAAACCCGAATTAGATAAAAACATCACACTTTCAAATCACAAAAATTCATTGAAAGTTGGAAAAGATTAAAACACGTGTTCAAAGAGTAAGCATACTATCAAAAATTGACCAAAAAAACAAAATTAGAACCATGTTCGTTGATTTCTCTCTTGACCAGACGTTTAGAAAACTGTTTGGATGTTTTTGTAGAGGACAAGAACTATTTACTATGATTCTTCCAAATGATGTACTAAGAGCTCTAGTTCTCTAAAGTTCTGTTAATAACAGTTCCTTTCTTTTGTACATATACAAATACAGAGCCATAATTTTTTATTTATATCCACAAATGACGACATACCATTTCCCAGTTCCCCTATTTTCTATACTTAGCCATTCCATATTTCAAATATTGGAATTAGTTTTTCAAATACAAAAACCCAAAACACCCATTTCTGCAGTTTTGAACTTGTCAACTGGTGCAAAATAATTACCAGGTAAAAACAAAAGAATTGGAGAACCCTTTAATGGAGATCCAGATGCAACAGGGCAAAACCAGCGAGGTGGACCGCCATCAGGATGCTGAGTAAAATCCTTAGCGGCAGCAAAGTAATCTTTCACAGTCACAGTCCCATACCCATCATCCCAAAATGGCTCCAACTTCTGTGGAACATCATCCCTCAACTTAATCTTTTTCTCTGAAGATTTAGACTTTAACCAACCATTGCCCTTATCTATTGAAGACCAACTTCCCTCCTTCTCCCCAACCACAGAAGCTCCATTCACCACAGCTGAAACTGAATCAGCTGAAGCTCCACCTTCGCTTCTAACTCGCACTCCCCATGAATTCCTACTCCGTTGAACTGAAACTCCAAACAATGACACCCCAACTCCTAAACAAGATGCCATAGCTTACACAAGCAATGAGCTAAGCCAGACCCTTTCTTCAGCTTCACAAAAGCAAGAGAACTACAAGCTTCGACCCTTCCCACTTTTCCCACTTCCCAGAACAACTTAAATAAAGCGAACATTCAGTTTCCAAAGAGAGAGAAAGAGAATCCCCTTGAACTCTCGAGCTAAAAACAAACCAACCAACACGTTCTGCGTTGAGCTGAGAACCATATGAATCACGAGTGATTCAGCAACAAAAAGGGTTAACTTAAAGCAGCCCTTCACAGCTATTACGTATAGCTAATCCGAAATTTTCAAAATTCTTTTGGAACACGTATTAACGAACTTTCCCGAATCAAACAAACGCAGGGAAAGTAAAAAGGATCAATGTCTCACTGTCACATTCATAATTAAGCAATGAGAACCATACGCGTGATGGTAGGAATTCAGAGAATAGATAAACAATACATCGGAAAAAGTGAACTGAAAAGTGCGAATAAAGTAGAAATTACCGTGGGGCATTGGCCACCGAGCTTGAAATTATGAAGAATTGTGGGCTCATGTGGGTCCTCCAAGAGAAAGAGAAAGAGAAAGAAATGGATAATCAGCTGCTGGACCAGCAAGCCATGAGCTCTTGTTTTGCTCACTCTGCATTTCACAGCCACTCATAAACTGCATCACAAACGTCTTATTCGAGGCTTTTGAGAAAGAAAGCAAAACTACTGAGATTAGTTAGTATCTAATTGCCAGGTTGCTTTCAAACAAAATATGGAAAAGATTGTTCTGAAGAAAAAAAATATTAAATATCATTTTGGTTTTTTTGTTCACTTAAATGTAGTCATTGCTAATTTATTGTCTATTTTTCTAAGAAAATCTTTTTTGTTTTGTATTAGCATTTTTCTCTAAATTATATTTTCATATATTATATTTTCTGGCATGAAAATTATTATATTATTTAATAATTGACTTTGAGTGACTAAATTTAATATTTATTGAAAGTATATAGGCTAAAATTAGACAATTGAAAGATATTTATGTACATAATTTATATCTCTCTATGAAAAATAGGCTTTTTTACGTTTGGTAAAACATATTTAAAATCATTAAAGAAAACACTTTTAGATTTCCTTAAATTACGGAGGATTTTTAATTAATGTTTAGTTTTCAATTTTATACTTTACAAAAAAAAAAATTATTTTATATATTTATCTATTTCTATTTTTCATGAGTTAAATGCATCAATTTTTTAAAAAAGGTATACTATATTGATTTGTTTTAAATAGAGTTATTTCCCTAGATATTTAAAAATTAATCTATAACAAATAAAATTTATCATACTAAACAATTATTTAAAATCAAATATCTATTAGATACAAAATTGAAAATCTTTGAAATATTCTTAGACCAAATAGATACAAATCTAAAAGTTGAGAAATTAGGCTCATTTGTAGGGTTAGCAAAATTTCTCGGTCCCATGACCCCACCCCCGATCGGGATTAGGAATCCTCAATTCTTTAGGGCCCCCGACCCCGACCCGACTCTAATTAGATTTTTAATATATTTTTCTAAATATATAAATTAGGTATTTTAATTTCATTTAGCCCAATCTAAGCCCAACTAAAGTGTCCAAGACCAAACCACAGATAATTTTAGGAAAAAAATTAAAAAGAAAAAAGGTTCCCATGAAGAAACAAAAGGGAAAACGGGGAATGGGTCCCTGCCCTGATAGGGAATCCTCGTCCTATCCCTGCCCTGTTGCCAACCTTACCCATTTGGTAATCATTTCGTTTTTGGGTTTTTAAAATTAAGCCTATAGACACTATTTTGATCTTTAAATTTCCTCCATTGTTATCTACTTTTTACCTACACGTTAAAAAACCAAGCCAACATTTTGAAAATTAAAAAATATAGCTATTTAAAACTTTTTTTATTTTTGAAATTTGACTAAGAATTCAACCATTATACTTAACAAAAAATCATTGTAAGAAATAATGACAAAATATGCTTAATTTTTAAAAACTAAGAACAAAAAATAAAATGTTACCAAACGAGATCTGAACTTGAAATTTAAGTTTTCAAAACATTTATGATGTGATATTCTTAAAAATATTTAGCATCGATAAAAAAAAAATTACATGTGATAATCACATGGTAAAATTTTTAAATCTATTTTTTAAATGAAAGATCCAATTATCAACTTTTTAAATTGTAATTAGTATCTTATCTACTAAATTATATTTGAATTTACAGATACCAACATTTTAGATATTGAGTTGAGGAAGTAAAAATGAAAAAGTTCTTATTTAAAAAAAAAAAAAAATGAGAAAGCTTGTGTTGCATAATTTTGGTTGAAGGTTGTACTGTCTGATGGGATACATTGCAACCCAACACGTAGCAAGGGAGAGCGTAATGAAAAGGTTACTTGTACCATCATAAAGTGCTAACAAAAAGGAAATAATATTTTTTTAATCATTAAATTTTTCTATAGTTTTTATTTGGTTTTTAAAATATTACACATTTAATCCATAATTTTAAATTTCATTTCAATATAGTCTCTAACTTTTCAAATGTTATAATTTTACCTTTGAGATTTAAATTTTGTTTCAATTTAGTCCCTAAATTTCAAAACTTTACATTTTTAATCTCAATTTTTCATTAAATATTCATTTGATTATTTTTATTGATTAGCAACAAATAATTATAAAGTGAAATTTTACATTTAATTTTAAAAGTGATAAACTTGTGAAACTTAATTATTATAATTCTTTTAACGCGATTTAATTTATTAACCTAAATTAATTCTAAAAATAGAAGTGGGTATTTAGTCAAAAATCGAGTTAAAAGTATAAATCTTGAAACATATGGTCTAAATTAAAGCAAAACTCAAATGTTAGTGATAAAGTTGTAGCATTTTAAAATTTAAAGACTAAATTGAAATCAAACTAAAAATTTAATAATTAAATGTGTAACATTTTGAAATCTATAAATTAAATAAAAATTAGATTTTAGAAAAAAAATATTTTTTTAAAAAAATATATATATATCGATATAATGACGGCCAACCACTTCCGATACTTTATGACCGTCAACCACTTTTGATGATCTAAGTGTTGAATTTAATATGATTTTGATAAAGTAAAAAACATATTTTATTTCTTCTCCGTCATCGTTTGGTTGGGGCGTAGATCACAACCGTCGATAATATCATATATTACATACTTCTTAACTTTAGTATCAGTTGGCCAATGATTCACTTGAGTTGGGTGAATTCGTTCTCATATCTTATTATTAACTCATTTAGTTATTTCTAGTCTCATTCAAATTATTTGTTTTTTTTTTACGATATGTGAGGTGGAGAATTGAATATCTAATTTCGAAATTAATAGTGTAAGTTTTTATGCTAGTTGAATTGTGCTCATGTTACATAGTCTCGTTCAAATTATCTGATCAAGAAGCTTCAAGTTTTTATTATGTTGTGACCCACATGATGACTTTTGATATCGATCGATTATGTTATGATCTTATCTCAAGCTCTCGATTAGTAACCTGATTAATAAGTGTCATTATTATACTATTATTATGATATATTTGTTCAACAAACCTGACCCACATAAATTATCTTTTATATTATATCTTCCCTACAAAACCATGTTAATATAAAGTATATATGTATTTTTTTTTAATAATAACACTATAATGGTAAAAAAAAAGAAAGTAGTTAAAAGAGAATTTCTAAAATAGATATAAACAATATCTTTTATATTTCTTTTTAGAGTATGTTTTAATTGATTAAAAATCTAGTGGCCACATTTTCCACATTTGCTTACCCAGAAGGGAATAGAAGGAATTAAAAAAAAAAAAAAAAAAAAAAAACTGAAGATAAAGCAAGTTGCCAAATTCTAACAGAACTTGGAAAAGTTCACACCTCGTCTTTTGGCAATTGCCTAAACATTTAAATTTCCTCTCTCTCTTTTTTTTTTTTTGGTTGCCTTTACCAAGAAAGCTTATAGAAGAAAATGAATTATTAAATACCAATTTTGAGATAATGTACATCTATATTAGGACCAACGATGGAAGTATAATTACATGACAATTTTTTACATGCCAATTTTAGTCACTATCCTCGAGAGATGAACAAATCTATTCATTCCATTGTAACTTTAGTTTATTTTCAATAATATTACTATGATTTGAAAAAATGTTTTTCTTGATGTTGTTCTCTCCCTCCTTATTTAATTTGGAGTTTGAGAGAGTCTGGCTGTGGTGCTATTTAATTGTTTGTATTTTACTTGAAAAAAGATGAATATATACTTTTCAAGAATATTTCTATGATTTGAAAAAATGTTTTCCTGATGTTGTTCTCTCCCTTCTTATTTGATTTAGAGTTCGGAAGAGTTTGGTTGTGATGTTGTTTAGTTGTTTGTCTTTTACTAAAAAAAAATAAGAGTATATATATATATATATATATATATGTATGTATAGCATTTTCTCTATGATATACCCCAAATTGAAAAGACAACTCTATGGTTTTTAGTTTGAATCAATTAAAAAGTCGGCATCGAAATGTAGCTTTAAATTAGTAGAAATTGTCGAAAGAAGTGGGGACACCCTAGGTTGAAAAGAAGTGGTTTGATTAATGTAACTAATGGTTGTCAAATCAATTTGATTTTTCCAAACGTATTAAGAAAAGCGAAAGAAAAATTAAAAACTTAAAAAGGAATATTGAATGGTGATTTTGTGTACTCAGTTAAAATGTGGTTTTAGTTTGGTACTATTTTAGTCTCTACCGATTGTTACTTCTGATCAATGAAAACTAATTTAAATCTCTATGTTTCAAGATGAAAGAAAAAAAAATTTGAATCGCTAGCAATCCACCTCACCTTCTTATCATTTATGCATCAAGTTTAGCTTAGGTCTAAACTTAAAGTTTTAAGGATTGTTCGAGCTTCAATAGAGCTGGTCCAACTTTCCACGATCAAACCTACATCTAAACCTTTGGATTAGACTCATTAGATCAAAGTTTGGATCTAGTTTGAGTAGGGTTTGAGTTGACCGATCCAAATATGGCTCATTGATAAGGCTAAATTACCCACTCGTGAAACTCCACTTATGCTTCAACAACCAAAACCAAATAGATTCATGATTAACGTCTTAATCTGACAAACCACAAATGATAGGACTTCACTTGTAGAGTTCGTTAAACCTCTCACAGTAGTTGGCAACTTTACCTAGTGAACTCGCAACGCATAGAGATGTCCATGAAACAGGGACAATGCTCGCAAAATTCCCCATTTAATTTTTATATGAACTGAAGCATGAATTCCTTACGCGAAATTCGTGAGGATTAGGTTTTTACGAGAAATTATTCTTTGTTTACTTTTTTTTTTTTTTGAAGAAATCAATGAAATTAATTTTTTAAATGAAAAAAAAAATCGATTAAATAGTTGATCTTCTATTACCAATCCTCATTTTCTCCTTTAAATGGTTAACTCTAGATAAAAAAAATTCTTAAACCTTTTAAGTAGACTAAAATTATTTATCCATACATAGTAGTTTAGAAATGGTTCAAACATATCAAATCATTTAGGAGGCGTCTGACGCACAGAGTTGAGTTGAATTGTTAATTATTATTTGGAAAGTTAGATTAAGTACGTGTTTGGAGTACAGAGTCATTAAGTTGAGTTGAGGTACCCAGTACATTTTTTCTAAACGAAATGATTTTGTCTTAGATTTTTTTTTTCTTTTTGCTATTTTTTAGTTTCCAACTACACATATTTTCCTACAATTTTTAACACTAAAAATGCTTATTTTTTCCATTCTTAAAAACAAATTCCAACAAAGTAAGCATATAATAAACACAAATTTCAAATTCAATTTTTGAACACTCAATTACATAACATATATTTTTTTTTCCAAACCTAAATATCAAACATATATCAAACAAATGAAAACTTTTCACAACTATTTAGCATTCAGTCATGAAGAACAAATTCTAACAAAGTAAACATATACTAAACACAAATTTTGAACACTCAATTACATAACATATATTTTTTTCCATTCCTAAACACCAAACATATTTCAAATCAATGAAAACTTTTCACAACCAGTTAGCCTTCAATCATGAATATCGAAGAAGCTTAAAAATGGAACAACTTTTTGTTTTTCCTTCTTGAAAAATGTGACATATTTTCACCACACAATTTTTACACTCAATTGCGTAACAATTCTATTGACATCTCCAAAGACATGTCATATTCTAATAAAATGAACATTTTCTCTAATCTCTAACACTCAATGTTTAACCCTAGATTAATTTTAACTCAATCGTAATGTTAATTAAACAAAAAAACAAAAACAAAACTTACTTTTATCTTTTTTTTGCCCATTTGTGTGAAATACGAATTTCAACTTTATGGTTAATGTTTTTTTTTTCCTTTTTTGTGCAAACATTTGAGTTTTTACATTTTATATTAATACAAAGAAATGATTTTTTTTTTGTGCAAACTTGGTTTTTGCAAATATTTTCTTGTTCAAACATTTTTATGGTTAGTTTTTATGATTAAGTCTAATTTGCCACTTACAAATAAAATAATAATGTCCATAAAAATGTTTATGAACATGTGAAAAAAATGTATAAAGATTAGTAACACTCAATACAACACAAATTGTTCTCCAAAAAATAAACAAAATTTGGACCATAAAAAGTAGACTCCAAATGAACCTCAACTAATCATTGAGGAATTTTGCAATTAGTTTGGACCCTACAAGTAAGATAACAAACTATCACTACAAGAAATCATATCTTTCCTGATGCTTAACATCACGGGAAAATGGTCGAAAATACATCAAGAGTGTTGGGGTCGATGCCCTAAATCTCGTAGGGTTCTATAATTTGTAATTGTAATATACATACATTGTATTTATGTAATACAATATTTAATGTTTTATTTCAAAATTGGTTGCATTAGCTACAAACCAATAAACTAACATCCAAGATCATCTTGTAGCTTAAACATGTATGTAGATTAAACATGTATGTAGAGACATATGGTAGATCATGTTTAAGTGATAACCTAAATGGTCTGTAGTAGATGGATAAGGCTGAATATCTTATCTTGATGCCAATACGAGTATAGCCCGTTTTGTAGATGTTATAATTGTTGTAAAGTGCTACAAATGATCTGATCCTGATCATTCATGTGAAGACATATGAGCAGGGATATTTTATACAAAGGAGTTTGTATAAGACTGAACCACGAATTGTGTAGTCTCATTATATAACGACATTCATAATAAAGACTTACATTTCACCAGGATGACCATAGGTAACATGATCTAAATCTTGAGTGAGTTGTGAACCCCTGTCTATGAAGGCGGTCCTTTGATTTGTATGGATGAGAGTGTCTAGATCCCCGACTCAACAAGCCTACCATTTTTGGAATTCGTCTGATTGGGGAGTTGGGAACACAACTACACAAGAAGGAATTCACTCCTTCCTCAAGTTGGGGTAAATAGATAAATTGCTCCCTTAAGGGCTGATTTTGAGACTTGAACAATGTGGCGCCACACCCTCTCCTGGCTCGAGAGAGGTTCTATCACAGGACTATGATTGTTCATTAGAGGGATTAGTGGTACTTAATGAATTAAATGTAACTACAGAGGCAAAACGGTAATTTTGGCCTAGCTGCACTTACGAGCAATTTGTGAAGGGTTATCGTATTGTTGATTGGTTATATCCAATGGACATAGAAATATATATGTAGTGCGAAGAATGCAGCTGGCGGTCTTTAGTGGAGTGCCCGTCAATTAACAGATAATGAATAATTTAAATTAAAGAGTTTAATTAATTATTCACATACCATTAAAGCTTCAAACTACATGTCCATGCGTTCCCCTTGGTAGCTCAACGGGATTTAATGAGAATCAGTTTTTGGATTAATTTGAATTGTTCAAATTAATTGAGGGAATTAGTTTTATGTGATATAATTAATTTAATTTAATTATATATGATATAATTACTATAATGTATTTAATACATTATAATATTAAGTATTTGTGAGAAGAAATAAATATTTGAATATGATTCAAATATTATTATATGAATTTGATTCATACGGTTAAAATTAATATAAATGCGATTTATATTAAAAATCATTGTGAGAGAAAGGAAACTATAAGTTATATTGTATATGACATAATATTAAAACTATAGGTTATATGTTATATTTGATATAACATATAGTTTAATATATATTATATAATAAGATAGTTATCATATATATTAAATAATTTATTAAATAAATAAATTTAATTTAATTTAATTTTTGAATTAATGTTATTTGGGAGGGAGTTGTTAATCCCTCCCCTCTCTTTCTCTCCATGTGGGATAGTTACACACTTTCTTCTTCTCTGTGTGGTGAAGAAAATAAAGAATAGAAAATCTCACAAGGTGTTCTAAGATTTCAGGCTCTTCCTCTCTTCTCTTCTCTCAATCCCTTCCCTTACCAAAATAATCAGAGTCCGCTCCTCCTGGATTCTCATCCAGAAAATACCGAGGTTGCTTTTGTGGTAGTACCCTTTTTTTATGCTTGTGATTTTCACAGTGAAGAGGAAACGTGAAGATTTTGTTCTTCAAGGGTAAGTCTTTTATTCCCTTTTTCTCTTTTTAGTTTCTCAAGCATGTTGTATATTTTGTTTAATTAAATGCATGATCTGTTCTTTTTCTCTATCCGCTTCCGCTGCGCACCCTTCACAGAGATCCTTCAAGGAGATCCACTCCCGACGATGTATCAGTCGTTGGGAGTTGGGCTGGAAGAAGTCCATTAGGAGTAGAATTCCCGATGCCCAAAACCAACCGTTGAGAGTTGGACGCAACTCTCGATGCCTAATATATGGCATCGGGAGTTTGGACAAACGCGTTGGGAGTTTGTGCACTCCCAATGCTTATATTTCCATCGTGGGGAGTTTAATTTCAGTAATTTGTAATTTTTCTTAAATTGAAATTTGAACTCCCGACGGCTGAGATAGTCATTCTTTTAAAAAAATTTAATTTTTAATTTGTATTTTTTCTTAATTTGGGAATGTCCTAGAACTCGCAGTTTGTGTTAAATATTCTATTTATTAATAATAATAAGTTGTTGTTTTTGCATTCTATTATGAAAATACAATAAACATATCCATGGCTATAGTCTGAATATTGTAACTTTATGTAGTGACATAAACAGGATCAAGTTAACAATATATAGCCTAAATGGTCTAATAAGTATATGGATGAAATTGGGTATCTCATTCTGGTAATACTATTGGATGCGGTCCACTCTGTAGTTGTTACAAAAAGTTGTAAAGTGCTACAAACGATGTGATCCACAGATCGTTCATGTTGAGACATGTGAGTGGGGCATCCTATGCAATGAGTTTGCATATAGACTGGACCACAAAAATAGTCACTTTTCTTTATAACGACCGCTTACTGTTAAAACTGACTATTTAATTTATTAAATAACCTAGGTTAACTCGATCTTAATCCTGAGCTAGCTATAAACTCCTGTTTGTTTGGGATTATCCTTTGATCTGCAAATGATGAGAGTAGTCCAACAACATTGCTCAATAAGTCTCCCATTTTGGGATAAGACTGGATGAATAGCTAGGGACAAGCCCTGCAAGATGAAATTCACTCCTACCCGATTTAGGGTTAGTAGATAGGTTGTTCTCTTAAGTACTAATTCTAAGTTTTGAACAGTCGGGGCCCCGCCTTCTCACGATAGAGAAAGGATTTGATTCATAGGTGTTATGAATCAAAATTGTTCATTAGAGGGTCAGTGGGAACTTAAGGAACAAGATGTATTCACATGGGTAAAATGGTTATCTTGACCCGGTTGTGATTACAAAAAACTTGTGAAGGATCACCTTATTGGTTATGGTTATATAAAGTAGACATAATATATCTATAGCAGGGGGAATTCAACTATGGGTTATAGTGGAGTGACCCATTAATTAACGAATAGGGATTAATTCGGTCTAATGAGTTTAGCCGATTAATCTCGGATCGTTAGAGCCCATGATCTGTAGATCCATGAGGTCCCCCTACTAACTCGTAAATGGATAAGCTTTAGAGTAGCCTGATAAGTTAATTTGAAACGTTCAAATTAGAATTAAACGAAATAGGAGAATTTATATTTAAATATATATGAAGATGGATTTGTGTAAAAATTAATTTAATATTTGATATTAAATTAATTATAATTATTTAGAAATTAATTTGATAAAATTAATAAAATTTTCAGTTTTAAAATCAGAATTGATTTTGAATCGGTTTTGATAAAAATATAAAATTGGAAACATGCACAAAATGGAAAAACAGATTTTTCCATTACCATCTTCTACTAGCTCACATGAACACCACTTTCCTTCTTCACATCTACTCCAAGCATGAGCTGTAACTCATGTAGTGTTCTTCTTTGCATGTTCACCTGCAATAAATAAAGAAGATTGGAGTGAATTTGAGACATGCATTCAAAAGAAATTTTAGAGAAAATTTTAGGTTGAAGAAAAGTTCTTCAAACAACGTGGTACAGTGAGCTTCTCCCTTGTTTCCATTGCTTCAAGCTATTCTTGAGTCCCACAACTCGTTCTAAAGCTCGAAGAGGATAGTGGGAAAGATCTTAAGGTAGTTCATAATGTGTTTTGGAGAAGACAACTGTCGTTGATCAAGATCTTGAAGAGTTCTACAAAGGTATGACTACAAACCCTCTTATATTAGATGAGCATGCTTTAGTTTCTGCCAAAATTAGTGAATTTGAATGCTTATTGATCCTTGTTGCTTCTGCTGCATGTTGATACACTCTTACAGTTACAAGATAGTTTATAAAAAAAATATTTATTCACAAATACATAAAATAAAGAACACGAAAACAACATTAAGAAATATGTCTTCACAAATACATAAAAGAAAGAACATGAAAACAATGTCTGGAACATAGCATCTCCAACACCTTCAATAACAACATAGTTTGGACCAATATGGAAGTTGGAAAAAAAATATTTTTTTAGTTCAGTTTAGTACTCGTTTTTTTTTTTTTTTTTTTTTATCTTACTTTGATGGATGTTTGCTAAGCACGGGTAAGTTCAACATATTTATTCGTCGTAAGATCTCTTCCCCTTCATTATGATTGGAGGAGGTGTATGTTCAACTTTTCCATTGTGTTGCCTACTTCGACGCCAACTATGATTCTCTGGAAGATAACGTCGATGTTCCATAAATGATATTTTCCCTCTTATCCCAAAGGAAAAATTATCTTCTTTGCATATGGAACATGCTTGATAACCTTTTGCACTCCACCCAGATAAGTCACTGTATGCAGGGTAGTCATTAATAGTCCACAGTAAGGTTGCATACAGTTGAAAAAATTCACCAATAACAGAATCATAAATTCAAACACTAATAGTTCATAATTCTTTGTCATTAATAGTCCACAGTAAGGTCGCATACAGTTAAAAAAATTCACCAATAACAGAATCATAAATTCAAACACCAATAGTTCATAATTCTTTCAAATCTTCAATCAACTGTTGTAAGTAAACATCAATTTTCTTTCCAGGAGATTTTGGACCAGGTATGAGCAAAGACACGAAGAAGTTTGTTTACTTTATGCATTTCCAATGGGGCAAATTATAAGGGATTATCACCAGGCCATATACTATACGAAGTACTTATATTTCCAAACGAATCGAACCCATCTGAAGCTAATCCCAAACCAACATTCGGGGATCTGAAACGAAATGAGGAGATTCATGATCAAAATGTTTCCACCCCTCTGCATCAGTTGGATGTCGTAACACATCCTCCGTTTCAACTCACTTATTTTTATACCATCTCATATCGGAAGCGTCTTCTTTTGATGCAAACAATCACTTTAATATCAGTATCAAAGAAAAATGACATAATACCTTATGTGATATTTTTTTACCCTTGCCATCATTACTTTGTACCAAAACTCACCACAAACGAGGTATTGTTGTAAATCTACAAATTATTTCCAGTACAATATACAATCATATTTGCACGCATGAATAGACTCATAACCTAGGCCTAAATTACGCAATTTTCGCTTAGCTTCATAAAAGGAAGTAGGTATAGTGGTGCCGACTGGAAATGCTGCTTTTAACAATTCTAGCAACATATCAAACGATTTGTTACTCCATCCATTGAGAACTTTGATATGTATCAACTTCACTAAAAAGTTCAAGGACGAAAATTGCGAACAACCAGGATATTGTTCATTACGTGCTTCGGTCATTAAATCCTCGAATAAGTGCGTGGCATCTCTTTCTTGACCATTAGAGAACATTTCATCCTCTTTGCATCTTCGTTTTAAATTGGAACTTGTAGATCGTTTATATCTCATTTTCTTCAACAACATTATCCTCTATACTATTTACTTCAACATTGTGTATTGAATAAGTTGCATTGTTTTCAAAACCTCTAGATAAGTTAACTGATTCTCCATGATATACTCATTCACAGTATGAGGGAGATATTCCATATGTTAATAAATGTCATTCCACAACATCTAATTTTTTCCACATTGAATTCATACAATTCTTGCATGGACATCTTATTCGTCTGGAATCATTAATATGAAACTTCGCCACATCTAAAATCTGGGAAATTTCTTCTCTATACTCCACTGATTACTTATTCCTTAGTTTCATCTATTCTTTATTCGTCCTTAAAAACAAACCTTTTCTTACCAACTTGTAATCCAAAACAATAACCTGTATTAACTAAAATGTCGAAAGTTCATATCATCACATCTGCCATGCATCGAAAACAATTGAAATTGGTGGAGGATACAATTAGCACAAAGGATTTTGTTTAAAAAAGTATATATTAATGGCTATTTGATTTTGAAATTTAAGCTCGTGAATGTTACTTCCATCTATAAAAAAAATTAGGAATTCTCACATTAATATTAGTGACTCTGACAAGCAAAGTGCTTTAAATGCAAGTGTTTGACAATTCAAATCTTACAAGCATAATTGAAAGAAATAAAAAGATTTCAATATATTTATTACTTTTGACTCTATGTATTGTTATGGAGAATCAAATGATGAAAAGAAACACGTACTTTTACTTTAATTCTTTATTTTTTTTTGTTTAAGTAATATTTTGAATTAGATATAAGGTTTTCTTTTTTCTTTTTTTTTTCTTTTTTTTTAAAAAAAACTATGGTTGATCTTTCGATTTTGTTAAATCATGATAGTAAAAGCTAAAGCAAATATAGTTCAATTGGCTAAAGTGTATAATATTATTTTTTTAAAAAAAGTCCAATATTTAAATCTTCTGTGCCATGGTGATCTTATAATAGATACAATAAAAAGTCTCTAATTCGTACAAAATATAATAACTTGAAGAAGACAAAGAGAAAATGAAAAACATAATTTTAAAAAATAAAACTGATGAGAATTCCTAAATTTTCCATGTAAATAATACTATGGGAATAATTAATTTTTATCATATGGAGTAAACTTTCCACTGTTATTAGAAAACATTATTTTAATTAAGATATCAATTTGTTTAAAAAAAACAAGAATACATTACCGATGGAAGACGACGAATGGACAAGGAACGAATTGACCGGCGAAGACGAAGAAAGGTGTCAGTAGGGCGATGGACGAATGGACGACGGAACGAAGATCGGCCAGATGAATGGACGATAGACCTGTGAACAACTGTGAAAGAATGGCGACGAAAGAAAAACGACAGTGGAATATGAAGGGCGGACGAACGACGAGGCAGCGAACGAACGATGTGTTGCTCTATTTTTCTCGTATAGCCGATGAACCTAGGGTTTTGAAGAAGAAGGCAGATCTAATCTACCTTCTTCGATCTGGGGATTTTATAATTCATCTCCCAACAGCTATCGTGAGCCATCGGAAGATCCGTCGGGAGTTTCTAACAAACTTCCAATGAATTATTTAACTTGTCGAGAGTTCGGCTAACTCCTGACACCTATTGTCCAGTCGTCAGAAATTATTGCTATCTCCCGACGCATATTGTCTACCAGTCAGGTGATCGAAAATATCTCCTGACGACAAATATATGGCATCGAGAGTTATTGTTAACTCCCGATGTTACTCTTATATAGTCGGACGAGACCTTCTCCCAACGATAGATCTTCCGACAGTGGTTTTAGGCGTCGAGAGAGCCTCTTTTTCTTTTAGTGTATAATTAGATTAGAATGAAGCTAAGTGAAAATAAAATTAAAATCAAACATACAACAACTTACTTTCAAAATAACATAATAAATTAGATCGAAACACAAAGACTAAATGGAGGCAGAGTATAGATCGAAGGGATGAAGACCCTAACACAGCGGAAATCACATAACCAAACTCGTTATTAATTTGGGATTTTTGAAATACCCATACGTTGGGATTTCAAAATATTATACGGAGAGCAACAAAGAAATTGCCTATTGAAAAATTACCTTAAGTTAAGCATGCAATTAAAGAATATAGAGAAAAGGGATAGGAAACCTTACTTACGTTGACGACTGAGATGAAATGGCCAAATCTCTCTTTGATCGAAATCAACACCACCACAATAGTGACTTCCCTATTCTCTAATATTTGAGGTGTGGTTTATGGGAACCAGAAAAAGATTGAGATTGGAGAATGGGAAATTGAGAGAAAAAATAATCATAGAACACTTCTATGTGTTGTGTCTCCTCTATAATAACAAAGCACTTTGCTTTTGATCAACAGAGAGAGAGGGACGTGGGATCACTTACATTTCAGATAACTTCCCTACATGGGAGTTATCTTTTTAATTAATTTGATTAAATAAATTAATTAATTAAATCTTATTTAATTAATGATTTCATTTAAATCATATTTAAATGAAACATTTCTCACATAACCTATAGTTTTAATAATTTAACCTCTATCTGAATCATATTCAATTGTATTTCTCTCATAACCTATGGTTTTAATATGCATCAAATACACTTTAATTTTAACCTATAGGTTTAATATGAATCCAATTCACATTAAATTAATATTTGAACTCTTCAAATATTTAATTCTCCCATAAATTAATTTTGAATTATATCCAAAATTAACTTTATATTATAAAGTTTAAAGAAAATATAAAATTTATGTTATAATGTATAAAGTGAATTTGAACATTTCAAACTCAATTCAAGACATAGTTACCTCAATTCCTTTTATGAGTTAGGAAGGGGATCAAATGGACCTACAAATCAGAAGATCTAATGATATGAGATTAATTGGCTAAACTCATTAACCAAATTAATCAATATTCCTTAACTTTGGGTACACTCTACTAAAGACCCATAGTTGCACTCTTCTCACTATAATTATATTTCTGCATCCACGGATATAAACCAATAACAACAAGTTAGTACATCACGAGTGTTCTTAACACCAGTTGAGTCAAATTACTGTTTTACTCATAAGTTATCTATGTATCCTTAAGTACCAGTGCTCATCTAATGAATAGTCTTTTGTTCAAGTCCCGTAGACACCACTTAAAGGAACACTCATTTACTTACCCTAAAGTCGGGAAGGAGTGAAATCCATCTTGTATTATTATGTTCCCAACTCCCTTCTCGGTCTTGTCTCTAAAATGGTAGGCTTGTTGAGTCTGCAAACCGACTATTCTCACCCATACAAATAAAAGGACAATCCCTCGTGAATAGGAGTTCATAATACACTCAGGATTAAGACTAAGTTGCCTAGGTCATCCTATTGAAATAGAAACCTAACTAGTCAACAGTGTTACATCTAGTGGCTATTATTTTGCGGTCCAATCTTATGCAAACTCATTGCATAGGATATCCCACTTGCATGTTGAAGGAACTCGTTTTATAGAGATCCTTTAGCGGAAGCGGATCGTCCAAATTCCATTTTTATTGAAACTAAATTTACAGTAAACATATAAGATATGCATTCATAAATAAATTATAGCATGCTTTTTACAAGAAAAAAGGGTTCAAAGATATCACCTTTGAAGAACCTTTCTTCATGTAATTCCTTCAAACAGTTATGAGCCTCGAACTCAACAACTAAACTTGAAGACCCTCTTCCAGAACTTGAACCAAAAGAAGACACTACAACAGTGAACCTTTGGTATTCTCAGGGTGAGAACCTAGGAGTGGTGGACTCTGACTATTTTGGTTTGGGGGATTTGTTTGAGTTTGGAGGAGGAAGAAGATCAAAAAAAACACAGAACATTTATGTGAAAACTCTATCGTATAATAAAGTCTCCAATCGTATAGTCTCTTGTGTCGTGTAGTGAAGAATAAGAAAACTTCTTTTCTTTTATTCCTTTTTGCCACAAAACCCAATAACCACCCACTAAGGTGGTAAGAGAGAAAATAGGAATTTATTATTTAAAATAATAAAATAATATAAATAAATATGATAACTAACTTATCATATTATATTTATATTAAACTATATGTTATATCAAATATAACACATAAAGTATAGTTTATATTGTATGTAACTATAGGTTCTTTTCCCTATTTTATGACATTTAATATAAATCATATTCATATTAAATTTAACAACTATTAATCTCATTCGTAGAAAGTATATTTGAATCCCATTCAAATATTTATTTCCTCCAATTAAATTATAATATATGATATAATTGACATAATGTGTTTGATACATTATTGTTTGTTTGGAGGAATAAATATTTGAATATGATTCAAATATATTTTCTATTAATAAGATTCATAGTTGTTAAATTTAATATAAATATGATTTATATTAAATTCCATAAAATAAAGAAAAAGAACTATGGTTTATATATTGTATATGATGCAATATCAAAATTATAGGTTATAATATAATATGATGAGTTGGTTATCATATTTATTTATAATTTATTATTATTTGATAATTAAACCCTTTTTTTCTCTAATCCTTAGTGGGAAGTTATTTGGTTTATGTTAAAAATTGGAATAAATGAAATTTTATTTTATTTTTCCAAAGACAACTGAAAGAGACAAGCTTTCACGATCGAGTAAGAAAAAATCTTCTACACGATTTCCTTGAGAGACTATACGATCGAGTAAGAAAGTCTATGTGATAGACTTGATCGCCTACACAATAGCTTTTGTCTTCCTCGATCGTCTTCCTCCTCCAACTCCAAACTCTCCTCTAACCAAAATTAGCCAGAGCCCACCACTCCTAGATTCTCACACCGAGAATACCAAGGTCACTAAGTGGTAGTGCCCTTTTTTTGTTCGAGTTTCTTGTTGTTGTTTGTTGCTTGTTCGTTAGAGTGTTCGTGACTTGTTCGACGCGTTCGTGAACGAGTTAGATCAAGGGATTAACTTGAAGAACGGTTCTTCAAAGGTATAATCTTTAAACTCTTGTTTATTATTTAGAAAACATGTTGTAATTTATGTTTATGATGCATAATTTGTTCTCTTGAATGTAAATGTTACGTTCAATCGAAATGAAATTTAGACGATCTGTTTCTGCTCATAGGTTCTCTATCAAAAAAGTTCCTTCATATTCACCAACCTAGCATCCTTGACTTTTATCCCTGTGTGTTTCGATCTTTTTCCATCGCCTGCCATTCTAATTCATGCATGTATACGTCGTAAAGACTTTTGAAAATTAAATAGCTTCATGCGACATGTTAAAAAATAAAAAAACGAAGACCATGAAGTCAAATAATCAAATTAAAAATGTTCATGACATAAATGAAGCATGGGAATATTGTTCAACAAGTAGATAAGATAGAAACATAATCATGATCTTTTCCATTGGAAAATATTTTGGCAGTCAAATCATCTCTAAATAGGGTCTATTCGTTTGAGGTCTCTATAAATTCAATATTTTCTCCCTTCGTAACAACAGAAGCAGAATTCTTGTCCAGCGAATCATCAAGTGAAGCATCGATCTCCATCTCCCTTGTGATTAAGTTGTGAATTAGGCAACACACGGTTATCGTTCAACATTGGACCCGGGTAAAAGGATTTTCCCCTAAGCATTACCTATTGACCCTTCAACAATCTGAATGCTCGCTTGATAACAATTTCTTGCCGACGAATAATTCATGTTAAAAAATTCTCTTGGTGTTGTCAGTGTGTTGCCCGTGGCACACCAGTCTGAGAAATGGTAGCGTTCCCCTCAATACAAAGCCAAAAATCCTTCAACATTAGGGTAGCCAACATCGCACAAGTAGTAGTACCCTGTAACATTTTTGTGATTGTAATACATGTCTATTAATGGAATAACTGAAGGTTGCTCATGTACATGAGTGATTTTTATACCCTTTGGAACCCTCAATCCATGTGGCTGCACAACTGCATCCCTCAGGACCCTAGAGTCGGCAATCGAGCCTTCCCAACCTGGCATAACGAAGATGAATTTTTCGTTCTGGCCACATACCGCAAGAACATTTGTGGAGATTTCTCCCTTCATCGTTCTATATCATGGTCGATCTACAACACTGTCATTTACTTTCACATACGTGTCATCCAATGCACCCAGGCAATGTTGCTGAAATTATTTAATCATGATAATTCAAGAAGATGTCAGCGCAATTAATTTCGGATGCATTAATAGAATGGTACTGGAACTTTTTTTTTTCTACCTTAAACTATTTCCATCGTCCATCGGTACATGCACTTGTAACTGGTTTGAGGGGTTTTCAACTGTTGGGGTTGATGCCCTAAATCTCGTAGGGTCCTGTAGTTTGTAAACATCTGTATGAACAAACGATTTGTGATTTGTAATATGAGATATTTTATTCACATCAATCTATGAAATATGAGATATTTTAGTTGCATTAACCACAAACCAATAAACTAAGATCCATGGTTATCGTTGTAACTTAAACATGTATGTGGAGACATACAAGTAAATTGTGCCTTAGGTGATAACTTAAATGGTCTGTAGTATATGGATAAAGGAGGGAAACCTTATCCTAGTGACACTACAGATACGACCCACTATGTAGATGTTACAAGTGTTGTAAAGTGCTACAAATGATCTTATCTTGATCATTCATCTGGAGACATGTCAGCGAGGGTATCCTATACAAAGGAGTTTGTATAATACCAGACCACGAAATGTTTAGTCTCGTTATATAACATCGTTTATGACAGAGACTTTCATTTCACTAAGATGACCATAGGTAACATGACCTTAATCCTAAGTGAGTTGGGAACTCTTGCCTATTAGGGCAGTCCTTTGATTTGCATGGGTGCGAGTGGCCGGATCGTTGACTCAAACCTACCACTTTGGGGATTCATCTGATTGGGGAGCTGGGAACTCAGCTACACAAGACGAAATTCATTCCTTCTCCGAAGCAAGGATAAGTAGATAAATTGCTCCCTTAAGGGCTGATTCTGGGGCTTGAACAATGTGGTGCCACACCTTCTCATGACCTTAAGTGTTCGCTCATAGTGGGGCTATGATGTATTGTTCACTAGAGGAATCAGTGGTACTTAAGGAGTTAGATGCAACTACAGGGGAAAAATAGTAAATTGGCTCAATTGTACTTACGAGCGATTTGTGAAGGATCATCATACTATTGATTGGTTATATCCGATGGACACATAAATATATCCGTAGTGCAAAGAGTGCATCTGTTGGTATTTAGTGGAATGTCCAACAGTTAACGAATGGTGGATATCGTGATTAAAGAGTTTAGTCAGTTATCACATACCGTTGGAGCTTCAAGCTAGAGGTCCATAAAGTCCCCTTGGTAGCTCAATGAATTCATGTTGGGAATAAGTTTTTGGGCTAGTTTGAAGTGTTCAAATTAACAAGAGGGAATTTGATTACATGTGATATAGTTCAATTAATTCAATTATATGTGATATAATTGATTTGATGTATTAGATACATTGATTGGAGAAATCAATATAAATATGATTTATATTAAATGCAATAAAGGAGAAAGAGAACTATGGTTTAAATATCACATATGATGTGATATTAAACTATAGATTATAAATATAATATGATAAATTAGTTATTATATTTATTTATAAAACAGTTGTGAGATAATTATTGATGGTTAATTTTTCTCCTTTAACCGTTTAGAGTGGGAAGTTTTTTAATCAGTTTTGATAACTTATGGATAAAAATGAAAAACGTTTTCATTTTTTATATATAAAAAAAAGAATGCCACTCATTTCAATCGGGTGAAGAAAATAGCTATACGATAGTCTTTGAGAGATTGAACGATCAAGCATCGAGGCATCGAGTTTTCTAGACGATAGTTCCTCGTTACCCAACGATCAAGTACCAAGTCTATACGATAGACTTTTTCATTCTTCCACTTACTCGATCGCATAGTTCCTCCTTCCCTCTACCAAATCTCTACAGAGCCCACACCTCTTGGATTTTCACACTAAGAATACCAAGGTAGCCTCTTGGTAGTGTCGAGTTTATTGTTCGAGGGTCGAGGATCAAGTATTATTCGATTGCGTTCGAGTATCTAACAGTTCGTGTTATTCATTGGTTGTTCGTTGTGTTCGTGCACTTCATCGAGCTTGCTTGGACGTTGGACTGGTGTTGATCAAGGGAATACTCGAAGAATAGTTCTTCAAAGGTATGTCACTCGATTCCTTTTGTTTTTAACTTAAAAGCATGTTGTAATTTACTCAATGATGCATAACTATTCTTGTTTAATTGTAAATGCATTGTTCTTTCACAATGAGTTTAGAACGATCTACTTCCGCTCAATGGTTCTTTTGTTTAAGAGTTCCATCATCAACAATAATGTGTTTAGTTGTATTACTGCTTTAAGAATTGCATTGAAATATTTTGAAACCGTCTCGCCAGATCTTGAAAAATGTGTGCATACTACTCTATTCTTCACATCATATGCAAGAATGTACAGGAACATTGCCACCATCTCTTCAATACCAATACATCTACCTGGCTCCAAGCATCTTGTCATTCTAATCATGTTGCACAAAATCATAAACGTCCTTCTATCGATCGAGTACTCTCACGACACGCCAAGTCACTTTCATAAATGAGGCAGAAGAACGTCAATTGTGGAATGCAGTGTCTAACTTCATTGGTTGTTGTTCTATCATTCTCTTATTGTTAAGCAACATTGCCAAAGTTAAAAATAATTGTTTTTAAGACTCAGTAATGCTTGCTATGATTTTAAACAGCTCCTGAACAGTCTCCATTTCACAAAGGTAATGGAAGAAGATTGTAGATCCTGAAAGAATGAACTACACTTAGAATCACTGAACTTGGGTTTAGTTACAAAATGACAGGTCGTGACAACCGAGTACATCACTCATATCCGACTATCCCGAGCCAAGTATACATTACGATCATCCCAAAAAAGAAGTGTATTACAGTTGCAATAATTGTACCAAATTGTCCTACACGCTGGTTACTAACTTGTCTAATGTGCGTTGTACTGTAAGACCTATACATGTGCTTTGCTTGATCGAATGCTTCATACGACTTGTATAATGCCCCCTTGTACTCACTCACTTATCCATGACATTCGTGCCAGGATAGGTAGATCCCTGGATCACGACCAATGAAAACGACATAGAATTTTTGTTTTTCCCATCTACCTATATTTTCAGAACATGAGTAGTCAATACAAGTAATGAACGTTGAAATGAATGTTTTTTGGGGAGTTAGGATGCATAAGTTATGGTATAAGGATCTGGTTATGATATAAGAGCCCCTTCATACAACCCTTTACTACCTATAAAAAACTAAAGTGATAGAATGTCTCTATGTAATAGTGACAAAAGTTCACATAAGTATTACAATACTTGACATATTTGGATTTGTATAAAATTTAATATTATAGTCTACAATTTTTTGGATCGTCTAAAATTTATTATAATAGTCTACAATTTAAGCATAATTTAAAGTTGGTTTGTAACGATAGTTTCTGGACTTACTTAACCTTACCTACAACAACTTGTGTAATTAACGTGATAAATATCAACTTAAAATTTAATATATGTACATTAAAATAAACCACTACTTTCATATTGTAAAACAATTTGGACAATTTGGTTTTAGTCAATATTTAATGGTTAAAATTTTTTAAGAAGTTATATAGTGGACAAAAAATGTATAAAAAATACCAAAGTACCTAAAATTATTTCTAGGAAAGTCCTTGTTATCTCACACCCAAAAAATAAGAAATTTGGTTGAATACTTTCATGCGTGTAGTTAATTTTCAAAGTTTATTTTAAGACCTTTTTCATTTTATTACTATGTCTTCAAAGTTTCAATCAATATTGTTTGAATTATTTCATATGTGTAGTTTTAAAATTTTATTTAAAACTTAAAAATGATAAATAAAAACATCAATAGAAACCTATTAACTTTGAGTATGGTATCAGTAAAAACATCAAATTAAAAATCAATTTATCCTAAATTTAATTATTATTCTTCTTTTGTTAGCATGTTTTTAAACTAAATACAGTGGGTTAATAATAAATAACTTGGGAAAATTTTCAGTTTATACATTTTAATATTTGTATTGTATAAATTTAAACCATAAAATAATAATTGTATCAACTGAAACTTTGAACTTTTCATAAGTGTATTAATTAATACCCCTTAGATTTATTTTTAAAATATCATGCAAAACATATAATTATTTCAAGATTAGTAAAATGGACAATTAGAATTGAAGCAAGAACAATTTTCAAAGTAAGTTCGAATTGATTCGTTTGTGAAAATGTAGGGATTTAATTAACAAAATTATAAGTTTGACACTATGTTTATGCAAAACAAACATATATACTTTTGAGAGAACTTAGGATTTAAACTGATTCAGTTGATAATTTAGGATTTAAATTGATACAGTGCAGAATTTAACAATACAAAATAATATTTTTCCTAATAACTTTTTGTTATAATAGTCTCCTTGAAGAAACATAGGAGAAAAATCCAATATTCTCACATGGGAGAAAATGTGGGAAAATGTTGAACATACAAGTCACAAATACGTAACCATAATACATTACAACTAAACAGTCCCCAACAAGTACAACAAAGAATAGACAATAATGAAAATCATTCCAAACGTAAAATTTACGAACCTCAAACTAGTTACGAAAAGTATATTCGATTAGTTTGGCCTTATACAGAAGAAAAAGAAGTGTAGTTAGACCATAGTGTATATTAATGCGATTGAAGTAGAAATAAAATATACGAGATCATACATTTGTTTATGTTCAGAGTGAACGAAGGTCGAGACAGTCCACAACTAGGGGTTCAGAATAATTGGGTCAGGGCCTAACAAAAAAAAAAAAAGAAAAAAAGAAAGAATATGACAGATCTTAATATGATTATAAGGAAAGAAGGAGGCATACATTATATGGATGGAATAAGTTGAAGTTAGAGGTGGAAGAAGGAAACAAAGTATATTGCAACAGCCAGACAGCACATACGAGAATGTTAAACAGATTTAAAAGAAAGTTAAAATAAAAAGGAAGGATCAAAGATGTACCAAAATACTTTACTAAAGGAGCCAGTGGAGAAGTCTCCAAAAATATGAGGATAGATTGGGATATAAGTAGATGATACAATAAGGATGGTTGGTGAGGAAAGTTAGGTACACTTATCTCAATAAATTCAAATATAATTACAGTAAACCCATATTAAATACAGTCAACTCAAAAACAAATAAACAAATATAGGAGATTATACATTTGTTTATGTTCAGAGTGAACGAAGGTCGGGACAGTCCACAACTAGGAGTTCAGAATAATCGGTTTAGGGCCGAACAAAAAGAAAAACATATTACCGATAGATCTTACTTTGATTATAAGGAAAGAATGAGGCATATCTTATTTGGATGGAATAAGTTGCAATTAGAGGTGAAAGGAGGAAACAAAGTATATTGCAACAGTCAAACAACACATATGAGAATGTTAAACGGATTTAAGAGAAAGTTGAAATAAAAAGGAAGGACCAGGGACGTACCAACATACTTTATCAAAGGAGTCTGTGGAGAAGTCTCAAAAAAATATGATGAGAGATTGGGATATAAGTAGAGGAGGGCGCATACTAGAAAGTCAACAAACCATAGCATTTCGGGTTGTTGAGGGATATCAAGTACTACAATAAGCATGGTTGGCGAGGAAAGTTAGGTACACTTAAGTGCACCTAACCTCAATAAATTCAAACAGTAATTACAGTAAACTCATATTAAAGACAGTTAACTAAAAAACAAATATATTACGTAATGGTCAGGTCAATATTAATTCGATGGTTGAACTAAAATGGACATAAATACAACATAATATCTCACACATTAAAGGACATAATAATACAGATTAGAAAGTCTCAAGATTTTAAGAAACTATTTCATTGGAACAAATCCAACTTCAAGCAAAGAAAATAAATAGTTTCAATACTTCTAAATTGAACTCAAATTTAAATATACAAAAAATAAATTTATTTGAATACTGAAAACAAAATCTATGGAATGAAGAAAAAAAAATCCATTCACCAGAGTTAGAACAAAAAACTGATTGAAATGAAATAAAATTAAAATAGAAATCATACTTAAAAGATAAGAAAGAACATATTGAAAGGAATTTTTTTTTAAAAAAAAACATTCAAAAAATAAGGAAAAACAGAGATGCATGCCTTTTTTTTTAAATCTAAAAATCGAAAGGAAATAAAATTAAAACATAAATCATACTCAAATATAAGACTGCAGATTTTTGGAACAAATCATCATTGGTCTTCAAGGAAAAAAAATAGAAAACAAACCAGTTATTGGGGTGGATTGACCCCTCACCAAGCTCCAATAACACAGCCAACATCCCCTACCAGGAATTCACTCGTCGTCCAATTTCGATGGAAAAACATAAGAAAAACAACGAGGGAAGGACGCTTTAATATTAAAGCGGCAAGAGAAAATCTGGATTAAAAAAAAAAGTATGGAAGACAGTTAAGAAACATAACAGATATCAAAAGAGGAAGGGAGAATAGAGACGTATTTAATACAATATAAATGGATAAAAAAAAATATAACCCATTCGAGATAGTGGAAACAAAAGTGGATACTGATTGTAAGAGGTGAAGAACAAATTATAGGAGTAAACCCTAAGTAGTTACAAACATGCAAGCTAAATCAGAACAGTTTGGAATTGAAAAATCAAACATGCAAAGAAGAATATGGCATGAGGAAATCAAGAGGACAATGTACAAATCTTCAGCGTCAAATAAAGTAATCGAAAACAAATTTACATTTAAAAAAAAAAACTAGATCTACTATAAAATCGTTCATGTATACTAAAAAATGGTTAAATCGACCAAGAAAATGGTTAGATCTGCCGAAATATCGTTAGATCTACAAGAAAAGCGTTCGATATACCCGATCTAAGAAGAAACCAAAGAAGTCTGAGAGGAATAGACATACAAAGAAACAAAAAAAAAAAATAAAAAAATAGACATACAAACAAACCAAAAAAGATAAACAAAGAGATGAATATGACACATTCCAGCTGGAGGGAGAATGAAGAGACCAGATGAAGAAAACAAACCGAACGGCGAAAGAAGGTTGAAGATGAGAAGAGAGAGAGGTGATTAATGAAAACGCATGACGGAAAGAGAGAGAGGGGCAGAGTAATTAAAACACTGCAAATCGGGAGTGAAACGAGGAGAGAAATTGAGGAGGTAAAATGGTGGGCTTAAAACCTAACATTTTAATTTGAGTGTCCACCAAACACAGTGTAGGCTTTTTAAGCCCACCCAACCCAACACCAACCCACCCATCAAACATCCCCTCAGTGGATCTCTATCAAGCCCCCTGAAGAAAAAAGGAAAAAATGTGAAAGGTAATTTTGCATACCAGGATAATGATATATTCGACCCATCCTATAACAGATTTGAATGTAGCACATTTTTTCAAATCTCCTAAAGAGAAAATTGGCACAATTGATGGCATAACAAGTGTTTTGTTTTTTTTTTTTTTTTTTTTTTTTTTTTTTCTTCTATTTTCATGTTTTTTCTTTGTTAATGTTAACTTTTGTATATTCCAAGTGTTTTTTTTCTTATTATAATTATTTTCTTTTAATGAAGAAACATGGATCATTTTCATATATTGGGTGATTAAAAAAAGAGCAAAAAATATCCATGTCTGGCAGACAATGCAACTACACACAATATTTACAAGTAAAAATTACTTCTCTAAATTGACAATGTTGGAAGCAAACGTAAATACAATATCAGGTTCTACAAACCTGATTGAAGATTTGGAAAATAAATATTATTTTGCCTAGAGGAATAAAATTTACAACTACTAATCATTGTTTTCTAGTCAATCAAAGAGAAAATTGCTAAGTTTTAAAGATATATGCTACAATGATTATCATATTGGGACTGATAGAAAGAATAATATGGAGTATCTTTATATCATATTTACTGTCTCATATGAAAAACGTTCATTGAAAAAGTTGTCCTGCTTTATCTTCTGGATTATATTATAATCATATACGAGTAATTGAAACATATGCAATAATGAACCTGAAGTTGATGAATCCAGACATATTTACAATTTGACACGACAAATTAGGTCATCCATAGTCTATAATGATGAGAAGAATTATTGAGAATTCAAATGAACAACCATTGAAGAGCCAAAAGATTCTTCAATCTAATGAATTATCATGTGATGTTTGTTCTCAAGGCAAATCAATAATTAGACCATCACTAACCAAAGTGGGAGTTGAATCCCCTACATTTTTAGAACGAATTCATGGTTATATAGGTGGAATTATGAACCCATTAAGTGGACCATTTAAATATTTTATGGTATTATTAGATGTATCCAGCAAATGGTCACACGTGTGCTTATTATCAAGTCTAAATCTTGCATTTGCAAGATTACTTGCTCAAATAATTAAGTTAAAAGAACAATTTCTTAATTATACAACAAAGAGCATTCGTCTTGATAATGCTGGTGAATTTATATCCCAATCTTTTGATCATTATTGTATGTCAATTAGGATAAGTGTTGAACATTTTGTAGCTCATATTCATACACAAAATAGTTTAGCATAATCATTTATAAATCGTTTGCAGTTAATTGTTAGATCATTGCTTATGAGAGCTAAGCTTTCTACATCTATATGAAGACATGCTATTTTACATAGAACGTCACTTGTACACATTAGCCAGTAGTTTATCATAAGTACTCTCCATTACAATTAGCTTATGGCCATGAGCCAACTATTTTCCATCTGAGAATTTTTGGATATGCAGTATATATATTCCAATTGCTTCACCAAAACATGCTAAAATGGGTCCTCAAAGGAGGTTAGAAATATATGTTGGATACGATTCCCCATCAATTATCAAATATCTTGAGCCCTGATGGGGTGACTTATTTACTGCACGATTTGCTTTTCATTTTAATGAGACAAATTTTCCAACAATAGAGGGAAGAATTATGAAGTTGGAAAAAGAAATTACATATACTGCATTGTTATTGTCTCATTTAGATCCTCGTACAGATCAATGTGAACTTGAAGTTCAGAAAATAATTCATTTTCAAAATATAGAAAATCGGCTACTAGATACATTTATAGATGTAAAGAAAGTAACTAAATTACATATACCAACCGCAAATGTTCTATCAAAATTTGATATCCCAACACAGCAAATTGTCACTAATGAGTCTGGAACACGCTAGAAGCGTGGTAAACCAATGTGTTACAAAGATGAAAATCCTCGAAAAAGAAAAATAATTAATAGTCAATAAAACTTGGTTGAGGATGAAAATACCCATGAAGAATCCTTGACATGGCTGGTGAGGAAAGCGAAATATCTAAAGATAATAATGAGATTTCAATAAACTATGTCATGATAGGGAAAAAATGGAACTGAACTAATGTAGTTATTGACACTATTTTTGCATATAATTTTGCTCTTTATATTATATCTATAAATGAGGATCCTAAACTAAAATCTGTTGAAGAAATGTTGATATAGAAAATATTAGCTTCGGTGGAAAGCAGCAATCGAGGCAGAATTAAACTCACTTTGAACATTGGATTTTTGGACCAGTAGTTCGAAAACTAGAAGGTGACAAACTTGTAGGATACAAATGGGTATTTATGAGAAAATGAAATGAAAATAATGTGGTCATAAGATATAAAGCAAAACTAGTTGCACAAGGTTTCTCACAAAGACCTGCTATTGATTATAAGGAGACATATTCTCTAGTGGTAGATGCAATTGCATTAAGATGTTTAATTGGTCTGACTGTGTATGAAAATCTAGACATGCATCTTGTAGATATCGTCACAACATATTTATATGGATCTCTTGATAATGATATTTATATGAGAATCCGATAAGGATTTAAGGTACCTGAAACATATAAGTCAGATTCCCGAGAACTGTATTCAATAAAGTTACAGAGATCATTATATGGATTGAAACAATTAGGATGAATGCGGTACAATTGCCTGAGTGGATATTTTTTTAAAGAAGGATATCAAAATAATTCAATATGTCCATGTGTTTTTATAAATAAATCATAGTCAAGATTTGCTATTATAACTATATATGTTGATGATTTAAATATAATTGGAACTCTTAAAATAGCTTTCAATGGCAATAGAATATCTTAAGAAAAAAGTTTGAGAAGAAAAATCTCAAAAAAAAAAAAAATCCTTAACTTGCAAATTGAGCATTTAACATATGTAATATTTATTCATCAGTCAACTTATATAAGAAATGTTGTTAAAAGATTTTATATTGACAAAGCACATCTATTGAACATTCCAATGGAAGTTCGTTCACTAGATGTGAAGAAAGATATATTTCGACCACGAGATAATAATGAAGAACTTCTTAGTTCTAAAAT
Organism: Benincasa hispida; assembly: GCF_009727055.1. NCBI lineage: Eukaryota > Viridiplantae > Streptophyta > Magnoliopsida > Cucurbitales > Cucurbitaceae > Benincasa > Benincasa hispida. Next base: position 49,020,122 of record NC_052354.1, read on the forward strand.
ATCATATCTTAGTGCAATTGGTGCACTTATGTATCTTGCTAATAATACAAGGTCAGATATTGCATTTTTAGTAAATTTATTAGCAAGATACAGTTCTTCTCCAACAAAAGAACATTGGAACAATTAAGAATATACTACGTAATTGCCGAGGAACAATCGATATAAGTTTGTTTTATCCAAACAAATCAAATTTTGTTCTAGTTGGTTATGCATATTCTAAATATTTATCTGATCCACACAAAGCTAGATCTCCAACAGGTTATCTATTCACATGTGGAGGGAGTACTATATCATGACGATTAGTGATACAGACCATAATAGCTACTTCCTCAAATCATGTTGAAATTCTTGCAATTCACGAGGCAAGTCGAGAATGTGTATGACTAAGATCAATAACCAGCACATTCGTGGAACATGTGGTTTGTCTTCTAGTAAAAATCTTCCAACGATGTTATATGAAGACAACACAACACATATAACTCAAATCAAATGAGGATATATTAAAGGAGATAGAACAAACATATTTCATCAAAGTTTTTCTACACTCGTGATCTTGAAGAAAATGGTGATGTCACTATACAACAAATTTGTTCGAAGAATAATCTAGCATACTTATTTACGAAGTCATTACCTACCGCAACCTTGGAGAAATTGGTGCACAACATTGAAATGCGATGACTCAAAGATCTCAAATGTTTTCATAGGGGGAGCAAATATATTGTATTTTTTGGAAGTATAAATTATATGAAATATGTACTCTTTTGCTTTCATTGAGATTTTTCCTAGTAAATATTTCATATATATAATGGACATCTGAAAGGGAATATTATATAAATATTACAATAAAATAGATGTTCATCCTTCATGTCTCTATGTGTCTCTGTACATGTTGGCCATTTGTCTTACAACTAGTCCAAATCAACTCATCTTTTACTTGTCAAATTACCTATAAATGGAGGCATTTGGTGGGGATTCATACCATTGAATTACGGAGGAACTTATAGTAAATGCCTATGATAAATAAATGGCACCCACTCCATGCCACGTTAATTTGACCATCATCTACATTGTTCAGAGATTTGTTTACTGTAATAAAGAAACTTATCATTTTGGTTTAAGAGTTCATATCTCAAAATTCAGATACGTATTAAATCAATATTATAGGTTAAATAGGTACAATCACTAAAATCCATGTAGCCAAAATAAGAACTAGAGGAACAATGGCATTCAAGATACATAATCCAATAAGTTAATGCAGGAGAAAAACAGCAGAACTAGGGCAAAATTTTCAACTGAAAATAAAAGAGCTTCGTTCCAGCAGAAGAGCGCAAAGAGAGACCTCCTTTTATTTATGAATAAATAAATAAAAACAAAAATAACCTTCACAACTTGGTTTTCTAAGACTAAAGTATGTAAGCCACCATTCAAATCTACACAGCTTTCCACATCATTACTCTAAACTTAGTCCCTCCCACCAAATTTTCCATATTGCTGATTTCTCCTCCAAAATCAAAAAAATATCTCCATGTCATAATAACCCAACCCAAGGCTCCTCTCTACTGCAGTATTTTGTAAAAACTTACACCTTGCAGGCAAAAGATGAAGATCGAAAAATCTATAGCGCCTGCGGTTTCACCTTCCAAATGATGACCAGAAAATTCTCGGCAGGTTCGAGAAACAATGCGGAATTGAGAAATGGGTTGATGATGTTCAGATTTGCAATGCCTGGATTAAACGCTTTCATTCATATCAAGCACCCCAAAATGAAGCAGCATTCCCAGTTTCCTCACAAAAGAATCATCTACATAAACGTTAACAGGACCAAAAAAAAGGTCAAGAAGCTTAGCCACGGTGATGCATTGTAGAATTTTTTTTTTCCCCTCCAATCTTTCGAGGACCCGTTTGATAATGTGCATGTCAATCTTCTGTTTTTTTCAAAAGAAAATTCTTGTATCTTATTTCTTGTTTATGGTTTTCATACTTGCAAACTATTTGAAAACATTCCCATTTTCTTTTCTTTTCTTTTCTTTTCTTTTCTTTTCTTTTTTACCATAAGCGACCACAAAACTCACAATAAAATTATTTATCAAAATTAAATCCTCTTCATAAAAATTTTGATAAAATTAACGTCATTAAATTATTGCTTCACTAACATATTTAAACACGTCAACATGCAACTTGAATAGCTACACATTAAATTCAACTCGTCCATTATTAAAATCCAACCCACAACGAAATCCATTTCTTCCAAGTTGTGTACATCCACATGATTAAATACGTTAATAAAACAATAATTTGACAAGACATAAGATTTTTGTTAATAAATTTTAAATATTTTTTCCCTAAAAGAAAAACCCATAATTTTCAGGGGTAGAATTGAAATTTTTAGAACGCCATAGTTCAAATTGAGAATTACCTGAAAAATTACGGACTACAAGGAATATTTATTAGAGAGAGAGAGAGAAACCAACTTTCATTGCAAAACAATATTTTTGCCTATTCAGAACTTTCATGAGGAAGAAAATTCCATGCACAATACAAGAGCGATACTAACCTATTGCATGCGTTCACCTGCCTTGAACCACTCTGTAATTGAGAACCAAATCCTCTGGCTTCTTCCAGATGTAATTCCTAACTGTGGCTAAACTCATATCAGGAGACAAGACCTGTATGTAACCAAAAATAAATAAATAAATATAAATAAAACAGAGATCGTGTGTAAGAAGAGCTGCTAAATGTAACACCAAAAAAATACAAACCAAAGATGCGAAGATACTTAGATACATAACAGCAAAAATGAACTTCAGCACCCACATTCATCCAGAAAGGTGAGAAACAAAGGTAAGATTGACTAGACTAGAAGCAAAATTTTATCTAGTTTTAACCAGAGACACAAATTCATTCATTCTGCACTTCAGAAAGACACAATTTTCTTTTGATTAAAAACAAAGGATGAATATGCAAAATAAACAAAGCAGATGATTATGAAAGAAACTTGGCGGCCAAACAATTCAGATGAGATTATTATGAAAGAAACTCAGTGGCCTACACCATTTCGATTCAAATTCAGTTACCAGAGTATTTTAATAGTGTAAAGTAAGGTTTAAATTGGAAGGGCTTTAATTTTCCAGCATAGTTCTTTGTTTGTCGTTGTTTGTCTATGGTTTAGTTTGACTTATTTTCATTGCTTTCGGTATCTTTGTAATCTGATCATTAGTCTCTTTTCATTATTTCAATGAAAAGTTGCATTTTCTTTTTTAGAAAAATGGTGTAAAGTAAGTTAGAAAAATTGGAAAATGAAACAAAACGGTAATTATATTTCAACCTGAGTTAAATAAGAAACGTCTAATACAACTCAGTACCACAACTCTTTTGAGTGCCTGAACGCCTAGCAAAGAGGCTACATTGTTATCCTTCCACACGGACGAGACAATGTACTTTCATTTACCTGATTATTGCATAAGATTTCTATAGAAGGCTTAAGCTTTTGCCAAGGCTTTAAACCAGACCGAAATGATCCATCTCCAACTGTCGAAGAGAGTCCAGGACCAAAAGGAACATCTGGAGTTGCATTATCCAATGGCTTGTCAAGAACCATCTTCTCTATGACATAATTTACAACCTACATTATTAAAAGGCAAATGGATTCAACATCAAATTCAATCAACCTGAAATTATAACACAATTATCATATTTCAAATTCTCCAACAAACGTAAACTAAATTTCAGCCACAAGTAATCAAGTGCACTAGAAATTACACAGTAGATTGTCAGGTGACTGGATGCGACTCGTTGGTAATCCTGTAGCAGACTAACGCAAAAGACTAGGTCCTGATATAAGTGATAAATTACACAGGGTTGGCAGACATTTTTTTTTTTTTTTTTTTGGAGAAGGAAACAAGACTTTTCAAGCCACGCCCACCTCCAAGCACAACATAGTAAGAGGGTTGGGTTGGGTATAAAAATCCCTTTCTGCCAATAAATTATCCATCTGGATGACCCAACGAAAAATCTATCTAATCTGTGAATCTTTTGGTACCACATGATATAAAATTTGTACCAATTACAAGATCCTAATAGGAACTAGTATTGAATTTATTGTGTGCAATTTTGTACGCAAATTTGATGTCAATGGCAGAAAAAAAATAGTTGCATCGACCCATTCATCTAAAAGTTTCTCCATTGTTCGGATATGGTACTTATCTTCAATGGATGCCAAATTATGAGCTTATTCGTCCATGCAAAAAAAAAAAAAAAAAGGCTCGCCGAAGATGGTCATAAAAAAAATAATAATAAATAATGTGTTTTTGTTTTTTCGTATGTATTCACTCTCTTCTTAAATCTACTTTAATCTAACTTAAAATAAGTATTATAACAACTAATTGGACATTATCATAAAGAAATAAATAAAAATAATGTATCTTCAACGTATCCGTATCTTAGTTTTTTAGAAATTGGCATATCACCATATCCTATACCCATATCAGTGTCTGTGCTTCTTAGACAGCCTATCACATCAAAACATCCTGCTACCTTTCTAGACCTAGCAATAGCAACCCCTATCCTATAGAATCCAAATTGGGTTCAAATATGATAATTACTATTGTTCAAGTTCTTTAGTTGACTGAATTTGTATCTTCAAGGGTTGCATTCTTACGCCTATCCACTAGGCCATGTCCATTTTCCAGATTAGCCCATTGGGTTGGCTGCGGCCTAAAGCTCAGCCTTAGCTTCAACGTTTAGCCTACTCAAAAATTGAATCTCAAGGATGAACTCAAATATCTGCTGGGTGGTGTCGCAACTACTCAAATTGACAGCATCAATCCTTCACAGAGTATCATGTAGAAAAGCAAGAAATTTCTCATGTGTAGTATTGAAATGAGTCGCCCGTAAGCCTCATAGAAGAAATTTCCAAAATTCTTCCCAACTTTAAATCAGATGGGGTCTTGTAACTGCTTCCAATTTCTCCAAAGCAATTGATTAACTATGAAGTGCTGTTTGACTTAATACCACTAGCCATTGGAATTCCCCCTTCGAAATTGATTATTCAGTTTTCATATCTATTTCCTGTATATTGACACACCGTTTGATCTAATGCTGTTACTACTAGTTCTTCTGCTACTCCGAAATTTGGTTCTTCCACCAGCGCTCTTCCCAATTCTCTCTCATTTTCTCTACAAATAGAAGAATCTCTTCTGGTCTCCTCATCCCTCCCAATTCTATTCACCATTTCCACCTTCTTCTTCAACTTGTTGAACTTTGTATTCTTGGAAAGCTCATGCCACCGCCCCTAGAACTCTTGACATCGGTCTCCTATCGAACCTCACTTTTCTTTTCTTTGTTTGATATTTGTTTATGTGATAGAATCAAGCAAATAGCATGCAGACTAGTTGATGAGTGAAAAGTAAATTAACTCCAGAAACCAAATAATATAGTAAACTGCCTCTCCCCTCGGTAATTTTCAACCAGATATTACAGTTACCTAAAAAAGACGACAAAAAAATATACACGTTGAAACTGTCGATCTGGGGTTCAACCTTAGAAATCCTCTTTATAACTATAACTTGACCTCTTTTTATAAAATCAATTAGCAATCCCTACTGGAATTTTCTGCCGGGATGGAAGTTTGTCTTTCCTTCTATTTTTGTTCTCAACATTTCATATAATTAATGAAATGTTGTTATTTTATGATATTTAAATAATTTTTCTCTGGGTGATTTGTTGACAAAGAGGAAAGAGAAAAAGACTTGAGAGAATATAAAACTAGATTACCCTATTGGTCTACCTCAGTGTACTTCAGATTTTAAGTATAAAGGGTGAAAGACTATTAGAATATACATACTTTTCACAAGGAGAAGTGCTCGCAAATATTTGAGTGAGTATTATTTGCTGATGTGATGATAATGAAATGCAATGCAATGTGTTTCTTCTAAAGAGAAAATACTCGTGCAAAGCCACCAATGTAGCATAAAAGTAGTAGTAGTAATAATAATAATAATAATAATAATAATTTAATTATTTACTTAATTAGAAAACTGACCTTATGCACTCTCAGAATACGAGGAGCGCTTAGTTTTCCTTGTGTTAGGATCTGAATGGAGGAACCTTCACAAGGATGTAGATAAAAGCTGCACCTGCAGGGAGTATTTTAAATTAACACATCAGCAAGGAAACATCGGATGGATTTATCTCAACTAACACAATAGATATTTCTTTACATCTTAATCACTCTAACCCTACTAATAAGCTTGAAAACCACACCCAGCGTATGCCATACAAGAAATACTGAAAGATGTAGCACTAAAGGAAGACCTTGGTTCGATATAGCCAAAAACAATGCATTCTTCAAATTCATCGATATGAGTCACCTAGCCACCTTTTTATCAACTCAGTATGCCAACAGATTTTGGATGGAGATATTATCCTCCTTTTGATGGCATACTGCACTCCCCAATGACATCATCAGTCTCCTCTCATATACTCTCGATGGCCATCCATTCATTAAAGAGAAAAGAGTCATGTGGATGCACTTGATTCATGCCTTTTTACGGATTACATGGAAGGAGAGGAACAACTGCATATTCAACAAGGGAAGCTCTTTTGATAGTTTTTTTGAAATCATTGTATATCATGCCATCACTTGGTGCAAATGCAGATCTTTCTACAGATCATAGAATCTATCTTCACTATTAACCAATTGGAAAGATCTTTTGTGACTCCATTTGGTTTGGCTTCGGCCTTTTTTTTTTTTGTAAATTTCATTCAACAATGAAATTTGTTACTTAACCCAAAAGAAAAAAAAAAGGGAAAAAGGGAAAAGGTGGGGGCAGAATTGAATCTTGCAGAGAGAAATTGGTGGGATCCTCTTCTTTGGAGGAATCTTTCCCGGACCTATTCCTTGTATCATAGAGGAAAGATGACACGGAGGTAGGGTGTTGGAATATAGAGAATAACAATTAGGACCTTGGCTTCAGAAAGGTAATCATGAATAGAGAATTTGAAAGCGATGGCAACAATTGATACTTAAGAGCTAGGTGATGTTGCGGACAAAACACTGTGCTCCCTTTAGATATCAAGGGTTTTCCCAACAAGATTCACCTTTATAAAGCTGACAGAAACAAGCTAAAAGCTGAATACCCCCATGGTCACAATTCGATATGGAAGTTTAGTGTCCCAAAGCTTAGTCTTGAAGTTTTATAAAATCTTAAATAAAGCATGAAAATTAGAACCTTTCTCCTTCCTCCTGCAGCTTGTGTTTGAGGGAAAAAGAAAACATAGAGCATCGCTCTAAACATAAATAGAACAAGGGATCAAACCTCACTTTATAGAGTCTCTATTCCACCCCTCTAAACATCCCACTATTCCGTCATCCTATAAACCCACAAGGCTGCCAAAATCCTAGCAAGCCATATAAAGCAACCCTTCTCTCGACGAGGTGGATTAGGAAGAGAACTTACTCAATAATATCACTAGTGTTCTTGTGTCGAGCATGCAAGAAACCAAGCGGTCCAGGGAAATAAATATAACAGTAGAAACTCGCAAATCACCAATGCCAAAGAATATGCTGGATCTTCCTAAACCTTCACAAACAAAGAAAATTAGATAGAATGGCCAAACAAACTTGCCAAGTAAAGAAACCTACTTTCCTAGGGATCTATCAACAATGCAGGTTGTGTTTGAGGGAAAAAGAAAACATAGAGCATCGCTCTAAAACATAAATAAACAAGGGATCAAAACCTCAACTAGGGTCTCTTCCACCCCTCTAAACATCCCACTATTCCGTCATCCATAAAACCCACAAGGCTTGCACACATCCTAGCAAGCCATATTAAGCAACCCTTCTCTCGACGAGGTGGATTGAGGAGGAAACTACTCAATAATATCACTAGTGTTCTTTGTGTCGAGCATGCAAGAAACCAAGCGTCCAGGGAAAAAAATACAGTAGAACTCGCAAATCACACATGCCAAAGAATATGGTCTGGATCTTCCTAAACCTTCCAACAAAGAAATATAGTAGAATGGCCAAACAAACTTGCCAAGTAAAGAACCTTAACTTTCCTAGGGATCTTATCACAATGCAGCTTTGTGTTTTGAGGGAAAAAGAAAACATAGAGCATCGCTCTAAACATAAATAGAACAAGGATCAAACCTCACTAGGGTCTCTTTCCACCCCTCTAAACATCCCACTATTCCGTCATCCATAAAACCCACAAGGCTGCACACATCCTAGCAAGCCGATATAAAGCAACCTTTCTCTACGAGGTGATTGAGGAGGAACTACCTAATAATATCACTAGTGTTCTTTGTGTACGAGCATGCAAGAAACCAAAGCGGTCCAGGGAAAAAATACTAGTAGAACTTGCAAATCACAATGTCCAAAGAATATGATCTGAGATCTTCCTAAACCTTCCAACAAAGAATATAGTAGAATGGACTCCAAACTACTTGCCAAGTTAAAACCTTAAGCTGTTCCTATGGGTATGTTTTATACACAATGCAGACTTTTTTTGAGTGGAGTAAAGAAAAAAGATAGCAGCATCGCCTCTAAACATATAAAATAGAACAAGGGGATTCAAACCTCATCTGGGTGTCTCTTTCTTCACTCCCTCTAAAAACGAGTCCCATTTCCGTCATCCATAATAACCACAAAGGCTGCCACACATCCTAGCAAGCCATATAAAGCAACCCTTCTCTCGACGAGGTGGATTGAGAGGGACTACCAGATAATATCCACTAGTTCTTGTGTCGAGCATTGCGAAGAAGAACCAAAGCGTCCCAGGGAAAAAAAATACCATAGTAGAACTCGCAAATCACAATGCCAAAGAATATGGTCTGGATCTTCCTAAACCTTCCAACAAAGAATATAGTAGAATGGCCAAACAAACTTGCCAAGTAAAGAACCTTACTTTCCTAGGGATCTTATCCTATCCTCCTACCGAAAAGACCAATGCTCCTTGGAGAGAAGGATCAACCAGACTACGAAAAAAACGACTTACTAGAGGATCTCTCCAAAGAATTGAGACTCCAAACCCTCAGATCCCATCTCCCACGCAAGGAATGACCCACAAGCAGAGAAAGAAGAGATGTCATATTCGTTGCTTTCCTATTGAAACAAAGTAACCAAACCCGAAAGAAAAAGAATAGGTGCTCCTAACACACTAAGAAGTAAAAAACAAAATGACTTTTTTAGGGAAGACAGATGATAAAGACAAGGAAACAAAGAGTTAAGAAGCCTCTCCCCGACGCAATGATCTTCCAAAAAGTATGTTTCCTTCCCTTTCCCCAACACACGATGAACCAAATGAACAAAAGAATGGAGCTCTTTATAGATATCCTTCCACAAGTTCCGGTGAGTGCCTTTAACCCCCTCCAAAGGTCCTACAAAATGAGGAATCAATCAATCAATGATTGTAGTTTTGTCTCAACCCATTTCTTCTTTTCGCCTTCACTGGGTTTCAGCATGCTTTGTTTGATAGGAAGACATGAGATATTGTGGACCTTTCTTTGCTTGAGGAGTTTTGTTGTATTCTAAGGAGAAGGGACGTTTGTGTTTGGAATCCTAGTGCATCCAAAAGGTTCTCGTATAAATTCTTTGTTATTTGTTTGGTTAATCCTTTCTCCCTTAAGTGATTCAACCTTTACCTCATTGTGAAAGGTAAACATCCCTAGGAAGGTTAAGCTTTTTGTTTGGCAAGTCTCCACGGGACTATTAAGGTGTTAGACCACAACTTTGGCAGATTTGGGAAGAGAGAAATTTGAATATCTTCTCAGATAACTTCTCAAATGTAAGATTTTTTGCCGTGTGTTCATGTACAGCATTCGCCATCCACCTGGAGTGGCAACCATAAATCTTTCTTTTTTACGATTGGCAACCACAAATCTTTATGTAATATGTCCATTATTCTGTTTTTATAAAAATATTCCCATTATTCTTATTGACCTACAAGGGAGCTTATTTTTTAATACGCCTCCCTCTTAGTCTTAGGGATTCCTCATCCTGCACGCCGAAAGGCTTTCTCTTTTAACTTCTCTTCATGATTGACTGGGCGGCGGCATAAATTTCGTAAGTATGCACTATAATCTGTTTTTTTATTTATATAAAATAAAATAATAATAAAAAGAAAGAAAGAAAGAAAGAAAGAAGTGTGTAGGAAGGTGAGCATTGAATTTGGAAATGTACTTGGTATTTTCTCTTGGAGGTAGACGGTTATTCAAAACGCAGTCCAAACACCACCATGGAAAGTCTTTCTCATCTTCCGTTCCATCCAATTCAGTAATCTTCCTTCTCCAGGGACCACCTTGCAAACCTTCCGTAATGATTGAAGGGGGAGAAACTGTTGAAAATTCAAATGGAGGATAGACCATGGAGTCATTTTCGGCATTGCTATCTGCTTCAAGCCTTGAATGGGAAAGACTTCTTGCACTAATATCCTTCCCAGAAAGAACTTCTCCATTAGCCGAAGCTTGTGACCCAAATCTTTGTTTTCTTTTGGCTAACCAATGAGCCATGAGTCCTTTAAGGGTTTCTCGAGCTAGATTAACCTGAAAATTAAAAATAAAAAAATTCAGTACTTGAAGATAGTTGAATAATATCCTATGGGAAGATGAAAAACGCTCAAGCTATCAATTGATTACTCCTTCCATCAATCATGATTCAACTTCAGTAACCGAGAACAGTTTTTTAACTCACCATTCATAGTCAAATGTCTTAGCACCTTTGACATGATGACTGATGAGATAGTCATGAAACTACATAATATCCAATGTCTCAGGCAAGATACTTGAAGGGTACTAAATACATTATCACTTAATCGATTCCAAAGATCCTTTAATACATCCCGTCCTTGGTTTGCTCTCTCTCTTTTTTTTTTCCTTTGTTAATTTCATTAACAAGAAACGATATTGTTCTATGACTACAAATGTTATATAAGTATTAAATAGAGAGCTCCAAGGCCACCTTATCATCCTCCGGTTTTCCTGTAATATTGAGGTCTGCTGAATACATCTCTGCAGAAAAGCACTGGGGAGTGTCCAGATGAACTGACAAACTCCCAAGCCTGGTATCCACAGTAAACCATGCAGGAATGCTCACCTGGAGTCGTGTCAAATTCAAAGTATCACTGTCCATCCAACAAAAATGGTAAAATTATAATACAAGTAATGTATAAAAGAAATCTTACCATCTCGAATAACTCTTCCTTTTTCTCTTCATATGAGACCTAAAATGTTTAATTAAAACCAAAAAAAAAAATGCAATGTTATCGAAATTAACATTTGACTAAAGCATTTTAGATGTCACTTTGTTTCACAGAGGAATTTCACTCCTCATGTTCCAATCAAGACTTCCCCACCACGCCAACACCACCCCCCCCCCCCCCCTTTCAATGACCATTGACCACATCAAGCATTGATTTGTGTTATTGGCAATTCAATTAATTTTAGCAAAGTCATAACGGACAAGAATGACTAATGCAACCTTTCCATAATCTTCAATTACAATGCCCCTGGTAACCTCCCATAGCTTCACTGAACCTGCAGCATCCTGTAATGGAAAATCACATCAAATTTCAGGTACCGTCCATCATACGAATAGAGAGGAGAAAAAGGCATATATGCCTGTAGAGAGTTCTCCATTTAAGTAATACAATTACCTTTGTCAGGATATGCCTCCTATTATTTAAAATTTCATGCTGAACAATTGCCGGAGCTCCAGAAATGGTGAAGGTTGGTTCTTTATATACAGGAACCTATAAAACAATTTAAGAAAATCATTTACCTCATTTTTCCCAAGTCCAAGAATCATAATAAAAACTATCATTGAAATTATAAATATTAAACACAAGCACGCACACCAGAACTACAAAAAAACCGTAGAATTTAGTGGAAAGTTAGTGGAAGACCAGAACACATATGTAACCTTTTCTTTACAACAAACAAAAAATTTCATTGATATGACGGAAAAAAGGCCAAAACCCCACAAAACCCAGAGAAATTACAAAAGCGCTGTTCAACTGACAACCATAAAAGACAAGTTGTGTCTAAAAAAAATAATATCCAAATACCAAAGTACAACGAAACAAGAAATGAGTACATACACAACTTAGTCATTAGGAAAAATGAGATAGCAAAACCTTGAATAAATGTAATCAGGTAAAAATAACTAAAAGAATTACTCACAGGCGTAGATCCTTCTAAGGAAGCTCTTGCCCTAGAAAATGATAGATTTCCAGCTAAGAATGAACCACCCCTTTCGAAAACCTTCTGAGGGTTACGCCCTTCAGCTGGCCATCTATGGATAGAAGAATCTGTAGTTGCAACCCATATATTCTCATCATGTATTGCCAGTTGTTGAATGGGATATTCCCCTGTGCAAAGCAAAAGACTCTCTCTCGTCGACAAGTCTGTTACATACAACTGAACATAAACAGAAATGGTCAATAAAGATAAAACTAAACATAAGAATCAATTTTTAAAAAAGAAAGAAGAAGAGGAAGGGAAAAAAAAAATGAGAGGAAAGATGGAAAGAAAGAAAAATCTAACAGAATGGGGACTTACAGAGAGGTCTCTACCACCACTATAAACATGGCTAAATGATGGTGTGCTTACTAGTGCCCAAACAGAATCAGTATGTACTGCATAGGAATGCACACATCGTTGTTGACCAAGATCCCAAAGTCTGCAAGGAGAGAATTACCGGCTTCATATTATAATGCTTGAAATATTTTCATTTTTTTCTTATAAGAAACATCAGAAAGACAGACTTCCTCTCAAAAAAAATTTTAAAAAAATAAAAAATAAAAAATAGAGAACAACCTGACGGGCCAGGGAAATGCTTGAAATAATTTTATGAGAGAAGGAAAACACAACATTGATTCGAGTTACATAAACATTACAATAAATGAAGTGGCAAGATTCATCTACCTGATCATAGAATCAGAAGATCCTGATAGGCAGAACCTGCAGCCATGAAAATACTATTATAATTCCAAAAAAATAAAAATAATATGGACAAAGCAACAAGAGTGATACAATTGCAAAAGATAGCTCCAAGAGGAGAGAGAAAGGGGTGGTTTCCAGCAGTTTGCTCAAGCTCTTTTTCAGAAGTCATCAGTTAAGTAGCAAATATTTAAGTTCGTATGCATTGAAAACCACTATTTAATAGGAACTTGTGAATTTAGAAAGAAAAATAATGATCATTTTCCTGAAAAAGAAAAGTCACCTATTTTCATAAATATATATATATAAGAAGAAGAAGAAGAAGAAAGAAAGATAAGTCACCCATGAATGATGAAACATAAGAAAAACAACACTGCCAAACACGTTTTCATTGATTTTTTATATTGGAAAACATTCTTAAACACAACTCCCTACAACAACCCGAAAATAATAGAACCATGATACAATGCGCAGTTTGGAACTTCACTTTCTAATAGAGATATGAATAATGTGATGACTTGACATATAGACACTTCCGAGAAATTTATGGAACCACTTTCAAGGAATGGAACTTACTGTCATGACAACTAGGTTTTAGTAAAACACCAGGAAAAAAAATTGTCCAAAGAGAAAAGAAAGACTCCAGATAACCAACCTGCCAGTTGAGTCCAAAAGTAGAGCCCTAATATTATCCGTATGTCCTCTTAACTTCATAGTCTTCGAACCAGTTCTTGGATCCCAAACACGAACAACCTAGCAGAAGTGAGAAGAAACAGCTAACTTTAACTGACAGTAAAGTCCAATTTGCAAGCTTGGGATAATTAAATATGTCAACCAAACAAGTGTGTGCAGGAGTCAGAATATGCCTTTTCAGTTCCACCAGAGACGAGAAGCGTCCCGCTGTCATTCATTGCTAACGCATAAACTGATTCCTTATGGCCTTTTGCAGCAATTGGAACATAACCATGAGACTGATTTGCGTGTGTAGAAATGTTGTTACTAGAGCTGATAGTGCGTAAACTTGTAACTGGAAGTGAATTTCCAGAAGCAATGATACCATTTGAACACTCATCATCAGTTGCATCATTTGACTTCGAACTTGGAGCATATGCAGCCTCCAAATCCCATATGAAAACCTCCCCTCCAAGACCTCCCGATGCAACAACATTGCTCTATTATGCATGATACTACGATAGGATCAGAAAACAACCCACATAAAATAAAATACTAGTCCCAAACAACATGACAAAATCCAACAAACTCACTACAGGCTTTCACATACAGCAATCTTTTCATCAGGGGATACCACAAGGTTTACACAAGTTTGGCAAAGAAATTACATTTTTTTCTGCTGCAGCAAGACAAGTCACATAGTCAGAATGCTGACGCAGAGTCTTAATGCAACCTCCATCAGATAAGCAATTCCACGTCTAGCATAGGACAAAACAATATATCAAAATAATTCAATCAAACCATTAACAGCATGACAGGAGATGGAAAATAGAATGAAGAATATCGAAACCAAGAAACCTTCACAGTGCCATCTGAAGAACAAGAAACAAGCCTATTATTGCCTACAAGGACCGCATCATTAACCTGAAAAGTAGGAAAAGTGCTGTTGTTAAGTTAATCTTTTAGATGCAATACCTTCTCTTATGTTATTTCATTATCACTTTTTATCTTGAATTACTATTTCCAGTATCACCAACAATTCCTTCTCAATCTGAAATAATACCTAGTCTTATCCCAAAAAAAAAGACTTAGATGCTATATAGAAACCAAAAAAGGCATCAAAGCACTATGAGTCCACAATAAACTATTATTAAGAACAGAGAAACCTATGGGAGAAAGGAAAACGTAAAATAGAAATACCCAATCCACATGAGACTCAAAGGTGGCGGAGCAGGAGGCTACATCTTCAGCTAGTGACCATCTTTTCAATGTACCATCACGGCTCCCAGTAAAAAGGTAATCACAGCCATCAATAGAAGACTTCGGCACAGCCAAGCAATTTATACCAGCAGAATGCTACATAAATTGAAAGATACAAAACCTGTAAGACTAAGTGTGCAATGCATTTGGATTATAGTTCTATGGATCTAATTACCTTTCATGCTATTTATTGGTGTTAATGTCAACACCCATTTTCGGAATATAGTCTTTCTTCTTTAATTGTTAATTGGAAGGCTCTTTTGTAATACAACTCTAGGTGTTTGGAGTTTTACTCCTTTATTTCATTCATCATTTCACTTCTCAAAAAGAAATTAAAAAAAAGGGAGTGCAATGCAATTACATTTTAGTTTAGATGAATATAGACTCAAAAGAATCTAAACTAAAGCAAATAGCATATCTAAAGGAAAAGTGTAGATTATGAACCATGAAAAAGTTAACTCCAGTGCTATACAAAGAGCCTTGAAGCACACACATACATGTGCCTTCCAGTGAAGCCCTAAATTGAAAAGCCGAGCTTCATTAACTAGAAAAATAATAATAAGTTTAACTAAACGTAAATGCAAAAACACTTGCCTTTAGGGTTTTTGCTTCTTTAAAATGAAAAATAACTAACTGTTGGTTGTACATATGTTGATGTGTTGTAAAATAATTAAAGATTTTATTTTATTCTTAATAGGATACTTTCCTTTTATTCTCCTATATAAGAAGGCTTTGTATCTCATGATTATACAGTGGAATACAAAATATTTGATTCCTTTCATGCTAAGATTAACCATAAACATAAGAAACCTTGCGTTTATGATTTTTTTTCCTTCTTTATATAATTTGCTAACCCTAAAAGCAAAAATTCTTCTAAAGAAGCCCTTGCCCTAGAACTTCACCCCTTCTTTGCACCTCCTACTTAAGCTACAGAAAGTTATTGCACTTCAGTGCACCTTGAACTCTAAAAAACACTGTATAGCTCAACTTAATTACCTTATCCTTTATTATATATATAAAAATATATGGAAAAGGAATAAGAATAGAGATCTCTGGAGGAACATAATCAGATACTAGGCATGATAGCTCTCTCATAAGCTCCTTCTCAGACTAAAAGTAAATAAACAAATGTAAACTACAAGCTCATATGCAAATGTAAACTACAAGCTCATATGTAATAGTAAACTCAAATAAGAAACATATTACAGAACCAGAAGCCTTCATGGGAAATAATTGAAGCATTGAATAAAAAGATCGCATTTCCCTCAGTTTCCAAGCCATCTTTGTTAAATTTACATGAAGGATTGCATAAGAAGTTCCAGTTAATTTATGAACTCGTGTCAAATGCAAAAGTTAGATATATCATGTAGCATAAGAAAAGGACATAGACAAGGGCTTGATGCTCCACAAGAAGGCAAATTTCATGTATAGGTTTTTCAAATTTTGGTACTGTATATGCATACAAAAGCATGACATGTCAATAAATATCCTCATGAGAGCTTCACAAATTGATGTCCAATTAATGTACATTTAGTCCCATTTTCAAATAGTGGTTCTTATCACGACGATGATAAAGGCCTGAAATCAATCGGTATGCAAAAAGGAAATATGATTTTGATACAGTAATAAAATTTAAAAACCCAAAAAAAAAAAGAGGAAAAACATTACCTTACTATCATTGGCGTCACTCAAGACATACGTCAACCTCTTCTCCTTGCGGGGGCGAGAAGAATTGGATGTATTCCCTGCACTACCCACTCGGTGCATTGCAGAGCTCACTAAAAACACATAAAACAAACAATTAACTGGCAAGGTACTATGGCAATACAAACATCCAGCATCATAACACAGCAAACCAAAACTTAAATGTCCAATAGGAAACTATTTCTTCATCACTTAATATGCTATAACATGTACTTCACCAACTAGTATACCGATCATTATAAATATCATTTAAAGCATTAAAATGAAAAACCCAATCACCTTCAGAAAGTTAATGTTGGATTCAAAATAACATATGCGGTATCAAGAGGGAAAACTTCCTCTGAACTTATTTGAGCTTCAAAACAATCTTAAAATAAGGAATCATAAATGAAAAACCAAATTCCCAACCGCTGCCAAAGATTATATGGCAGCGGGCTTCTCTAATAGATTTCCAATAAACATCCCGAACTAACCAAGAACAATTTCAAATTCCAATACCACACCAAAGCTACAGAACAAATCACCAAAAACTAAACCAGACCCATTAGAGTTCTCAAACACCCAAATAAGCCAAGGAGGACAAAACTAAAATAGAAAAGAAAAAAGCACAAAAAGCCCACATAATTGATCTTCGCAAAACACAGCAATCAGATCACAGAAGTGAAATTTGAGGCCTATGAGCAACTAAATTCAGACTAACTCCACAACACGGAATTCAGAAAACAAAAATCAGACCAAAATAAATGTACGTATGATGATATCGACGAACACCCACCGAAAAAGAAAGGGAGAGAGAGAAGAAAATCAGACTTAAGAGCACGAAAATTACGGTAGATGAAACGAAAGCCTAACCTTCAGAATTGAATTAGAAGCTGTATTCAACGATTCTGGGTTTCGTCCTTCTTGTTCCACTACGGAAGTTGCAAAATATTTTTAGAAAGAGAAAATCCCGTTGAAGAGAGAGAGAGAACTATGAACTGGGCTCTCTCTGTTTCGATTTTATTGTGGCCTAGTCTTTGACTCGGTTTTTGGGATTGATCGAGGGTAAAATTGTTACACAAAAAACAGATAAAACTATGCAAAATCGACGCGCTCGATAATAGAGATAATCTGTACTCGCGATCCTAGCCCTAGATTGTTCGTATGGGGCCGGCCTCTGAGCACAAATCAACGGCACTGGTATACTGTACACTGAACCAGGCGGAATTACAAATTCACCCCTACATTTCTAACAATCTCCGTATTGTTTTTTAAAGACCACTAGTTTGATGCTTGCACGTGGTTGCAGAGAACTTAATTATAAAATTTTAATACTACGACACTAATTTATGATTAAGAGGGATTTATTTGTTAGAACTTAATTATAAAATTTTAAAACTACAACGCTGATTTATGAATACGAGGGATTTATTTTTTAAATAAGTCACAAAATAAATTTATAAAAATGTTGGAAGTTAATTGAGGAAAAATAATAGTTATTTTAATTGAGAATAAAATGTAATATATAAAAATATATAAATTAAACATTTATACTTTTAAAAACATTGTGATAACTACCATCTTAGTAAAATAATATTGTTTTATTTTAATCAGGATGGTTTTATTCCCTTCTTAATTTCGAAGTTTGATATGAACAAAAATATTATTATTGTGACGCCTCAAAGTTTTTAAAAAAAAGGGAAGGAAAAGAAAAGAAAATCGTTAGTTAATTTGGGAAAAGGAAGAAGGAATTAGGGTAAGATTGGAGACCTCGGGCTGCGTGTAAAGAAAAAAATGATTTTTTTTTCTTTTTTTCTTCTTCTTCCTTCTCTAGCCGCGTGCCTCTTCGCCGATCGTTGCTTTCCTTCTTCTCCGTCGTCGACCGCGCGCCACCTAGCTGAAGCCTTGGTTCGCGCCGCTGCAAAGCTCGACCTCCAACGACCACATCTGCCTCCTTGTTGTTGTCAACCAAGCCGCCGCTTGATCATGGGTCTTCCAGCGCGATCGTCCGCGCCATCAACCAAGTCGTTGCTCTATCGTGGGTGTTCCAGTCGCGTCGGGTTATTCTCTTCCAAGCGCCATTCTCTATCCACCTGTTGTCGTCGGTTCTGTTAGCAGTCGAATCGCGGCAGTCCGACCGATCGGTCTGTTGGGGTAAGTTCGGTTCTTTTTTTGGCAGCCCATTGTCATTTGGGGATTTTTGGGCCTAAGCTAACGTTTGCCTATGGATTTTGCAATTGGTTTCAGGAACGTGTGACGGTGAAGGAAGTTTGCAAGAGAAGTAAGGTCTCGTTTTGGGACAGTTCGTTATCCTGAGGTAAGTGGTTTACTGCCGGTTGCCCTAAGATCTTGTTAAGTCAGCTGAAAATTTTTGTGTCATTTATGGGTAAATTGTGATGGAATTTGATATGGGTAAATGTAGTTGGCGTATGAGAGTACTGTGTAAAGTTGGATGTAAGAGTAGACTAAACACTGTGATAAGGTTTGATGCATGAGTAGGCTAGGGATAGGGTGCTGATGTCGATGTATGAATAGACTGTGATAAAGTTTGATGTATGAGTAAACTATGATAAAGTTGATGTATAGGTAGTGGTGTTAAAATTTGATGTTGATTCATGGCCTTGATTGCATGCTTATGTCTGAGATTGTACTGACTATTTGTTGACTGTTTGTATGCTTATATTCATATGAGATTTTAGTGGTTGTTAGTGTTATCATTGGGCTATGCACATGCGAGCCTTCGGGCCACACCTTATGCTTATGTACGGTGTCTTTTTTTGGATCACCACTTGTGTTTATTTCTGTGACCTTTGTGTCACTACTTATGAAAGCGTGCCTTCAGCTTCACCGCTTATGTCTATGCCTATGTCTATGTCTATGATGCCCTTGTGTATTTTGGTCCAATGGATAGACTAACAGATCACTGAGTGGGCCCAGTAGTGGGCTGCTTACTGAGTATATTTTTATACTCACCATTTTCTTTCCCTATTTTTCAGGTAAGGGTAATAACTGACTGACACATGACAAGAGAGATCCGTGACTTGGCCATTAGGACGATTTACTGCTTTCGCACCTAGTATCATGTTTTGAAATCTGGTTTAGGAGTTAGGCGTCTTACACTTCCCTGCAAAATACATCAATTTTATTATTTGACTATTTTATTTCCTTCATTTTTAAAGTAAGGTTTAGGGGTACCCCGAACGGTAAATTTTATTTTATTTTATTTTGTTTTGTTTTAGTTTATTTATTATTATTTAATTACGTTTTCATACCTTTGCTCATTTGAGCATTATTAAATAAAATTTGGCTCTTTTATTTGATGGTTTAAAAGAAAATATACGATTAAGCCTATGCATGCATAAAGTAGCGTCCTATAATGTGATAAGAAACTAGGGTCGTTATAGTTGGTATCAGAGCCTAAGTTTTAGGTTCTGTAGACTGACTTACATTGTGAGTCTAATTTGTTCCTTATGGCCATAAATGGATCTTTCATCATCGTCAAGTATGTGATAACGGACAGAAATGCACGTTATCATAGTGTTAAATCCTTAAACAATGTTGGATTGCATTGATGAAATATGTTAAATTGCATCCATTAATCATAAATCCTATAATATTGCGGTCGCATGCGTCCAATGCATTAGAGCAATTGATCTTTATATTTTTATGCAGAATAATGCATTAACGCAATGCAAAGAATGCGATCATAGGAATACAATGGTCGAGTGCAACTTCACCGCAAAACTTTGCGTTGATCGTGCTCGCAAACATTCACCCAAGAAATTCACCGCAACATGGTGGACGCATCCGGACGAAAGGACAATTAAGATTGATGGGACAGAAAGCTGACGGCAGTCAGATCCAAATTAAGTTGACAACCGATAACGGTCACAAAGTACATCCAGCTTTATCGGTGACAATTATCCGACGCATCAGTCAAGAACTAAAGTTGTCTCATCTATACAACCAGGAGAGAGAAGCCGCATTTCACCTTTGATGCCCTATAAATACCAAGTGCATTATTCAGAGAAGGGGTTAAGCAGTCGATTACCTCATCACCATTACAAGTTCATACCTCTCAAGCATGAAGTTTGAATTTGACAACAATTGCCTCAATGCATTCAAAATTTTAAAATATGCGCTGATTACCACACCTGTCTTGATTGCGCCGGATTGGGCACTCCCATTCGAACTCATGTAGACGCAAGCGGGTATGGATGGGAGCTGCATTAACGCAAAAGAAGAAAAATATTTTGCATCCCATTGCATATGCGAGTAAAACTCTGAATCCTGCTCAACTTAATTATACCACCACTGAAAAAGAGCTTCTGACTGTGATTTTTGCGTTGGAAAAATTTCGGGCATATCTATTGGGAACCAAGGTACTCATTCACACTGATCACTCGACAATCAAATATTTGATGATAAAGAAGGACGCAAAGCCGAGGTTGATCAGATGGGTTCTCCTCCTTCAAGAATTTGATATTAAGATAATTGATCAGAAGGGAACAGAGAATCAAGTTGCGGATCACTTGTCCAGATTAGAAAATCCTGAGGTTGACCGTAATGAATCTGAAGTGAGTGTTGTGTTCCCGGACGAGCAGCTGTTTCGCATAGAAGAACTGCCCTGGTATGCGGACATCGTTATTTATTTGGTTTGTGAACAATTTCTTGAAGATTACACCTACCATCAACAGAAGAAGCTCAATAATGAATGCAAACACTATTATTGGGATGAGTCGAATCTATATAAAAGAGGTGCAGACCAAATCATTCGATTATGCGTTCCAAATGCTGCTCAACAACGCATATTATCACAATGCCATGATTCGCCATATAGAGGGTACTTTTGAGGACAACGTACTACAACCAAAGTTTTACAAAGTGGATTCTTCTGGCCTTCATTATTTAAGGATGTTGCTGACTACACAATGAAATGTGATTGGTGTCAACGCACCGGCAACATTTTATGGAAGAACGCAATGCCAATGAATGCCATCTTGGAGCTAGAACTATTTGACATATGGGGGATTGATTTCATGGGACCATTCCCTTATTCAAACCGTAAGCACTATATTCTATTAGTCATTAACTACGTCTCCAAGTGTGTAGAGGCAATTTCATACGCCACAAAGGATGCAACAGTAGTCTCCCAGTTCCTGAAGAAAAATATTTTCAAGCATTTTGGCACTCCTCATGCCATCATAAGTGATGAAGGATCACACTTTATCAACCACAATATAAAGGAGCTGCTGCGCAAGTATAATATCCTCCACAAAGTGGCCACCGCATACCATCTGCAAACAAATGGCCAAGCTGAAGTGTCCAATCAAGAAATTAAATTGATACTTGAGAAGATAGTCAATCCTTCGTGTAAGGATTGGGCAATGAAGCTTGATGATGCATTATGGGCATATCGGACCGCATTTAAAACACCTATAGGTATGTCCCCTTATACGTTGGTATTCGACAAGGCGTGTCACTTTCCTTTGGAGCTGGAATATAAAGCATTGTAGGCGGTCAAGAAACTGAATTTTGATTTGAAAAAAGCAGGGGAAGCGCGGAAAGTGCAACTGGTCAAGCTAGAAGAATGGAGGAACAACGCATATAAAAATGTGAAAATTTATAAAGAGCGCACCAAGCACTGGCATGATCAACGCATATGCAGTAAGAACCTCTAAGTCGGGCAAAAAGTCTTGCTTTTCAATTCACGTCTACGACTCTTCCCCGAAAAGCTAAAGTCTCGTTGGTCCGGACTATTCATAATTCGACAAGTACTTTCGCATGGCGCGGTGGAATTATCAAATAACGACGAAACTGACATATTCAAGGTCAATGGGCAGCGAGTTAAGGCATACCATGGAGAAGACTGGCATCG
This sequence comes from Benincasa hispida, assembly GCF_009727055.1. Taxonomy (NCBI): domain Eukaryota; kingdom Viridiplantae; phylum Streptophyta; class Magnoliopsida; order Cucurbitales; family Cucurbitaceae; genus Benincasa; species Benincasa hispida. The sequence continues at coordinate 49,042,551 of NC_052354.1, forward strand.
CCAAGTCAACTCCATGGAATTAAGAAACCTTGAATGAAGAAGGAAGTAGGTGGTCCCTGTGTTATCAGATGATCATCATCAGGGACACAAAGTTTTGGAAAATCTTAAGTCTTCAACTTTTTTCTCCACTACTCATAATTATCCTTACTTTACTATATGTTCATTTGTCACTTCTATTTCTAAAAAAACAAAAAAAAAAGAAAAAAAAAAGCCTTTTATTTTGTTTAAAATAATTTGACTCTCTCTTTGTTTTCCTTACAACAATCGAGGTGTTGGATTGCGGAAATGTTACACGAGGTAGCACTTATCTTATTCCATCACTGCAACCCAACGACGAATGATCGCCGCAAGATGGATGCGTCAATACAATGCGGACGACAACGCTAAATTTGGGGGTGTACTCTTCCTTATCCTTACTTCAAATTTTGTACTATCACATTGCATATTACTTTTCAAAGTTTTATCACCACATCCTCTTTGACTAGCACACACATATCACAAGTAGATAATTTTAGTAGTTTACCGCATATATTCTTTGCCAAGTATGATTTTAATGATGAAAAATATGCTTCTATCTCTTACGTATATACTAGAGTCAACGTAAATCTTAGGATAGTCACTTCATGAAATATTTCTCGAAGTTAGGGGTTTGCTAGCTTTCTTTCAAATTTTCTTTACAACGCATTCTATGACCATCCCAAGACTTATTTTAATCTTTTGGCAATAAGGACATTGCCGTATTTTAAATTTGGGGGTGGGGTATTTGTTTCCGACCTTGCTACAAAAAAAATTATAACAACTCCACTGTCAACGCAATGGGAAACCCATGTTGGTAAGAGTTAAGTTGTGAAAGGCACTTACTCGTAGTTGGATGTCCGCATGACACACGTGGGGGCAAGCCAAAACAAAAGTAAGTCAGCAGGATAAACGCATAAATAAATGACCGCAACTCCACTGCCAAGTTGGTATGAGTTTAGTCTAAGAAAGTGTGCATTGCTCGTAGTTGGATGTCTGTATGACACACGTGGGGGCAAGCCAAAAAGAAGGCAAGACACTCGGATTGGCGCAAAGTCAGAGAAAAAAATAGCAATGAAGAAAATTTTTGTGCAAGGATAAATCATTTAGCACCTCGATGGAAAATTTTCTTTTCGAAATAAATCATATGTTCCGGAATTCAGTAAAGTCCTTTTGAAAGTTAAAGCTTGCAATCCCTAAGTGTTAGAAGTATTTTAGGAAGAGATTTGAATAAGACTTAAGGAAATTCTGGCATATAGGATTTGAACGAAGTATCATTGAGAAATCTAGGGAAAGAACTTTGCAGCTAACTTGCTAAAAGAATCTTTAGCTTATGCTTGAGGACAAGCATTGTTTAAATTTGGGGGTGTGATAACGGGCAGAAATGCATGTTATTATAGTGCTAAATCCTTAAACAATGTTAGATTGCGTTGATGAAATATGTTAAATTGCATCCATTAAGCATAAATTCTATAATTTGCGGTCGCATGCGTCCAATGCATTAGAGCAATTGATCTTTATATTTTTATGCAGAATAATGCATTAACGCAATGCAAAGAATGCGATCCATAGGAATACAATAGTCGAGCGCAACTTCACCACAAGACTTTGCGTTGATCGTGCTCGCAAACATGCGTGGACGCATCCGGACGAAAGGACTTAAGATTGATGGGACAGAAAGCTGACGGGCAAGTCAGATCCAAATTAAGTTGACAACCGATAAACGGTCACAAAGTACATCCAACCTTTATCGGTGACAATTATCCGGCCATCAGTCAGGAACTAAAGTTAGCTCATCTATACAACCAGGAGAGAGAAGCCGCATTTCACCTTTGATGCCCTATAAATACCAAGTGCATTATTCAGAGAAGGGGTTAAGCAGTCGATTACCTCATCACCATTACAAGTTCATACCTCTGTTCATAGTTTTCTTTTCCATTTTACGGTGGAGCAAGAGAAAAGTGGTGACACTAGAGATTGACCAAGGCAGCTCGAGAGAGAACCTTAGGGCGTAAGAGCAGAGAGTGGGTTGACTCTCGCGAAAGCAAAAATATCTTTAGAGCACGGGTAGAAACAGTGTAACGCCTGGCAGTAAGAAATTGCTCCAGGCTCTTTACTATACTTGCATTGTTATTCTATACTTCATCTTTACACTTGGATTCCTCTGGGAAACTTGAATGCACAACACAATCCACCAACACATATCATCCATAATTTCCATTTCATAAAATTCAAGAATCAGTATGTTGTTTTAAAACCTTTAGGGAAATATATATATGTATGAAATTATTTTGATTTAATTTAAAGTTTAAAGTGTTGCGTGTGGTCACTAGGTATGGCACCACGAACTAGAAGAAGGGGTAGTCGAGGTAGGAAAGTAGTTGGGGAGCGGGACCCCGACCTGTAAGAACCCGAGGTGCAGAGCCAAGAGGTGCAGGACCCGCCATCTCGTGACCCCTCTAGGTCAACTTGGAAGAGGGTTAGACCAAGAAGCGGGACTCGAGCTTCGACTATGCCCCCACCAGGTTTCAAGAAGTATGATCCCCTGACATTTAACGGGTTTCTGAAAGACCCCACAAAAGCAGAATTGTAATTGTCCACTATTGAAGGGATCTTCCAGTACATGAGGTGTCCAGAGGAGCAGAAGCTTCAGTGTGCCGCTTTCGTTCTCATCGACAACGTCAAGCGTTGGTGGCACTCGAATGAGAGAATGATATAAGCCGGTGGAAGACAAGCCACGTGGGATCAGTTCAAGGAGCGGTTTTACGAGAAGTACTTCTCTGTTCATGTGAGGTACAATAAGCAGGCCAAGTTCATGAACTTGAAGCAGAGGACCATGACAGTAGAAGTGTATGAAGAGAAGTTTGACAAATTGTCTTTCTTCGCCGTTGACCTAGTGTTTACCGAAGCAAAGAGGGTCGAAAGGTTTGTGTAAGGACTCCGAGATGGGGTACGAGACATTGTGCAGGCCCTAGAGTCTCCCACTTATGCTACAACCTTTCGAGCAGCGGCTCGTATGGGTTGTCCTTCAGGGATAGAATTCCTAAAGTCCTTGACGAGGAACTGGCCCCCGGCCAGAAGAGGAAGGTTAAGCAAGAAAGCTTTGGGACCCTCTATAGAAGGTCTAGAGTACAACGTAGGATCAGTAGGGCATGCCCAACGACAAGCTACGAGTTCAAGAGGAGTTCAGAGGGAAAAGCCGGTGTGCAAGTCATGTGGGAAGCCGCCATTGGGGACGCTGTCTTGATTGGCAACTGAATACGGAACTTAGTTATCAAAATGTTAAGCAGATAGGGCATACGGCAGACCAATGCCCTAGTAGTGGTTCCAGATGTGCGGGGGTCAGCTCCGAGTTCGTATCAGGGTAGTTCAAACCAACAGCAATAGCAGGGTCGAATCTATACCACCACTCGTCGGGAAGTTGAGCACTCGGGAACAGTGGTGACAGATACGCTCCCAATCTTGGGGCACTATGCCTTGATGTTGTTTGACTCTGGCTCATCCCACTATTTCATTTCTTCGTTGTTCGTAAAGCATGCCATGTTAGTTTTTGAACCTTTAGGTTATGTTTTATCAGTGTCTACACCATCGGAGAAATTATGATAGCAAGTGAAAAGATAAAAGCATGTCAGTTAGAAATAGCAAACAACACCCTTGATGTGACTCTTATAGTATTAGACATGCGTGATTTCTATGTAATTCTGGGCATGGATTGGTTGGCTACCAACCATGTTAGTATAGACTATTCTCATAAGGAGGTGAATTTTAACCCCTCTAGAAAAGCCAACTTTAAGTTCAAAGGGGCCGAGACAGTAGTTTTGCCCAAGGTATTTCAGTGGTTAGGGCCAAAAGATTGATTAACTAAGGTGTCTGGAGTATCTTGGCTAGCGTAGTTGACACAAGGGAAACCAAGGTTGCACTAACATCTGAACCAGTTGTGAGAGATTATCCCGATGTATTTCCGAAAGAACTTCTAGGATTGCCTCCACCAAGGGAGATTGATTTTATGATTGAACTGAAGCCAGACACTATTCCTATATCCAAAACTCTGTACAGAATGGCTCAGGCAGAATTGAAAGAACTGAAGGTTCAATTGTAGGAACTGCTTGATAAAGGGTTCATACGACCCAGTGTTTCTCCATAGGGTGCACCAGTGTTGTTTGTGAAGAAAAATGATGGGTCATTACGTTTATGAATAGACTATAGGGAGTTGAATAAGGTAACCATTAAGAATAAGTACTCGCTTCCTAGAATCGATGACCTGTTTGACCAGCTACAAGATGCCACCATATTTTCCAAGATTGGTCTACAGCCAGGTTACCATCAGCTGAGGATCAGGGACAGTGATATTCTGAAGACTACATTCCGATCCAGATACGGGCATTACGAGTTCATTGCAATGTCTTTTAGTCTGACCAATGCTTTAGCGGTATTCATGGATTTGATGAACCGGGAGTTCAGGGACTTCCTAGACACCTTTGTAATCGTTTTTATTGATGACATCTTGGTATACTCTAAGACAGAGGCGGAACACGAGGAACATCTTAGGAAGGTCTTAGGAACACTGAGGGAAAACAAACTGTTTGCAAAGTTTTCTAAGTGTGAGTTCTGGCTATGGAAGGTGTCCTTCCTTGAGCACGTGGTGTCGAAGGATGGGGTTTCAATTGATCCAGCTAAGTTTGAGGCCGTTACCAATTGGCCTTACCCTACAAAGGTCAGTGAGGTGCGTAGCTTCCTGGGATTGGTTGGATACTATCGTAGGTTTGTAGAGAATTTCTCCAACATGGCCACGCCATTGACCTAGCTAACCAGGAAATGGTGCTTCATTTGTTTGGAGCAAAACATGTGAGGACAGTTTTCAGGACCTCAAATAGAGGTTGGTTTTAGCCTCGGTTCTCACCGTACCAAACGGTTCCAGGAACTTCGTGATTTACAGCGACGCTTCCAAGAAGGGTTTTGTTTGTGTGCTTATGCAACATGGTAGGGTGGTTGCCTATGCCTCCCGCTAATTGAAGAACCACGACCGCAACTATCCTACCCACAACTTGGAATTGGCAGCGGTAGTGTTTGCCCTGAAGATATGGAGACATTACTTATATGGGGAAAAGATCCAAGTGTTCACCGACCACAAGAGTCTGAAATACTTCTTCACCCATAAAGAGTTAACACATGAGGCAGCGCAGGTGGCTCGAGTTAGTAAAGGATTATGACTGCGAGATCCTCTACCACCCAGGTAAGGCGAATGTAGTAGTTGATGCCCTCAGTCGAAAGGTAGCTCATTTGGTCGCCTTGATTACTAAGCAAGTTTAGTTGTTTATAGATTTGAAACGAGCAGAGATTGTGGTGGCAGTGGGGGAAGTCACTTAGCAGCTAGCCCAGTTGACAATGCAACTAACCTTGAGGCAACGGATTATTGTTGCACAGCAGGGTGATCCCGACCTGGTTCAGAAGTGTTGTCAAGTAGGGTCGGGTCAGGCAAGTGAATTTTCTATGTCAGTGGACAAGGATCTTTTGTATCAGGGACGGTTGTGCGTCCCAGTAGATGATGGCCTGAAAGGAGAACTGTTGGCAGAAGCTCATAACTCTCCATTCTCGATGCACCCAGGTAGTACCAAAATGTACCAAGATGTGAAACGGTATTACTAGCTGTCTCTTATACACATCTAGATGTGTATAAGAGACAGGTATTGACAGTTGTGCGTTCTAGCAGATGATGGCCTGAAAGGGGAACTGTTGGCAGAAGCTCATAACTCTCCATTCTCGATGCACCCAGGTAGTACCAAAATGTACCAAGATGTGAAACGGTATTACTAGTGGCTCAATATGAAAAGGGAGATAGCTGACTATGTCAGTAGATGTTTAGTCTGTCAGCGGGTGAAGGCCCCGAGGCAGAAGATAACAGGCTTGCTACAACCATTGGATATGCCAGAATGGAAATGGGGGAGCGTGGCTATGGATTTTATTACGGGGTTGCCCAGGACAGCGAAGAGTTTCTCGATGATTTGGGTTGTGATAGACAGATTTACTAAAGTGGCACATTTTATTCCAGGAAAGCCCTCGTACGCGGTGAGTAAGTGGGCTCAGTTATATATGAAGGAGATAGTAAGGTTGCATGGTGTGCCAGTATCAATTGTGTTCGACAGGGACCCTCGTTTCACCTCCAGTTTTTGGAAGAGTCTCCAGGCATTTTAGGGTCGCGATTAAACTTCAGTACAGCGTTTCACCCCCAAACTGATGGGCAAACAAAATGTTTAAATCAGACATTGGAGGACATATTGTGCGCTTGTGCATTGGAATTCTTAGGGGGTTGGGGTTCCCACTTACATATGGCAGAGTTTGCTTATAATAATAGCTATCAGGCTACCATTGGCATGTCGCCGTTTGAAGCTCTTTATGGCAGAGGTTGCAGGTCTCTTGTTTTTTGGGGTGGGATTGGGGAGAGAAAACTGGTGGGAACTGAGTTAGTGGAGTTGACGAATGAAGCCATGCAGAAGATCAGGCTAGAATGCTAGCGGCACAAAGTAGACAGAAAAGTTACGCGGATGTTAGGTGTAAAGATCTGAAGTTCGAAGCAGGTGACAAAGTGTTCCTGAAAGTGGCGCCGATCAGGCTACCATTGGCATGTCGCCGTTTGAAGCTCTTTATGGCAGAGGTTGCAGGTCTCCTGTTTGTTGGCGTGAGATTGGGGAGAGAAAACTGGTGGGTACTGAGTTAGTGGAGTTGACGAATGAAGCCATCCAGAAAATCAGGGCCAGAATGCTAGCAACACAAAGTAGACAGAAAAGTTCCGCGGATGTTAGGCGAAAAGATCTAGAGTTCGAAGCAGGTGACAAGGTGTTCCTGAAAGTGGCGCCGATGAAGGGTGTCCTGAGAGTGTCTCTTATACACATCTAGATGTGTATAAGAGACAGGTTCGAGGCAGGTGACAAGGTGTTCCTGAAAGTGGCGCCGATGAAGGGTGTCCTGAGATTCGGGAAGAAGGGTAAGCTAAGTCCGCGTTTTGTAGGGCCATTCGAGATTTTGGAGCAGGTCGGCTCTATGGCTTACCGTTTGGCCTTGCCACCGTCTCTCTCCGCGGTCCACAATGTATTTCATGTCTCCATGCTGAGGAAGTATTTGGTTTATTTTAATTATTAAGGATGGATAGGTTTGAACATGAAATCATGCGTTAGACATAACTGATGCGTTTGCTCCCATGTGTCTAAGGTCATGCATCGGAATGATGATGCGTTAATCTTAGCATGCAATGACCACGTGTTCCTTTCACAAGTTTTCTTACGCTTGCGCCAAGTATAACACAAACGGAAGTTTCTCGGGTAATCCGAGGTCGAACACGGGGACTTGTCACTCAATACTATTTGTGAAGTGATGCGTTTGAGGCGAGGAATAAGAATAAAAATAAAGTGAAGAAAGTTTAAATGACTTATACACTACTCCTACTCCTAGCTAAACAGATTGAGCAATAGGAGGTTTACAATGAGAATAGGTAGAAACATAACAACCAATAACGCATTGTAATGTTTACTATCTTAAATCGCCCCAGTAATCCCAACTTGTTGCACTAATGCATCTCACCTCTTGGTGGTCAGCCGCATGACTATATTTCTATAGTACATGGTTGCGTTGAGCACAAGATTGTGCCTATCTCTAGGAATAATGCGAACCTTGCTTAGTGCATTCCATCTCTTACCTTCTCAGGCAGTTAGATGCGGCTATTTAATTTATAGACAAGCAATGCAACATCCCATAGACAAGCGTTGCTACAATCTTTTATCAAGCAAAGAGGATTAACTCACTATACTCGCACAACGCACACCTCTCGGTGGGTTGCTTCATGCGTCTTATCTCTAGGTTACATGATTGAGCATGCGATTGACTTTGATAAATAAACACTGAAGATAAAATATGACAGAGATGAAGATGATGAAGAAGACGGTAATGAAGGAATTAAGACTTGCATTGATCACAAAATATTTAATATCTCAAGCTAAAATATAATACAATACAGAGATTAGAAGGGAGATGAAGGAATCTGCGTCAAGACTGTCAGTGGTGCCATGGTTGAATGGTGGAGATGTCTCTCTCGAGCTCTATCTCCAGCGAATGCTCTGATCGTCACTCGGTCTGGGTTATGGAGATGATGAATTCTCACTGGAAATCTCTTTCAGGCTTTCATCTGTGATCACAAACTTCTGCCGAGGCAGAAGTTCGGATGTCTTAAAATGAAGATCTCAAGGGCTATTTATAGAGTTTGGATGCCGATAGCTGTAATGATGAAGGTATGGCTCACTGCTGCTTTTGTTGCGGTATGGGCGTTGTCACATCACCTTATCTTGTTGATACTCCCAAGGTATGCGTCCGAGCTTAATTCAGCTGAAGTTATCAATGCGTTCTACCCATCTTGTGATCTTCTATTATGGTTGTCAATCTGTGGCCGCATTCTTTATTTGTTCATCGCTTTCTCCATGCGTTAGACGCATGTGTTTACCGCAACTTCCATACATTAGATGCATGTGATTGTCGTCTGCGTCGTCTTTGCAGTAGACTGGCTTCATCGCATGCATTTGTCTGTGATTGTTAGCTTCAAACGCATGCGTGTGATTCCTGCGATAGCTACAAATATAAACACTTTGGCACGGAATAACACATAATATTAGGTCAGTGAGGATTTAGGTGCTAATCGACGCAAAACTTAATTTTTCACAAATTCCAAGTATTATTACTGCGTTTTCTACCTATTAGCCCTCATAATTCTAAATAAAAGGCTTATAATAACTGGCATTTCTGCCAGTTATCAAGTACTGTGTAAAGTTGGATGTAAAAGTAGACTGAACATTGTGATAAGGTTTGATGCATGAGTAGGTTGGGGATAGGGTATTGATGTTGATGTATGAACAAACTGTGATAAGGTTTAATGTATGAGTGAAGTTGATGTATGGGTAGCGGTGTTAAAGTTTGATGTTGATTCATGGCCTTGATTGCATGCTTATGTCTGAGATTGTACTGACTGTTTGTTGACTGTTTGTATGCTTATGTTCATATGAGATTTTAGTGGCTGTTAGTGTTACCATTGGGCTATGCACATTGCATGTGTGAGCTTTTGGGCCACACCTTATGCTTATGTACGGTATCTTTTTTGGGATCACCACTTGTGTTTATGTCTATGACCTTTGTGTCACTACTTATGAAAGCGTGCCTTCGGGTTGGCCCTTTATGCCTATGTCTATGTCTATGATGACCTTGTGCATTTTGGTCTAATGGATAGACTAACAGATCACTAAGTGAGCCTAGTAGTGGGCTGCTTACTGACTATATTTTTATACTCACCCTTTTCTTTCCCTATTTTTCAGGTAAGGGTAATGACAGACTGGTGCATGACAAGAGAGATCCGTGACTTGGCCATTAGGACGATTTACTGCTTCCGCACCTAGTATCATGTTTTGAAATTTGGTTTAGGAGTTAGGTGTCTTACACTTTCCTGCAAAATACATCAATTTTATTATTTGACTACTTAATTTCCTTCATTTTTAAAGTAGGGTTTAGGGGTACCCCGATTGGTAAATTTTATTTTATTTTGTTTTAGTTTATTTATTATTATTTAATTATGTTTTTATACCTTTGCTCATTTGAGCATTATTAAATAAAATTTGGCTCTTTTATTTGATGATTTAAGAGAAAATGTACGGTTAAGCCCATGCATGCATGAAATATTGTCCTAGAATGTGGTAGGAAACTAGGGTCGTTACAATTATTATTATGGCTATTTTCAAATATAGGAAAATGAACCAATATGTTTACAAATATTGCAATTTTCCTAGAATAAATTGTGATATTTTACTATTACTTGTAAATATTTTCAACAGCTTTATCATTTAAAATAATTTTCCTTATTATTATTTTAAAATTCGTGGTCATTTGCTTAAAAAACATGTATTTGATATTTGAATTTGGATTATTTGATTAATCTTTCAATTTTGTACTACTTTTTTATGATTTGATTATCTTTTTAATTTTAAACTTTGATTTAAATCAAGATTCTTTTTTAAAATTTCGTGATAATTCTTTCTTTTTTTTAAAAAAAAATTATTGGATTATTCGATTACCCTCTTACTTTTTAAACTTTAAATTAAATCAAAATAATAATAATTATTTTTTTTATTTCATTGAATAATAATCTATTAGTTAGTTTTTTTTTCCTCTAAGGATTTGGACTGTCTTGTTAAATTCATTTTTGATTTAGATCAATATATATATATATATATATATATATATATATATATATAGTGATATTTTTCTTATTCCATCAAAAGAAAATTATTGGATGATTTGTTAAACTCCTAATTTTAAACTTTAAATTAAATCAAAATATTTTCTACTTTTTTATTTATTTTGGATTTGATGATTCGATTATTCTCTTAATTTTAAACTCTAATTTAAATCAAAGTATTATTACATTTTATGTTATAATCTTATATATATATTATATATATATATATATAATATATTTAATTAATTTGGATGATGTGATTATCTTCTTAATTTCAAACATTAATTAAAATAAAATATTTTTTATTTTTGTATAAAATTTCGTTGAACCTTGTACCTTATTTCAATAATATCCCAAACTTTATAAAGTTGTATTAATACACTTAACCTTAAAAAATATTTTAAAAAATGTCATTGTTGCTGGTGTATAGAGGAAAATTGTTTATCTCAACTTCATCTCCTCTTTCTCTCATCCTTTCGATATATGCCTTAACACTTCCCTATCTATCATATTGTTTTCCTCTTTTCTTCAATGCATCTTAAACATTTGTTTCCATTCCTCTTTTCTTCAACTACAGAGATAAATGAAAATAATAGAACCAGTAAAGAATCTTATAACTTAAATATTCTACTTCTAACAAGGTCGTGCATAAATAGGTGAGTAGTGGTTAATATGTTGAGTTTTAATACACAAAACGAGAGGTAGGTTGAGAAAATTGGTCGTAATTTTTAAGCTAACGAGTAAAAGAAAGAAAACGTGTTCATTACCAAACTTGTAGAGATAAACTTTGTTGATCATTTTGCAATTCAAGTTAGTCTACTCGAGGTTTTTCCTTTTGTCATGTCTTTTGGTATTGAAGAGTCAAAATTTTGCTCAACCTGGAAGGAAAAACTTTAATTTGGGGTTTTGTGGGATTTTGACACAGACTTAAAGTTCTTAATTGTGTTTCATTTATGAGAAAAATGGTGTAAGAATTGAAAATATTATAGGGAAATTGTGAGTATCTATATGTATTATTTGAAATTGATTGTTTTCCAAGCTCAAGATACTTTTAAATTAGTTGATTATTTAGACCCCGTTTGGTAATCATTTTGTTTTTGGTTTTTTGTTTGTGAAAACTAAACATAATTCCTTTCATTTCTTACAATGATTTGTATATTTCTTACGTAAAATGGTTGAGTTTTTAGCCAATTTTTTTTTTTTAAAAAAAGGTTTTTAAAAGCTACATTTTTTTTTATTTTCAAAATTTGGATTTTTTTTAAACTAAAATATATAATAAAATAAGATATTTGAAGGTAGAACTAGTGTCTATAGACTTGATTTTGAAAAACAAAAAACCAAAAAATAAATAGTTACCAAATGTAGTCTTAGATGTTGAGATTTCTTATATCTATGTTTGAACATGCTAATTGGTTTCTTAAATTCTCCATTTCTTCCTTTGGATACTCCAAGGGCCTATTTGGGCCTAAGAGTGGAGTGGGGTGGAATTGGCTATAATAGCTCACTCCGTGTTTGGGGCTCTAACTATTTTTAGTTGGAGCTCCAATTTATCCTCAGATTATAACTTTAGGGAACATTGTTTCGAACCTCATGATCAACGTCGTTCACTATTTGTAACATCCCCTCTCTTTTCTCTTTTCATTTCTATCTCTGTTCTTGTTCGATCGAACAGTATGCACAAATCTGGTTTCGTTCTTCCTTCTTTCTTTACTTCTCTGGCTTCAGATCTGATTTCAGTGTCGTCTTCAGATCTAGTTTCGTGTTTCTTCATCTCCATCAGCTCCATCGTCGTCGAAACCAGATCTGTAGATGGTGGTTCTCTGTTGGATTTTATATTCTAAAACTCGTGGTTTGTAAACAATAAAACTTATTCTGAAAATTTAATAAGTTATTGAATATTTGAATTGCTTATTTCGTTTTAGAAATCCAATAAACTAAAAGGATCCATGACTATTACATGAGTACTTGAACTTTATGTGGAGACATAAAAGTAGATCAGGTTCGAGTAAATAATCAAAATGATCTATAGTATATGAATAAAGTTGGATGTCTTATTTTGATAACACTATTGGATGTGGCCTACTCTATAGTTGTTATAAAGACTTGTAAAGTGCTATAGATGATGTGATCCTAATTCGTACATGTTATAACATGAGGAGTGGGGGCGTCCTATACAATGGGTTAGTACAAGATCGGACCACGAAATCAATCACTCTTACTTTATAATGTTGTTTATTGTCAGTTTCAAAGCGATGACTTAGGTAACTTGACCTTAATCCTGAGCTAACTACGAACTCCTGTTTATTTGGGATTATTCTTAGATTTGCATAGATGAGGGTTGGCTCAATAAATCTCTATTTCAGAGGTAAGACTGGGTAGATAGCTGGGGACATAGGGTGCAAAATGGAATTCACTCCTACCTGCTTTCAGGGATAGTAGAGAAGTTGTTCCCTTAAGTGCTGACTTCGGGTCCTGAACAAGGGGCTCCACCCTCTCATTGGCTCGAGAGGGACTCGGTTTGTTGATTGGATCACATTAGAGGATCAGTGGGACTTAAGGAACAAGAGGTAATCTCAGGGGTAAAACAGACATTTGACCCAACCGTTATTACGAACAACTTACGAAGGGTTAACTTACTAATCATGGTTATATCGAGTGGACATAATATATCTACAGTAAAGAGAGTGCAAATATGAGCTTTAGTAGATTGACTCATTAGTTAACAAATGAGAGTTAATTTGGTGTAAAGAGTTTAGTCAATTAATCTTGGATCGTTGGAGCCCATGATCTGTAGATCCACGAGATCCCCTACTAGCTCGTAAATAGATTAGCCTTAGAGTAGCAAGATAAGTTAATTTGAAACGTTCAAATAGAATTAAGGGAATTAGTAATTATATGAGATATAATTACGCATTTAATTTTGAAATTAAGCGGAATTGGAGAATCGATTAATATTAAAATATGATTTAAATATTAAATTCATGAACAAAGATTCATGAAGGTGGAATCTGTATAAAATTAATTTAATATTTAATATTAAATTAATTAGAATTAATTAAATTATTTAATTAATTAATTATTAGTATTTTTATTAGAAAATTAATTTTGTAAAATTAATAAAGTTTTTAATTTTGAAAACTAAATTGATTTTGGAAATCAATTTATAAAACAAAATTAAAATTGTAAAACACAAATTGGAAAGGATTGGAAAATGAAAAGTGGGAGAATTCCACTTTCTTCATCAAAGGAGCTCACTCATTTTCCACCACTTCTTGATTCAAATTTCCAAGCATGAGGTGTTCTTCATGCAGCCTTCGCCATTGCATGATTGTCCTACAATAAATAGAGAAGATTGAAGTGGAAATCGGAAATGAAAACTAATGCAATTCTTGAGTCTTTGCTGAAAAACTTGAGAGGTCGAAGAAGGAGTTCTTCAAGTTGCAGCAATGTGTTTCTTCTCCAAATTCCATTCATTCAAGCTTATTTTGAGTCCCACAACTTAATCTAAAGCTCCAAGAGAATAGTAAGGAATACCTTGAGGTGGTTCACAAGAAGATTTGGAAAAGATTTGCAGCTGAATTCGAGATTCCAAAGGTTCTATAAAGGTATGACTTGAAACCCTCTTATTATTGTATGAGCATGCTTTATTTATAGCCAAAATTAATGAATTAGAATGCTTATTGATCTTTATTGCTTCCGCTACATGCTGATATACTCCTACATTCTTTTCTTGCATGTTTTTCTCTAGACTCTTCACAGATCTATAGATCGTGTCTCTTTCCCTTGCCGCTCCAAACAATCTCTCTCGCAGCTCCAAACCTTTTATTCTCTCTTATGCTTTATCTGATCTTCTAACTCTATCAAAATAGGCCCTAATTTGTTTGGTTGAGGGACGATTGTGCTTGGTAGGGGTGGAGGTTATCGTTTGGAGAGTGGTAGAGTGTGAAGGACGAGATCTAGAGCTTGGTAGGGGGAGATCGAAGGTAATATTTTTTTTTCCTTTCCCCGCCAATGATGAGGTCCTTTTTTTTTTTTCTTTTTTTTTTTCCAATTTTAGCTCAAAATTTTGTAAATCATGCTCTATGTTCCTCCACTATTGTCCATTATTTTGTTTCATGTTCATCGTTTTGCTTCGAAATTATGCTATGAATTTCGTTTCATGTTCATTATTTTGCCTACCGTCTCTATTTGTTGATTCTATAGGGTATTTGATGGATTTTGGTAATTTTGATTAGGTTATTTGATGAATTTGATGAAAATTGATAATTTTGATTAGGTTATTTTCATATGTTGTCTATATGTTATGTTCTTCATTAGACCGATGAAGAAGAATGGATTTTGATTAGGGTATTTTCACTGTGTTGTCTATAGTGTTATGTCCATTCTTGGTTTAATTATTTGTCCATTTTATAAATTAGAGTCCATTGTTTGTCAATTTTGGTCACTATCTATTAATTGTTTGTCCCTTTTGGCCTCTGTTTTTATCCATTAGTTGGCCATTTCCGTACATTTTGGTAACTGTTTGTTCGTTTCAGTCTCTGTTTGTCCATTGCTTGTCCATTTTGTAACTTTTGGCCTCCATTTGACTATTGTTTATTGTATATTGATTGACAGTGGTTGTTAGGTACTATTTCCTATATTCATCATTAGCATATCCTTTGTTTTTAGGATGATTTATCGTATATTGATTAACAGTGGTTGTTAAGTACTGTTTATTGTATTCATCATTGTTATATCTTTTTTTTATGGTTTATTGTATACTTATTGATAGTGGTTATTAGTTACTGTTTATTGGGTAGTTTTTTTTTTTTTTTTTTCAAAATCATTGACTTTTATTTATATGTGCATCTCACATAAAAAAATTCATGGGCCAATAGTTCACACAACTATATATGTGTCTCATTTCACTCCAACTTAGGCCAAACTCATTTCACCTACTTGTTTAATGCAATTGACATCTCATTTATCTTGTCTCTAACATTTTCTTATTCAGTGTTTCCATGAACTTTGCATCTTTTTGGTTTCTATTGTCTCTATTGTTTGTCTTTAATTTTCAATTATTCTTCCTTGAATGAAATAATTTACCATTGTTTGTCTATGATTTAAAATCAATTGTTGGTTGTTTGATCTATATTGTTGATTTCTCATTTCTCATTATTCATGATATTATCTGAAATTCAAGTTTCAATGAATGAATTTCATAACTCTGAGGCAAGACCTTTTTCTATTCATTTTTTTTACACTTTATAATTATGCTCTCACTTGCTTTCAAGTATAAGGACAAACACATTCCATCTATTTCATAAATGCAAATGGTATGTCTTCTCCCTCTTTATCCAACATACTTTTTATCACGGGTGTTGGCGAGTGCCTCCTTGTGAGTGCCTCCTTGTTATAACTTCTTAAGTATAGTACTGAT
Source organism: Benincasa hispida (assembly GCF_009727055.1). Lineage (NCBI taxonomy): Eukaryota > Viridiplantae > Streptophyta > Magnoliopsida > Cucurbitales > Cucurbitaceae > Benincasa > Benincasa hispida. Next base: position 49,058,252 of record NC_052354.1, read on the forward strand.
ATTCTTTATTGTAACTTGTTTTAGGGTTGATCTCATTACGAATTAGCCGGATCAAACCCTATTTACCAACTTTCTCTTGCTAAGGTGATAACTATCTGTCTTTATTATGGTTTATATAATCCTTTTCGGGGTTTAGGTTACATATTTCTCTTTATCTTACTTATATTTATTGCTAATCATTACTTTTTGTGTGCTCTTGTCAGGGTGAACTATTAGCATATTCAAGCATTGCGTGAGGTTCGTTAACAAGAATCCATAATAATTTGGACGAATATTCATATATTCTTAATTATAGTTGTTTGTATGATGGAAATAGTAATATATGACTGTTTGGATGAATTTATAGTTGGATGATTGTTTTATAAATCTTGTTTACGTTTGGATGAATAACATTACTTTATACTTGTTGCTATGTTTGGATGATTGGTTGTAATAATTAAAAAAAAAAAAAAAAAACTGTTTCACTCTCACTTCTAAATTTCTTTCTTTATTATCTACCTTTCACTAATAATTTAAAAAATTAAGGTAAAATTTGAGAACTAAAAAAAGTAGCTTTAAAAAAATGACTTTTATTTTTTGAATTTGACTAATTCAACTATTGTACTAAAGTTTGAAAATTTGGATTAATTAAAATAGTTGTACTTAACAAAATAGTTGTTTGAAATCCTAGAATTGTGGATTAATTAAAATAAGTCTCAAATTCAAATCAAAACCACCAAAATCCATAAATCAATAGATAATTGGACAACAAGAAATTAAAATTTATGTATAATTTAAAATCTACAATGATTTAAAAAATCAAGGCAAAATTTGAGAATTAAAAAAAAGTAGCTTTCAAAAAATTGTTTTTATTTTAAGAATTTGATTAAGAATTCAACCATTGTACTAAAGTTGTTTGAAATTTTGGATTAATTAAAATAATTTGTGCCTAAAATAGTTCTAGAACAATATGAAAGAAAAAAGTTTAAAAAAAAACAGTTTTTTAAGAAAAGAGTCCTAATCAATAGTGTATAAAAAAGAACAATTTAATTCGCTTCTAGAATAACATGAAAAAAAAAAAAAGAGTCAATTTGTTGGATTTGTTTAAAAAATACAATGCCAATTGATAGTATATTTGTTTTTAAATTAATGTAAAAAAAAACATAAAAAATTGGTATTGTAATTATTTTATGATCTAGAATTTTTATTTCAAGGCCAAATCCAATTTTTTGAGTGCATAATGGACCCAACAAAAATAGTTACGATACTAATAACATTCATAACTCCACAACGTTAGTTACTTTTAACACAAGAGTTATTACTGAATGAACATAGGAGGATAGAAAACACATCACACGACAGTAGACATCATATTAAACAATTAGCATACTTTCGACTCATTCATGAGTCCGACTTATGTCGTCGTCAAAGTATAATAATGGATAGAAGATGTTTTGCCATTTTGTGTCATGTACTTAAGACAACTGGCCGATTAGTTGGAACTGAAGCTATAGATGTAGAGGAGATGGTTGTCATGTTCTTACATATTTTAGCCCACAACATTGAGAACTGGATAGTTCAAAGAGAATTTATACGGTATGGTGAGATTGTTTCTAAGCATTTCAACACCATTTTATTAGCGGTGTTACAATTACACGACATGTTAAAAAAATCTTTGTCGGCCACAAACTCGTGTACAAATCATCGATCAAAATGGTTTGAGGTACAGTTCAACTACACCAACATTAGTTTTGTTGGGTTTTATATCCTAAAAACTCGCAGTTTGTAAAATAATAAACATTTTCTGTTATCAATATACTTGTTATTGATCTCATAAATTGTATGAAAGTTTAAATTCAATAAACTAAGACCCATGACTATTGTATGAGTACTTGAACTTTATGTGGAGACATAAGAGTGGATCGAGTTCGAGTAAATAGTCAAAATGATCTATGGTACATGAATGAGGTTGGGTACCTTATTTTGGTAATACCATTGGATGCGGCCTACTCTGTAGTTGTTACAAATAGTTGTAAAGTGTTACATACGATGTGATCCTAATTCATACATGTTATGACATAAGGAGTGAGGGCGTCCTATGCAATGAGTTTGCATAAGATCAGGACCAAGAAATACCTCTTACTTTATAACGTTGTTTACTGTTTAAGACTGACTATTTCATCTAGATGACCTAGGTAACTCGATCTTGATCCTGAGCTAACTATGAACTCCTGTTTATTCGAGTTTGCCCTTAGATTTGCATAGTTGAAGGTTGCCTTAACAACGTTGACTTAATAAGACTCTTATTTCAGGAGTAACACCAGATAGATAGCTGGGGACATAAGGTGCAAGATGAAGTTCACGCTTACCCGATTAAGGGATAGAAGAAAGGTTGTTCTCTCAAGTACTGAATCCAGGTCTTGAACAAGGGGTCCCACCCTCTCACTTGGCTGAGAGAGTTTGGTTTAGTGATTGGATCACAAACCAGTTGTTCATTAAAGGATCAGTAAGGACTTGAAGAATAAGACGTAATCTCGGGGGTAAAACATATATTTGACCCAACCGTTATTACAAACAACCTGTGAAGGGTCGACTTGCTGATTATGGTTAAATTACGTGGACATAATATATCTACAGGGGAAATAATATATCTACGGGAGTGCAACTATGGGCTTTAGTGAAATGACCCATTAGTTAACGAATGGGGATTAATTTGGTCTAGTGAGTTTAGTCAATTAATCTCAGATCGTTGGAGCCCATGATCTGTAGGTCCGTGAAACGTTATATGTTTAATCTCGAGGTCCCCCTACTAGCTCGTAATGGACTACTTTTAGAATAGCATGATAAATTAATTTGAAACGTTCAAATTAGAATTAAAGGAATTAGTAATTATATGAGATACAATTATATGTTTAATTTTTGAATTAAACGGAGTAGGAGAATTTATATTTAAATATATAAAGATGGATATGTGTTAAAATTAATTTTATATTTGATATTAAATTAATTAAGTTTTATTTAATAAGAAATTTATGAAATTAATTAAATTTTCTTTTTAAAATAAAAATAGATTTTATAAAATCAAATTTTGATTTTTAGATAAAATTGGAAAATTTGAAAATCAAAACACACAAAATGGAAAAAGGATTTTTCCATTATCCATCACTTAAGTAGCTCACATGAAGCAACATCTTGGCCTTGTCTTCTCCAAGCATGAGCTGCAACTTATGCAACTTTTCTCTTTGCATGTTGATCTGCAATATAATGAAGAGGTTGGAGTGAAAATCGGGCATGCAATCTATAGAGAATTTTAGAGAAAATTCAGATTAAAGAAAGGGTTCTTCAACAAAGTTGTTATAGTGAGTTTTTCTCATTCTACCCTTGATTCAAGCTTGTTTTGAGTCCCACAACTCAATATAGAGCACCAAGAGAATAGTGGGGAAGATCTTGAGGTGGTCTACAACAAGATTTAAGAAGATTGCAGCTGGTGAAGGAGCTTTAAAGAAGTTCTACAAGAGGTATGTCCTGAAACTCACTTTTTCTGCAAAAGCATGCTTTATATTTTGCCAAAATAAGTGAATTTGAATGCTTAGATGATCCTTGTGCTTCCACTGCTGTTGATACAATTCTACAAGTTCGACGTGACTTATTTGTTAGGTGAACGTATGTGCATGAATATTTCTTATTTTGTTCCACCGTAAAATTGTCTGGGTGTATTAAATGCACGTACATTAAGGTAAATGTCAGTGCAACTGATCGCCTAAGGTATAGGACGCAAAAAGGTGAAATTGCAAAAAATTTACTCATGGTGACTTTGTATTCGTCTTATTCGGGTGGGAAGGATCCACAGCTGATTCTCGAGTTCTCAGAGATGCAATATCACGACTTAACAAACTGAAGGTTCCAAAGGGTAACTACTACACATACTATATCTTCTCACTCATTGTATTTCTAATATAAGGTCTGAAATGATTGGACGTTCAACAGGGTATTATTATTTATGTGATGTCAGATACCAAAATGCATAGGGTTTTTTGACTCCATATAGAGGCGAAAGATATCATGTTTCAGAGTGGTGTAGAGGAGATAATGCACCAACAATTCCACGAGAATTCTTTAACATGAAGCATTCTTCTGCACGGAATGTCATCAAGAGAACGTTCAAGTTGTTGAAGGATAGATGGGAAATCTTGCGAGGAAAATCATACTACCCAATGTAAATCTAATGTCGAACCATCATTGCGTGTTGCCTTCTGCACAATCTTATCAATAGGGAGATAACTAGCATTAAACTGACCGAGGATTTGGATAAGGTGGATTCAAGCTTTGCTACAACTGAGGGAGGGAGGATGAGATCAATTATATCGAAAGTTTAAATGAATGGACCCAATGGAGGGATGAATTGATGCAACAGATGTTTACTGAATGGGAGTTGTGTAGCGTATAGTATCTTTATACTTCTTTAATCAATTAGAACGCTTATTTTCTTTGTCCTGTATTATGAAATGACTTCATTCATAACTCTCTCATTATATTTACTATATTTTGTATTTCACTTTACCTGTTAATTATGTTTCATATTTTTGTTTATTATTTAATTGTATTAAAATGTGTACAGTATACACTAGAATGTCTAGTTCCTCAACAGCCCCAAAGCACACTTGGACTAAAGAGGAAGAAATGAAGTTGGTCGAGTGCTTGGTGGCGTTGGTTGCATATAGTGGATGGAGATCAGACAATGAGACGTTTCAACCTGGTACTTGGCACAACTACAACGTTTGATGGTCGAGAAGTTACCCGACTGTAATATCCAAGGATCACCAACTAAAGATTGTCGAGTCAAATCCCTAAAAAACTTTACCAAGCGATCGCAAAAATGAGAAGACTGACTTGTAGTGGATTCTACTGGAATAAGGAATTCTAATGCATCACTTCAGAGCAAGAGTTATTCGATGGTTGAGTGAAGGTAAAATTTTATCTAAATTTAATTACGAATATGGGTAACATAATCATAACATCCATTGCACCCTTCATGTAGAGTCATCCTGTAGCAAAGTGGCTTCTACACAAGTCGTTCCCATACTATAATGATTTTCCCTACGTCTTTGGCAAGGATCGGGCTACGGGAGGATGATCAGAAACCTTTGCGGACGTTGGGTCTAATGTGCCAAACTATATGACTGATGATGTTCCTATTCATGAATCATAGGATTTGAACATCCTCACGATGTCTAGTCAGGGAATGGACATGCCACAAGATGACATGCATGGACCACGTACTGGTTGAAGAACTGAAGGAGGAAAGGCTTCGAGAGGAAGTAAGAGGAAGTGAAGTGAGAATCAATATGAAACGATAGAGATTGTTAAAAATGCAATGGAGTTTGCAAATGACCAATTAAAGGCGATTGCAAAATAGCCGAAAGAGAAGCGTGCAGCCGAAGTCGAACTACGTGCAGAAACCAACTCTAGGATATTCCTGAATTGCATAACCGATAGAGAGCGAAGCTTATGCAAATCATATTCCCAATGTGCAAGATTCAGAGAGCTTCTTATTCGTTCCCACAATCCTGAAGTTGGACTATTGCAACTTCCTCCTTGAAGAGAATGTTTAATCAACCCGTATTTTGGATTGTTTTTCAATAATGAACAATGATTACTTTATTTTAATTATGTATTTAAGTTTGTAGTAAATTTGGTATTAAATCTTCTTAGTCATATTTTAATCATGCAATCATGAGTTAGTTATTTTGTCTTACATGTTTTTGTACCTCCAAAAAAGAGAGATTTATATATGAAACTCGTGAATTGCATCTAAAAGTCATACTTTTTTTTTTCCTTTTTGGCCATGTTAACCAAGGTACCTCCCAAAATGAAAAAAAAAAACGGTGGTAAATTTTTAGCATAAATTACAATCAAATTAATTTTGTATAAATTGGTGGAACATAATTATATTTTCAAAATATGATATTTAATATGCATCATTATTAGTATTATAAAATATGATAGTAGAAAAAGTTACACACGGTCTAAAATAATCTACATTCAAATTATATATTGTTCTAATTGAGACGGTAATAATTTTCACTCCAAACACAGATTATTATAAACGAGACTATAATAGTCTACATCCCAAATACAGATTATAAAAACAGACAGTTTATTATAACCCACATACTATAATAACCTACTTTGTGCCCCAAATACCCCCTAAGGCTACGTTAAGATCATCTATTTCTTTAACCAGACGAATTTTATCATTTACCTTGGATTGAGTCTCCTTAAGAACAGGATCGAAATTGATTGCCCTTCTGCCAAAATTCTTGAAGATGGTTGCCAACTCGTTAAATGGAACACCCTATGCCACGTCACCAATTAACGCTCCTGCCATTTTCTTTCTCCTACTACTTTCAAAAGAAAAATTGAATGACACTCAACTCTGAAGCCTACTTTGACGATCGTAAAATCAGAAATATAATCCAACAAGCATCTAAGAATCAAATATCTTTATAGTTAGCCCTTGGAGCTCCAATTTCTAACGACATGAAATTCTCAGCTCGATCGTTGGAGCTTCACGGTGGACGGTGGTCAATTCGTTAGCTTATAGTTATGGAGCAATTAGTAACTACTCATAAACCATAAGAGACGTTTTTTTGAAGCTTCTTGAAAATGACTTTGGGCTAACAAGAAGAATGACATATTTTAACTTTTCATTCGTAAAAATAATATATCAATATTTTATTTGTAAAAATAGTCAAACAAATTAAAAATAAAAAAATAAACGAATTTACAAAAGTCTAAACTACCCTCGTCCATACAAATGAGATTGTAATTGACTTATTAAGATATATTTGTAATTACACTGTAATTAAAACAAACATTTAGAGATTATCGGTTGGTCATGCTCTGAACACCGCACCGACCTCTTCTCCAACCAAGTTGCCGCCATTTTCCTCTCCGAAATCAGCTTCTCCACCAATAGTGGCGACACCTCTGACTTGAATTCAATCTTCATCTCTTGCTCCGTCGAGCGTGGCTCCCTCTCCTTCCATCAATACTTCACTATCAGCTTCGACTTCGACTCCTTTTCCACCGACTTCATTTATTGCTCCTTTGGAGCCACTAGTGATTATTCTAGTTCCATCTTCTTCTTTCTCAACTCCTCCGACACATGTTCCGTTGTCGACCTCAACTCCTAACAATGGTGCTATCATGAATAAAATCATTGTCTCTCAATCTATCATCGCAGCCATAATTTCCTCCACCCTACTACTTTGAATGCGATTGGTCTGTCTTCACTCTCGCTCTAAATATTTGAAACTAATTAAAAAATTTGATATTTGACTGTATAATTTTTTCAAACTAATTAAAAAATCATAATGCAATAACATAAAATAAGTGGAAAAAAGATTTTAAAAAATCAAAACAAATAAATAAAATAATATTTGAAAAAAATTGGTTTAATTTCGATATTTGAAAAAAAATAATAAAAATATGATTTGATGATTTAAAATAAGGGAGATATTTTAGGAGAAAATAATGATGTATGATAAAAGAAACGTGCAAAGGAAAACAGTAGTTATGCTATAATTCAAATGAGGATTTTCAGTTATAAAAGGTATTTTGAAAGTTTGTGCGATACTTCCGATGAGATATTTACGTGACCTATAAATACACTGTAATTAGTCTCCAAATTAAGCCCAACAAATACACTAAACTTAAAATCAAATACACTACAATTGAAAATCAATTAACCAAACTATCTAAATTACTTTTGAACTTATCCAAAATTTTGTAACAATACTTTTTCTTGTTCTAGGCCCAAAATATCAGTTTAGAAACTGAGAGCTGGATTGATAAAAACTTCATTTAAATAATTGCATTCATAAAGAAAGAAACCGATTTAGATTGGGTATGAATATCCCAATTAAAAACCGTTCATTGAAATTACCAACCAATTATGATGTGGTGTTGATGTCAATCGTGGAGATCTCATGAACAGAAGAGAAACAAACAATATTCGACGATGGTACATCCTTCCTTGATCAAATCAGTCAAGGTGAGTTTAATACCTCTAAGGCAAATTGGTTAATACCAACACCGTCCATATGCTTGGCCTATATTTTCACAATGGCATGATAGGAATCACTTTAGAAAGAAGACTTTGCGACTTAACTCTTGGTTGATTGTCGATTAAGTCGAGTTTTTCATCTATAAACCAATGGATTTGATCGATTAAGTCAAACCTCCAAAGTAGACTTGTCGTCGATTGAGAACAAAAAGTAAAATCAATAAAAAAAAAAGATGAGAATTGAAAAAAATTTGTTCGAAGCAACATAAACTTCAATAAATCGGAAGTTGTGATAGTGGTTGTTTTCATCCCACTTACCATTAAACAAAACACTTAATTGTTAAACAGTCATAACAAGAAAGCATTGGGATGAAGAAAGCTCATGAATCTTGATTAAGATTAATAGAAAGTATAATATTTTATGTTTGGAACAAAAGGATAATAGATGTAATGTTTAAAATAATTTAAAACTCATGAATCTTGATTAAGATTAATAGAAAGTATAATAAAAATAATAAATCTTAGTTAAGATAATTGATATAATATGATATTTTAAATTTCAAAACAAGATTTGAAAATAAGTTGATGTACAAGATTCGAAAATTCAAAACAACTATTAAATTACGAGATTTATGACAAATTATCCGCTTGAAATGATGGTCTTAGTTGACGTTGAAAATATGATGGATATATAGTTGAGCAATTAATTACAAGCTCATTAATAAAATGTCGAATTAATTACACTACAATTAAAACAAACATGAGAGTATTTTAGGATTTTAGAAAATTAGACTCACACGATATTCATGTGTTTTGCTATAATTTAAAAAGATCATACCTTTAGTATTTTTTCAAATGATAGTATAATTACTCTTGTGTTATATATTTGATTATTTTAATGACTTTGGAACATGTAAGCGTACGTGCGAAAAGGTGGTCATATTTTTCTTCGATAACTTGTTTTTGAAAGGTTTTCTTCAATGACTATATTTATAATCGTTACGTTGTTGTTTTTTTTGTTTTGTTTTTTTGTTGTGTTTTTTTTGTTTTTGTTTTTTGTTTTAATCCTGAAAGGGTATAATATAAAAACCTTAAAGCAAAGAATCAAGCCCAAGCCTAGGAAAAGAACTTCGTTATTGTCTTTAAATTTTCAAATTTTGAATACTGAGAAAGTGAATTGAGAAAGTGAATAAATTGAGTTAGACTTATTTTGACAAATGTATTAAATAGTTGTAATTGACAATATTTTTAGGATTAGTAATTAAATATAAAACAAACATTCTAAAAGAACTAGAATGTTATTATATATAATATATTTCCCAGTATTATAAATAATATTATACATACATACCTATAATATAATTTCTAAGCTATTATTAGTGTTCTTTGTTTTAATTTAATTTCACAATATAATAATTTTAATTTTGTATTAAATTTATAATAAAAAAGACAAACATTTTTTAAATAGTCATTTAAATATATAAAACAATAATAAAACTAGCTGTTACATAAGGTATCTATCATTTCAATATAAATATAAAAAATTTTAATTGATTTTAAATTACAAAATAATAAATAATAAAATTTTTAAAAAAATAGAAACTTTTTCCATGGAGACGAATCCCCGAATGGAGAATCGACTCCCCACAATGGGGAATGTGGTGGGGATGAGGATGAAATATCTCTATAGAGATCAGGATGGGGAGTACATCCCATGCCCCAACCCATTGTTATCCTTACTCTAGTTCATTTGACCAAAATATTAGTAATCTATACTATCTAAAATAGATTATGGGAAAGAAACATTTTATTTTCCCTTTTATTTCTTTTAGTTGATGATGATCATAAGGATATCTTAAGTTAGTTCGTGTTTAGATTATTTTTTAAAAAAAATCATAGAATTTTATCCATCATAATCTCTACAGATTTTTTTGAAAAATATTTGATTTCCTCTTTTGCCCCTTTATGATCATATGGATATCTTACGTAATTTCACGATTAAATCATTAAAGACATAATTTTTTCCTTAATAATCTATATGATTTTTTTAAAAAATAATTAAATTTTATCTCCAAATATCTTATTCATGATTTCTTTTAACTCATATTTTCTCCAATATCTACTTCATCTTAGATAAAATGAAAACACATTTAAAACAAATCACATTTTATCCTCTAATCTTTTATTCACGGTTTTCTTTTTTTTAAAGTCACATGTTATTAATAATCTCTACCTTACATTAAATAAAAAAAAAATCAAATCAAATCATGATTTGAGATCTAAATTTTTCCTATATATGTAGCTAATTTCAACCCCCATTTTCTATCGTGTATCTCCTTTACTTCTTCTTTTTTTCTTTTAAGAAATTTTAGCAACATCTTTCCAATGTTTCTTTTCCTTCTTTGAAGTTTAATTTCCTTGTTTCAAGTATCTCTTATAGCTTCTATAAGAAGATATCACATCTCTCTCTTTTGAGATCCTCGTTTTCATTTTTTTCACCTTTCAATTTTGTAAAAACATATAAAATTATTTAACGTAGCTTTTTAATATGCTTTATAGTTTTTTTTTTCTATACTCGCAAATCTTCACATATTGAAGAAGGTGGAGAAAATACTTGCTTTTGAAGAAATTTCTCAAAGTTCAAGCAATTTAAAGCTCATCAAGGTGACAGAGAAGAAAGTGATTATTTTATGTTTTTTAGTTTTCTTTTTACATTTTTATTTCTGTAAACTCGTACCAATGAGTTTAGGGGTTTATAATAATTTTTACTATTTTATTATATATTTTTGTTCTTTTTCTTGTCTTTTCAAATTTATTGTGAGTACACACTATAGGAATGTATCAGCAACAACAGGAGCAACAAGGATCATTTAAGCACTCTAATTCATTAATTTTGGCAAAATATAAAGCATGCTCTTGCAGAAAAAAGTGAGTTTTATGACATACCTTTGTAGAACCTCTTCAAAGCTCGATCTCCAACTGCAATCTTCTCCGAATCTTGTTGCAGACCACCTCGAGATCTTCCCTACAATTCTCTTGGTGCTCTAGACTGAGTTGTGGGACTCAAAACAAGTTTGAACCAAGGGATTAAGGAGAATTGCTCACAGTAGAAATCTGGTTGAATAATATTTTCGTCAACACGAATTTTCTCTAAAATTCTCTTTTGATTGCATGCCCGAAATTCACTCCAAACTCTTCAATATATTGCAGACCATCATGCAAGAAAGAACGTTGCATGAGTTGAAGCTCATGCTTGGTGTAAATGAAGAAGAGAAAATGAAAAGTGTGTGAGCATGAAGAAGATGGATAATGGAAAAACATGTTTTTCCATTTGTGTATTATTTTTCTAATTTTCCAATTTTATCACAAAATTAAATTTTGATTTTAAAACTGAAAATTTTAGTTTTATAATTTTTTTTAAAAAATTAAAACTTAATTAATTTAATATGAAACATTAAATTAATTTTTACACACATCTATCTTTATATATTTAAATCATATTTAAATATAAATTCTCCTATTTCATTTAATTCTCAAATTAAACAAGAAATTATATCTCATATAATTACTAATTTCCTTAATTCTAATTTGAACGTTTCAAATTAACTTATCACGCTATTCTAGAGCTAGTCCATTACGAGCTAGAAGAGAGACCTCGCGGACCTACAGATCATGGGCTCCAACGATCCGAGATTGATTGGCTCTCATTAGACCAAATTAATCTCCATTCGTTAACTAATGGGTCACTCCACTTAAGCCCATAGTTGCACTCCCTCACTGTAACACATGATTTAACCATAATTAGCAAATCGACCCTTCACATGTTCGTAATAACGATTGGGTCAAATATTTGTTTTACCCTCGAGCTTATTCCTCAAGTTCCTACTGATCCTCTAATGAACAATTGGTTTGTGATCCAATCACTAAACCAAACTCTCTCAGCCTAGTGAGAGGGTGGACCTATTGTTCAAGACCCGAATTTAGTACTTGAGAGAACAATCTTTCTCCTATCCTTAAATCGGGTAAGCGTGAACTCCATCTTGCACCCTATGTCCTCAGTTATCTATTAGGTCTTACCCCTGAAATGGAAGTCTTATTGAGTCGGCGCTATTGAGCCAACCCTCACCTATGCAAATCTAAGGATAATCCCGAATAAATAGGATTTCATAGTTAGCTCAAAATTAAGATCGAGTTGCCTAGGTCATCTAGGTGAAATAGTCAGTCTTATACAGTAAATAACGTTATAAAGTAAGAGTGACTTATTTCTCGGTCCGATCTTATGCAAACTCATTGCATAGGACGCCCCCACTCCCCATGTCATAACATATACGAATTAGGATCACATCATATGTAGCACTTTACAACTCTTTGTAACAACTACAGAGTAGGCTGCATCCAATAGTGTTACCAGGATAAGATACCCAACCTTATTCATGTACTATAGATCATTTTGACTATTTACTCGAACCTGATTCACTCTTATGTCTTTACATAAAGTTCAAGTACTCTTGTAATAGTCATAGGTCTTAGTTTATTGGATTTAGACTTTCATACAATTTATAAAACCAATAATAAGTTTATTGATTATAGAAAATGTTTATCATTTTACAAACTGCGAATTTTAAGACATAAAACCCAACACACACCAATTCATCTTTGTATAGTTTTGAAATAATGTGTAAAATCAAAATAAAGTTTAAAATCAAAAGGAAGATCGTTACAAATCTACAAAAAAGAACCAGTTTTAAGAGTTTCTGTATGCATAAAAAAATAATAATGATATTTTGGTTTAAATTAAAATTTGAAAAACGTTAAAATTAAGAGCATAATCAAATCATCTTGTTTGAACGAAATTGTTTTATACGGAAATAGAAAAAATATAATATTTCTATTTAAATTAAAGTTTAAAACTAAGAGAATAATCAAATCATTCCATTCAAAATAAATAAAATATAGAAAAATATTATTGTTTAATTTGAAGTTTAAAATTAAGAGTGTAATAAAATTATTCAATAAATTTAGGAAGGATAATCTTGGTTTTTTTAATCTTCACATATAGCTCCTATTTTTTTTTTCCTTTCAAACTCTCTTATTCATAAATTAAAGTTGTATTATTCAGGCTCCATTTGGTAACCATTTTGTTTTGAAAATTAAATATATGAACACTACTTCCGCCTCCAATTTTTTTCATTTGTTATCTATTTTTCACCCATAGTTTAAAAAACAAGTCAAACTTTGAGAAATAAAAAAAAGTAGCTTTAAAAAAATTGTTTTAGTTTTTTGAATTTGGCTAAGAATTCAACCCTTGTACTTTAAGAAAGATGCAAATCATGCTAAAAATGTGAATGATATAGATTTAATTTTAAAGACCAAAACAAAAAACAAAATGATTACTAAACTAGATCTAACTTTTGTAATTAAATTATGTTTTTAAGTTTTAGATAACACGTGCAACGCACGGGTATCAAACTAGTTTCTCTTAAATGTTAAAGACTCAATCCACATTATTCCCATATTGACAAAGGAAAAGAAAAAGAAAAAGAAAAAAAAAAGCAAAAAGCCACTATTATCTAATGTTATCTAGAAAAAGTTTACAAAATGTTGTAGTACGAAAAATTTTATACTACTTTTGTCACAAAAAATTGCACTTAAATTATGTGGAATCTTTTAAATAAGTTAATATATCATCTTATGCACGTCAAATTATGAATGAGAATACTAAGAATAAATTTTCCGTACATTAGATTGTTTTCCAGATGGCCTCGAATACTTTTTAACAACGTTTACAATCTTCTAAGGACACGATGATGGTGTAATTAGGAGTAGAAGAACAAAGATTTTGGATAAATGTTTGATAAATATCACTTTCACCTTATGAATTAAAAAAGCCCAACAATATGTATTATTCATTCAATACAAAAAGTCAAACCTTGTGAAATCTCAATTTTCAACCATCAAGGAAACCAAGAAAGGACACTTTTAATTCCACCTCAAATAACTAGTAGCATAGTGGGTGACAACTAAAAAAGAGCCCATTAAATTCAAATGATAATTTAAAAACTAAATCTTTGTGAATTGTTTAAGACCATCACTCTATGTTTCAAAACTTGTACACCAAATCCATCTATAGTAAGTTTTGATGGATTAATATGTGTGAGAAAAAGAAAATTGAGCCATGTGCCAATTCATTAGGGGGGAATTATAAATTTTAACAAAATGATTTAACTTTTTTTCCATCAACTCTCAAATTTATTTCAACTTTTACAATAATTTGTTTAAATTATAAACGTTGGTTTAAAGATCATTTCGGATATTTCTATAAATCTGAGTATAAACACAAATCTATATAAATAAGTGTATGAAATCACGCAGGGTACGTTAAGTGTCAAATGTTAGATCATATTCGTAGATGTATTAATTGCTAGTAAAGGATTTAAAATAAAGAGCAAATAGTATTTTGAATAAAGTTTTTTTTTAAAAAAATAAAAATAAACAAAGATATTTGTTAGGACACAAACATGATAATTGTTAGGGACAACGATCCATGTGGCTTTACTTTTGATTTCACCCAAAAAACCTGGTATCATTTGAAAATAAAAGGACCATTTGGGTCTTCTACGGGATGAAGTGTGCTATTATAACTTATAGTCTACATCTTAAATACAAACTATTATAACATAGATTATTATAAACCATCGAATATAATAATCAATTTCGCACCCCAAACGTCTCTGAAAACGACTCTAACAAAAAATTTGAGTAATTATTATCCAATTCAAACCTAATTTTTGTTTGCTCTTAATTTTTTCTATGAAAGAAAAAATGGACTAGTGGAATTTATTTTTAGAATCTTTCTCTCTCTCATTGTTTCTCATTGATGATTTGAAAAACAATGCCATAAAAGAAAGAACTCTTGGTAATGGGTTCGCATGCATAGTGATGTGATGTGTATGGATTTAGGGTGTGGGCAATATATTATTAGGTACTAAAGTAACCAAAAGGACCACTTTGGAGGAATCAACGAAAAAAAAATCCCCACTTTGAGGTAGTGTTTTGGGCATTTGACATTATGAGATATTGACCAAATGAGTTTGATTATTTTTTTTTTTCTCTTTCTCTCATTAATTCTCTCTCTCATTGCCAAACATAAAAGTGATGGGACCTAATTAAGAAATTATATATTATTATTGAGGATGACTATATAATATGAGATTTTGAAACCAACTATTTGAAAGATTAAAAGTAAAACCCCATAAATTTGAAATTTCTAGGCCCATTGCACAATTAACCAAAAAAAAAAAAAAAAACTCGTGTCTCATGTGGTTCAGATTTTGCAGAAATGGCAACAATATTCAGCTCAACCCAATTACAAACTTGAAAAGTCTGAAAAATCTTTAAAAATTGATTGATATCTGGTACACGGCTAACATACTAATGATAGACTTTGAAAGTTGTTTGACATGTGATAAAATGCCAATATATTGATTGACACGGGATATGCTTTTACATACTATTAAGATTCTTAAAAGTTGTTTGATATGTATTGATATCCTGTCGATATATCATTGATACTTTTTAAAGTTGTTCAATATGTAATGTTATGCTTTTGATAAACTTAGAAGTTGTTTGATATTTGACATAATTTTTATAAACAATTATCTATTTCTGAAGGAGATCCTATGGATAACCCCATGTTGTATCACAGTTGTTAGTGCTCTTTAGTACCTTTCTCATCCATGTCCTGACATATCATATATTGTCAACAAGCTTAGTCGATTTCTTCACAAGCCCACCTATGTTCATCGAAAATCAGTTAAGCGTGTCTTACAATATCTTGAGGATACTTTTTCACTTTGGTTTACATATTCCAAAGTCAGATTTCTTATTATTAGTAGCTTACGCAAATGTGGACTGGGTATGCAGCCTTGATGATTGCAAATCCATTTTTGCTTATTATGTTTTTCCTGGTGATGCCCTGGTTATTTGGTCATTGAAGAAACAACGTGTCATTGCTCGTTCCCATACTAAGTCCGAATACCAATCCTTAGCTCAAATTGCTGCTGAAATCAGTTGGTTACAATCCTTGTTACGAGAAATTGGCTTATGCTCTCCTAAATTGCCTATTATTTGGTGTGATAATGTTAGTGCTCTCTATTTGGCTGGTAATCCTATCTTTCATGCTCGAAGTAAGTATATCGAGTTAGATGTTCATTTTGTTCGTGATAAAGTCCTTGATAAACAGCTCGATATCCGATATGTACCTTCTCTTCATCAACTTGTTGATAGTCTGACGAAGCTGCTGTCTGAAACTCATTTTTGTGCACTTCGATCCAAATTTGGTGTGATCCAATCACCCAAGTTTGTGGGGGAATGTACTTAAAGCAACAATAGGGGTCTTTTTGTTAGTTTTTCTCTAATCTATTCTTCAGCACTTTGTTATAAAAGTTGTTAGGTGGTTAGCATATTTTACATGATATTTTGTTAGTCTCTTTCATGTAAATTTTTGGATATTTAAACTCTTTGTGATTATACTGAAAGTGTAGCATTAGAGTAAGCTTTTCTCATTCATTGCTTTTAATAATTTTAACTTGATCCTTCGTTTCTAAGTTTTATTATATAGTATTAATATCTTCAAAGTTGATTGATAAATAATACTATATACTTTTGATATACTATTGATACACTTAAAAGTTGATTGATACCTGATATACATGGAATGTGTTGGTTGTTGTTAGATATTCTATTGATACACTCTCGTCTTTCTAATACACTGTTGATACACTTACACTATCATACTTATAAAATGAAACACGCAGACTTTTCTTCAAAACAACTTATTAATTCTTCAAAACAACTTATTAATTGAATGTTGATTGTTGTCAGATACACTGCTAATATACTCACGTCATACTTCAAGTATTTATTGATTGATATCTAATACACTGATGTCTTATATTTTATATGGTACGTCTACACCTGAAATATCATGTTTATAAAATGAAACATGCATGCTTTATTGATATACTCTCTTTTAGGTATATCAATTATGTGAATGATGCACTTTTGTACTTTTGCACTTTGATATTAAATAAATAAATTTACTGATAAAATTTGATATTGTCTATATCATCTTACTATACACTTTGGTTTCACTTTGATAAATGTATATATCAATTATGTGAACGATTTGTCATGACCTAAATAAGAAACAAAGAAACCCACCAAACTGAACAAAAAAACTTTCAATTAAAAAAAAAAAAAAAAAAAAAACTCACCAAATTGGTTTTGGAAGTAGTGATTCTTATCAATTACTCGATGAAAAGTACAATACCGTAGCTCCAATTTCCCTTTTGATTCTCTTAAGACTAAAATTTGAAAAGAAAAAAAAAAAAAACAGAGAAGAAGATTGAGAATTGGAACCTTAATCACTTTCCTTCTTTCTTGCTCTACCATTGAATTAATTTGAATCAATCAATTTGCAATTTGGAATCAATTAATTTTCACTTTCTTTGTGGCTTCTTTTTCTATTTTGAATCAATTTCTTCCTCCACAATCTCCATCTCTTCCAGACTCTTAAATCCAAAAAAAAAAAAAAAAATGATGAAAACCCCTTATGATTTCATATTACAATTTCAAAACAGAAAAAACACAGAAAATATGAAGAAAAGTAGAAAAAATACAAGCAAAGAGAATCAAAGAACCTTTGAAGCGAGTACAGAATCGATCTTGATGAAAACAATCTTTCGAACGGAAAAAAAAATTGAAAAGAAGAAATAAATAGCGATCTTCAGGGCGACACCGATCTTCAAAGACAAAGTCGAACACAGAACGGGATAAATCTTTCAAGGACGAAATCGAAATTAGATAGCAATTGTTGAAAACAAGAGAAAAATGAAAGAGAGGAAGCTAATGAAACCACAAAGAATAGAATTGGTCTTGGTTATATGGGTAATTTCGGATTAAGGAAAAGAGAAATATCATAATTACAAATAATGCCATATTTGCAAAATTTCAGAAGTTGTAGACATGCTTGCTAAAATCTATTCTTAAATTGCCTACCATTACAATTTCTCAAATTTTTGTCAAAACTGCAAATTATCTCGATCAAATTTCATTTGTAGTATTGGTAATAGGTAACTTGATTTGGTAAGCTTGAGTCCTTTTTTTTTCTTTTAAAAAATACAAATTATAAACCAATTCTTTTCAAGAAAAATTATAAACTGTTGACTAACTCAATTTCCATATTTTTTTAATGCATAAGGCCCTAAATTATGTTTTAACTTTATATGGTAGCTATTAATAAATTCGAATTATTAATTAATCTACTTAACGATTAACCATAATATAATCTAACAATAGTAACCTATATATTTAAATTACTTTACATCAAAACTTATTCTTTTAACTTATATTTTTGTATTACATATCTAAATTATGTCATATTTGTGGATAGTCCTTTGTATTGTTGTTAGGAAAAAAAAGGAAAACATATATATTTATATAATTTAATTATGAGTAGAAAGGTGTTGAGAAAGAAATATAAGCTAAAGGCATAAATGGTGAATGAGTAATTTTTTTTCTCTTCTAACTTTAAAGAAAAATACTTAAGTACATATTGGATATCACCTATCTTTATGTAAACCACTAAATTAACCCGTTATAATTTGTCATGTGGCAAATTTTACCTTTTTCCCTTTTTAAATATTTTAATTTTTTTTATGTGAGTGGTGAAAAGGGATGCACAAAGATAGTTACGACCATTTTAAATCCATCTCTAGATACCCATGTCTGATCTCATATGTCCCTACATAAAACTAATTTAGCTCCTAAGGTCAGAAATAATGGCCTAGATAGCTCAGGAGCACCCCCTTAATAAAAGTTCAGTTTAATTATGGATCTTCATGTCCCAATATAAAATATTAATTATATCAACATTATACTCATTCACAATCTTATTATCTACATGTTCATATATGTGTACACAAAATAACGCAACAAATAAAATGAATGAGACCATCATACAAAACAACGACCACGAATAAAAATATTAAAAAAAAACTCGATGATTCGAAAAAACTCATCATATCCAATCCAACCTGTGTAATTTGAGTTGAGTTTATCAACTCATTTTTGGTTAGATTCAAATAAATGAAAATTTTATGGATTGGATTGGTTTATGAGTTCACTTAATAAACTCAAACCAACTCGAACCAATCCGAATTTATTATTAACTTTAAAATATTATTTTTTTATTACTTATAACACAATATTAGTAATATATATATATATATATATATATAATTTTATTTAATTTCAATATTTTTTTAATAATTTATTCTTCATCAACTTTTAAAAATAATTTATTTACACTTTAGAAAGAAAATTTTCATTATAAAATTGAAATTAAGTTATTAATCTTAATTCAATATATAAAAATAATTAAATTAGATTTTTACATATTTATATTTTGTTTCATTTTAGAACAAAATTTTAAATAAATAACCCAATTAATCCAACCCAACTCAACCTAAATATTTCATGATTGGATTGGGTTGGATTGATTTTTTAATAAGGTTATTTGGATTAAAAAATTTACAACCAGAACAATTGGATCTAATCTAAAAAGTCTTTCAGCCCAATACAATCCAACCCATGAACACCCCTAGTCACAAATCATTAATAACCAAATTCGAATGGGTAGTTTATCGGGATATTATAAGATCCCTTGTTTAATTGAAATAGGTAAAAAGAATGTTAAAACATGTACATCTTAAAATCTAACTCAAATATATTTTATCCCTTTTGTATTGATATTATGTAAATTTTTAATATGCCCAAGTGAGCTTAACACAACGACACAAAGTATGAGCTAATGATAAAATTTATAATTCAATCTCGTACAACGAATACATTACTACCCAAAATTTAACCATTACTCCTTTCTTTATGTTGGTATTCTTCAAATTCATTGGAAAGTACCTACAAATTCAATTGTGAAATGAAACATGAAAGTTAAGGTATAAGTTTAAAGGCACTAAAATGAGAAAAAAGAATTAAAGATACCACTTTATACAGCATGAAATATAAAGATTATAAACTCGGGGGAAAAAATAAAAAGAGAAAACAGAACACACACACACAAAAGAGTTGACAAAACTCAAAACTTTCTACCTTTAATATGATTTTCTGAGCTGAAATGAGCATCAAAATCCATTGCCAAAATTTCATTTAACATGTTGGTGAGATCACAATACAAAACCTTGCATATTTCTTCTAACTTCCGTTAGAATTTCGCCCTACATTTCGCTAAAACCTAAAATTTCATATAGTTCACAAAGCAACTGTAACAAATGTATTAAAATATAAGTTATATCATAATGGCATAATTTATCAACTTAAAATATTATCAAGTGGAAATTTAACATAATATCAAAATAAAAGTTCACGTTCATGAATTTCAATTATGTGCCATATGACTATCAGTGATACCCTTTTAGCTAAAAAATGTAGTAAAACATAATTTTAAATTTTCAAGTCAATCTAAACTAAATATCAATTATCAATCTTAGTAAATATCAATTATCATTCTAATGATTGATGATACGATTTCCGGCCAGCCAACAGTTACAGTTATTGAACTCAAAAAATTTCAAAGTTTCATCCATATGTTGCTTAGTTTGGGATTCTAATTCCAGATAATTCATGTATATGAACCCACACAAGTTCGAATTTTATTTGCTTGATAACTTTTCCCTCCGATGAATTCTGAAGAAATAAGCCACTGTTTAAAAATTTCAAATTCCATCATCTTCCTAATTCACCCACAATCTCTGTTTTGTTCTGTATTGATGATTTTTTTAGTTGGGTTAGATAGCATATGAATTATTTTCTATCCACCTAGAACCTCCATTTAGATATTAAGAACAAATTCTTCAACTTCAAGATGCTTCTACATGAACCACATACTAAGGCTCATTTGAAATGACATTCTAAGTGCTTACAAAAGTATTTTAAGTGTTAAAAATGTGTTTTCTAAGCACTTTTAAAATCATTCCGAACATATCTAAAATGGAAATTGAAGTTCTATAGAAACAGAATGAATTTTTTTTTTTTTTTTTCCGTTCATTTTCTAAATAGCTTTCAGATTCAGTGGAACTGGTGGCAGAGAACATTTTCAATATTTTTTTCTTAATTAGGTCAAGAAATGGAAATACTAACTACTTAGAGAACTTGCAATCACACATCATTCTATACTAAGGTCTAATAGTAGGATTCAGGTGGAATTCTTTGGCTAAAGTATGCTTCCAATAATTTGACATGTTCACCTTGACATGAATTACCTTCCACACATCTGTGCAGTAATTTAAATCTGACTCCAGTTCAAGAAAGAATTTTTCAATAATCAACCTTACGCATAGAAAATGATGGATTTAAATTTATAAGGGGAGTCAGGAATCAACCTAGTCGATATAGAATGACATAAAAGACCAGAATTACTTTTCCCACAATTAACACATTAATGACAAATCCAAGTATAACTCAGTACATAAGACAACCATCACCTCCACAGTTGTTGAACTCAAACAAAAGAAATCTCCAACGTTGGTATTTCCCATTAACTGAATTTAAAGAGAGGTTAAAGCTATGTAAATTTTCCAAAATGCTATGGTTCCTAAAATTACTCAGCATAAGAATTAGTTATAGATGATAACAAGAATCATAAGCTTCAAATAATCATATATAACAAATTTACATGATATGACAGAGCTAATCGATCTTTTTTCTTTTTTCTTTTTTTCCATTTTATAAAGTAGAGACTAGAGAGAGCTGACCTGTGACAGGAGACAAATAAAAGACTCCATACGATTTCTGCCCATAGAATCAATCACCCATAAATCACCAATAAAGAAAAGTTTCTTTCCACGAAGAAGTTGAAGCAATGCCTTGGGGATCAAAGCCGGACAACTTTCATTTTTCTGGATTCCATCTCCAATTAAGTAAACCCTTTCCTTGTCCTGACCAAAACAGTTATTTGACTCCGGAATCATCCAACAGCGTGGATTGGTATATATGGTCCTTCTTAATTCTAGCACTCAATGGCTCTTAAACAAATTCCACCTCTCTTTTTCTGCAAAGTCAACCATCCCATTAGGAATCAAAGAAAGAAAATGAACAACTGGGTTCGATTTCAATTTTGAGAATTCCATGTACAGGTATTGCAAGGATGATTACTGTACCGAGATTTTGTTTGTCCTGTAAAAAGGATTGAGATGAAGAAATTGAAGTAGTAAGTATTCAGAGAGCAGGAGAGGGAGTAAAGCTGGAGACTGCATTAGTTAGGATGGGAAATACAAAAGAAAAGTGGGGGAAAAGAACGCATCTTTTGAGGGGCTAGACAAAATATGTAAAAATAGTAAAATTAAGATAAGAAAATGTACATATTCTTTAGCGAATCTGACGATAAAGGTCGTTTATTGCAGTGATAGCTTAAGAACCTTAAAATTAGCTTTACAAAAATCTCTTCCCTCATGCTGTTGAATAATTCTGATTTCTCTCCCACCATAACAATATTTTGAAGATGATCTCTTATAAATACATAGCCACTCTCCCATGATACATAATTTTTAATTGTATCTATTGAAAAGTAGAAGGTAGAAGAGAAAACACCAAAATTACGTGAAAAACCCTAGATCAGGGAAAAAAAACTACGATAAATTTTTTTTATTAATTTCTGATACACAATACACAATACAGGAACGAGTATAAATAACCAAAGGTAAGAAACCCTGAACTGTAGACACCACGTAAAAAGACTAAAACGCCCTTAGGGCTAAACAACATTTTCAACACTTCCCGTCAAGTTGGGGCGTAGATATCAATGAGACCCAACTTGCTAACACAGGTGTCAAATGTCTGTCTCGATAACCCTTTGGTGAGGACATCCGCAATTTGTTACTGGAGGAACATAGGGAATGCATATACTACCGTTATCCAGTTTCTCTTTGATGAAGTGTCGATCGATCTCAATATGTTTGGTTCTCTCATGTTGAACAGGATTGTTAGCAATATTAATGGCAGCTTTATTATCACCATAAAGTCTCATCGGCTCATGACTTTCCTAGAAGATCTACCATAACCTTTTTCAACCAAAATTCTTCACAAATACCAAGGCTCATAGCTCTGTACTCTACTTCAGCACTGATCCTAGCCATGACACCTTGCTTCTTACTCCACCAGGCAACTAAATTTCCCCACACAAAAGTACAATATCTCGAGGTAGACTTTCTATCAGTAATAGAACCAGTCCAGTTTGAATCTGTGTAAGCCTCAATCATCTTTTGTCATGTTTTCTGAACACCAAGCCTTTTCCAGGCATAGACTTCAGATATCTCAGAATCCGCATAACTGCCTCCATGTGTCTTTCATAAGGAACCTGCATAAACTGACTGACCAAACTAACTGCATACGATATATCGGGTTTGGTATGCGAAAGATAGATCAACTTCCCCACAAGCCCTTGATATCTTTCCTTGTTAATAGGAACATCATCTACTGATTCTACCAGATTGTTATTGACTTCTACTGGCATATCTGCAGATTTGCACTCAGTCATTCCAGTTTCTCTCAACAAGTCTAGTGTACATTTCCTCTGAGACACTAAGATCCCTTCCTTTGATCTTGCTGCCTCCATTCCTAGAAAATATCTCAAGTCACCAAGATCTTTGATCTTGAACTCATCTGCCATACTTTGTTTCAACCTACCAATCTCTCCTGAATCATCCACTGACAGGATAATATCATCAACATAGATAATTAAAACAGCTATTTTCCCTCGTGTTGACCTCTTAGTGAACAAGGTATGATCAGAATGCCCTTGAACAAACCCCTCGAACTTGACAAAGGTAGTGAATCTATCAAACCAGGCTCTAGAGACTGCTTCAAGCCATACAGAGACTTCTTTAATTTGCAAACCTGATTGCCAAACCGTGCTTCAAAACCTGGAGGTGAGTTCATATAGACTTCTTCTTCCAACTCACCATTCAAAAATGCATTTTTTACATCCAACTAATATAAGGGCCAGTCTTGATTAACGGCAATGGAGAGAAAACACGAATATTGTTAAGTTTTGCCACAGGCGAGAAGGTTTCTGAGTAATCCACCCCATATGTCTGAGTGAATCCTTTTGCAACCAACCTGACCTTATATCTATCAAAAGTCCCATCAAACTTGTATTTGACAGTGAACACCCACTTGCATCCTACTGTTTTGTGACCTTTTGGAAGAACAACCAGATCCCATCTTCTCTTTGTCTCAAGGGCCTGCATCTCCTCCATAATTGTGGCTCGCCATTCAGGAACTTCTAGTGCCTTGTGCACATTGCCTGGAATCATCACAGTATCCAGACTGGTAGTGAAAGCTTTAAATCTCGTAAACAAGTTACTATAGGACAAAAAGCTTTTCATAGAGTGCTTGGTGCACGATCTCGTACCCTTCCATAGGGCAATCGGTAAACCCAAGGTAGCATCAATCTCACTGGTCTTGTCTACCTGTTCATCTGTACCCACCTGTTGCACATTTTCAGTTCCCTGTGTATCTCCTGGCAATTCACCACTATCATCGATCCTAACTTTGTCAGAGTTCACTACATCACTTTCAACACATTCATTATCATCAAGAATAGAGGTACCTTGAGCCGGTTCTGGTTCTGACTCTTGAACACCTTCCGGCAGAGCAACAGGGGGAATTATTTCGGGAACTATTTCCTTTCGAAGATTCTTCCTATAGTAGGTTATCTAAGGTACTTGTTTTGTAAGGAGGACGGGATCATTTGTTTCAGGAATAGGCTTAGGAAACAGATCTAAAGGAACAAAGTAGGTGGATGCATTAGCCTCTTCACTAGTGGTCTCCTCCTGAAGGGGACTAACGGGAAAAAAGAATTTGTCCTCTTGAAAGGTGGCATCTATGGTCACAAAATACTTTCGAGAGGAAGACTGAAAACACTTGTAGCCCTGTTGATAGAGTGGATACCCAACAAACACACATTTTTTAGCCCGATGAGCAAATTTACCCTGGTGGGGACCGTGATTATGAACAAAAACAATACAACCAAACACCCAAAGAGGAACATCTGGGAAAAGGTGAGTGGACGAAAAAGACTCTTTAAAACATTCTAAGGGGGGTTTGGAATTTGAGCACACGGGAGGGCATTCGATTGATGAAATGAGCTGCAGTAAGTACATCATCTCCCCATAGATACGAGGGTGAAGATGCAAGTATCATGAGAAATCAGACTACTTCAATAAAGTGACGATTTTTTCGCTCAGCCACCCATTCTGCTAAGGGGGATAAGCACAAGAATTCTGGTGGATGATACCTTTAGAGGTTAAAAACTCACAGAGGGACTGATTAATAAACTCACGCCCATTATCACTCCGAAGAATGACAATTTTGGTATTGAATTGAGTTTCGACTGTAGTGTAAAATTGTTGAAATACCGTCGTCACTTCAAATTTGTCTGTAAGAAGAAATACCCATGTAAGACGGGTGTGATCATCTATGAAGGTGACAAACCACCGTTTACCTGACACAGTTGTGACATTAGACGGACCCCAATGTATCAAGTGGAAGGGTCGGGAAGTTTTATAGGGTTGTGAAGTAAATGAAGCTCTGGGTTGCTTTGCACGAATAAAACATCACAAGATAAAGACAACACATTCACATTACGAAATAAGTGGGGAAACAGATATTTCATATGATGAAAGTTTGGATGTCCAAGATGGAACTGCCATAATAAAAAATCAGTTTCAGAAACAGTAAGAGAAAATAATAAACTAGTCCTAGACAAACTCCTAGAAGAAGCATCATCAGAGAGGAAATAGAGCCCCCTATTGTGCCGGGCAGTGCCAATCATCTTCCCCGAGCTCAGATCCTGAAACAAAACATCATCTGGTGAGAAAACAACTTTGCAGTTCAAATCTTTGGTTATTTTATTGACCGATAACAAATTGTAAAATATCTTTGGCACATGGAAAACATTCTGTAAAATCAATCCCTGAATCGGAGATAAATGACCCTTTCCAACAACAGGAGCAAAAGATCAATCTGCAATTCGTATTCTCTCATTCTAGCACTTGAATAATAGGAGATGAATTGATCATGTGATCTAGTTAAGTGATCAGTTGCTCATGGGTCAAGAATCCAGGATTCATTCCCTTCAACAAAGAAACTAATGGACTGGGGAGTACCTGATTGGACAATATTGTCGGTTCCAACTGTACCTGGATCCACATGGGGTGGCCACCTGAGGAGCACCATCAACCGTTTCACCAACGAAGGCTCGACTGGATTTAGACTTATCATTTGGAAGGCGCCGCTTGCCATTTGGTGGACGACCGTGTAATTTCCAGCATTGGTCTTTTGTGTGCTATGGTTTCTTACAATGTTCACAAATGGGAGGGGTCTTTCAATTCTGTTTGTCATTCTCTGATCCAGACGAATTGACTCCAAACGCAGCAGCGTCTAGGGTGGTGGTTGTTGTACCATTCATGGCATTGGTTCTATCCTCTTCTAATCTGACTTCTGAGCAAACTTCCATCAGGGACGGCATCGGCTTTTGTCCCAAAATTCGGCTCCGGACGCCATCAAATTTCAAGTTTATGCCAGCCAAAAAATCATATACACGGTCAGCCTCCTCAATTTCGAATACTGAACCCCGTCGACTGGGCAATTCCAAACTACTTCGTGACACAATCCATTTCTTGCCACAATAATGACAATTTATTGAAATAAAACGTTACATCAAGAGTCCCTTGCTTGCACTCATGTACATGTTTCCTCAATGTATAAAGTCGTGAAGCGTTCTGCCTCTTCAAATATAGTTTATGGACAGCTTCCCAAATATCCCAAACTAATGCTGAATAAAGTAGTGGCTTCTTGATCTGGGGTTCCATACTGTTTATCAAAATCGAGCGGAGGAGAGAATACTCCCCCTTCAATATACGTTCCTGAGGATCCCCAAGGTTCGGTTTGGGTATCTCCCCGGTTAGATATCCGAACTTGTGCGTTCACACGAGGCCATTTTCAATAGATTGCGACCAAGAATAAATAGTTCTGGCCGTTAAGTTTTTCTCCGATAGATATTCCTACAGAATTGCCCACAAACCAGACATAATGTTTGCATAGGTAAAAGAGAGTAAAGTATTTACCGGTATTTCTGAACATAATGGAAAGCCCGAATACGTATCTGGATGAAAGTCAGTCGAAGGATTTTGCTGTGGATCTAACGTAGGTTCGACAACAGGGTTGGGGCGGGGCGGGGCGGGGCGGGGAGGGTTCCCCATCCCATCCCTGCCCCATCCCCGCCATTTCAAGGCGAGGACGGGGACAAGGCTTCTCCGTCGGGGAAACGGGTCCTGCGAGGACCATTCCCATTTTCTTCCTTTTTATTTTCCTATGGGCACTTTTTTTTTTTTGTAAATTATCTTTGGTTTGGGCTTTGACATTTAGTTGAGCTTAGATTGAGCTAAATTAAAAATCAAGCTAAATGACAAAAGTTAAATACCTAATATATATAGAAAAGAAAATATTTAAAAATCTAATTATATATATAGAAAAAATATTTAAAATCCTAATCGGGCGGGGGCGGGAAGCGGGGACACCCTCCCCATTCCCCCATCCAGGTTTAGGGACCCTAAAAAAGGATCCCGGTTTGACCCATCCCGTTCAAATCGAAGATTCCGCCCCGATACCGCAGGGATCCGACCCCCCGGGAAATTTTGCCATCCCTAATCTAACGGCTGCCCCAAGCGCAAAAAATCTGCTTTACTGCAATTTTGTCAGTTTACTGTTGAAACCCAATGGTCCCACTAAAACCCACTATGGGTTGTTTCTGCCCATAAACCCCTGAAAAACCGGTCTCTTGCTGGCATGGGAAAAGAAGCCTGATGGGCCGGCTGACCAAAGAAAGGAGCGTGGGAAAAGAGTCTGTTGACGGTCTTCTGTTGGGCTTGTTGGACCGGTTCGGCTGGACCGGTTGGTTCGAAGGATTGGGTAGAAGAGATGGAAGGCTCGTCTACGATGGAGGATGCTACGACTGAAGGCCGACCTGTCTGGGCTGCGAAAGAAGACCTGGCTGTGATTGGGTAGAGGTGACGGCTGCGATGGAGGACCTCTGACAGCAGCTGGAGTAATCACTCGTTCGGCAGCGGTTAGAAATATTGCCCAATCGGTGGCGCCCTACTGTACGGCTGCGCGACGAAAGAAGAATGGCCAGTCGGTCTGTTCAATCGGCGACTGTCTGCCCTACGAACAGTGGATCTGTAATGGTCCAGTAACGAGTGTAAATATTGGTCGAGTGGCTAATCCTAATTTCAGCACTTTGAGAATTTTTCACCGGAGTTCCATTCCTTGCTAGGGTTGATGACTAAATTTCTTCTATTCCAGCTACGGTCTCATCACTGTGCTTTGATACCATATTGAAAAGTAAAGGGTAGAAGAGAAAACACCAAAGTTATGTGGAAAACCCTAAACCAGGGAGAAAAAATCATGATAAGAGTCTTTTATTAATTTCTGATACACAATACACAATACAGGGACAGATATAAATAACCAATGATAAGAAACCCTAGACTGTAGACACCACGTAAAAAGACTAAAATGTAGGGCTAAACAACATTTTCAACAGTATCCGTACCTTAAAAAGCTCTATAAGAAGCTGTCATGCTAATAGCCAATCCAAGTTGACTTCTTCTTGGTGTTCTTTTACCACATTGCGAAGCCGAGGTGAGACAATATTTACCCATTTTGCTATCTCCCCTTCACAAACTACTTTCTTCAAGTTTTTTAGATTTCTTAGTGATGGTGGAAGCTTGTGCATGATCGGACAACTCCACATATAAAGCTTTTCCAACTTCTGCAAGTTGCCAATCTTATCTGGAAGTTTGGTAAGGCCAACACAATGAGATATGTCAAGATCCATCAATTCTCGGAGCCTTGAGACTGATTCTGGCAACTTCTCCAAATGAATACAAGATCTAAGCCTTAGAGTTTTTAGATTAATTAACTGCCCAATTTCCTCGGGTAATGAAGATAATCCGTGACAGTTTGTAATGGTCAGTTTCTCCAATGTGATAATTTCACATAGTCCAACAGGGAGGGCCACCAAATCATTGCAAAAATCTATGGAAATTTCAAGCAAGTTAGGCAACACGGATGAGATCTGGGTTGAACAGTTCGTAAAAGCTTTATCAATTTTGCACATAAAGAACGATAGCTTCTTAAGATGAAACAGTGGTTTCAGGTTCTCGTCACTAAAAGAAGGAATGGAAATTCGCTCAAGACTGATTCTTTCTAACCTTGACAAACAGTTGATTAGTTGATAATCACTTGTCAATTCAGTTGGAAAGGACCTGTAATTCCTGACTATCAGAGCTTTCAATCTGTTCATTCTCTTCATGAAATCGGGCAAGTTGTAAGTTTTTGACCCAGGATTTAGAATTAACACCTCAACTTCAGGTGCTTCCATGTCAGGCCAACATGATGAGAACATCTCATCTGCACCATCAACATCCCATTCAGTTTTAGATTGTACAAAGAGATAATGAATATGACATGCCAAACATAGGGGAGAGAGAGAGAAAACATGGACGGACCTGTTGTTATGGACAAAAGGCGGGCTTTCATAGGTTGCGTCTTTTTTTCAGACCACCATTTGGGAAATTCATTTCTGTTAATATCCACAAGCAATCTTGTCCTTTCGACTATTAGCTGCTCATTAGTCAAATGGACAGCCAACTCTCTAAGCATGTCATGCTGTGTAATATAGGACTCGCTGTAGTAATCGTCTTGATGTGCTTCATTTCTGGAAAATTATCACAACACTACAGTAATTCAAGTTCATAACCAAATGGTTATCAAGCACAGTCCACATGCTGTTTATGTTCAGAAACTTATGCATTAAAAATGATTTAGTCATTATGATTACTCAAAGTGTCTTGGAGAGTCAAATCTGAAGTTGATTTAGAGACTGTTTCCCAGAAAAAAGGGGGATTAAATCAATAATAGAATATGTTTCCTTTCTACCATTCCTTGTGTTATGTTCATAAAGTAAATGTTCAAGTGAGATAATGTGTAATACTTTTTTGGGTGTTCATCAATGATCAATTTATGTTTATAGTTCTTCAAATTAGTCCAAAAGATAGAAACTCAAGATTATATATATATATATTATATATAATCAATAATAGACAAGATCCTTCTGGTAAATAATTGAAATAAAACCATACCCAAAGGAATTCCTTTGTTTTCTTCTACATAATATTTTACAACAACATCCATAAAATAATAAGGAAACATCAACTTTTTGCCTGCATCGTGCATATCAAACCATAATAAAACGCAGTTTTTACAACAAATAACATCAATTACGTAGTCAAGAAGCAAGATCAACATAATCCAAACACAACTTGGAAGACCCAGAATTTTACCTCAAAGAGATAGTGTTGACTAAAGTCCGGGTGAAGAGCTCGTCAAGGTTTGACATTGTTTCACATTCATCTTGTTCATACAACACTGCACAAATGTCAATGAAGGTAGCCACACGAATTCTCTGGTCTTCAGGAAATGAACCTAAATCCATGAAACACTCCTTCAGTACCATCTTGTCATCTGGGACTGCATCTAAGGTGCCTTTGAGGCATTCCAGAAGCTCTTTCTCCGAACCCAGAATAGAATCTCCTCTAGATAATTTCCTCTCTTGAACTTTCCAAACTGAAGCAGCTCTGCCCGAAAGTGATCTTGCAATCACTTTCAGAGCAAGTGGGAATCTCTTACAACCCCTCACTATCTGCAATTCAGTCATTCAAAACTTCAGTTGCAGTTCAGGACTCAGATATGGAAAAAAGATTTTTTTTTTTTTTTTTTTTTTGTGGTGGGGGTAATTAATTACCTTTTCCACAATTTGTTCATCTGGGAACTGTGGCATTCTGTTATCCAGCGATGCCGAGCGATGAAACAGCTCCTTTGCATCCTTATGGTCCAAAAGTTCCAAATCATATGACTCACCAAATGCAGGAAACTTGAATCTAGAGGTCACCAAAATTTTGCAGTTAGGCATTCGAGAGAACTTTTCAAGAAGCTTATTTGATTCGGAACCTTCCCAGACATCGTCCAACACAATCAATACAGGATTTGGACTCATTTGCCCCAGCAGTAGTTCTAAACACCGGAATGCCTCATCGTCCCTCACAGAATCAGATACTACAGACCTCCCGAGGCTTTGGATTATAGATTTTAAGATGAGTTTCGTATCTGGTTTGCTTGAAACAGTGAGGAAAAAGATGTTCCTCTGGAATTTATCTGTGAAAAATGCAGAAATCAGAAAGCATTTGTAAGAACTGCAAACAACTTTAGTAATGGTAACACATTTTTCAGAAGAAATAGTTAGTTTACTTACTTTTAACTTGCTTGTCGTGACAAAATCTTACAGCCAGAGTGCTTTTTCCACAACCCCCGGGAGCTGTCACTACCAACAATCGAACCCCATCTCTGAAAAGTTTCGCCTTCAATTTCTCAACTGGTTTTTCCAATCCAACACTTTCTTCTGTAATCTCAGGAACCTTCACAATTAAATCCACCGTATTGCTTAATCCAAACTTGCTATCAAGCCTGAGAACGACGTCCTTGATTTCAGACGCTATCTTCAATGTCTTCTTCCCGTCTCTAGCCATTTGCATCAACAAAACGTCCTTGAAACTTCCAATTTTGGTATTCAAATCACGAAGCTTTTCTGTGTGAGTTGATTTCCTTATATAATCAAGCTTCTTCAATCTTAGACACCGAAGAAGTAGCTTTTTAGCAACTTCTAATAGATTTCTCAACGTCTCCATTTCTTCTTTTGGATACTCCAGGGCCTCATTAAGATCATCTATCTCTTTAAGTAGAGGAATTATATCATTTACCTTGGATTGAGTCTCCTTGAGAACAGGATCGAAACTGATCGCCCTTTCGCCAAAATTCTTCAAGATGGTTGCTAGCTCGTTGAATGGAACACCCAATGCCGCGCCACCAACTAACGCTCCCGCCATTTTCTTTCTCCTTCTATTTTCAAAAAAAAAAAAAAAAAGGAATAAAATCAACTCTGAAACCTACTTTGGCGATCGTAAAACCAAAACATAATCCAAGAACTAAGAAGCATCTAAGATTCAGATACCTTTACAGGTTGCCCTCGGAGCTCCGCTTTCGAACGACGTGAAATTCTCAGCTCGATCGTCGGAGCACCGCCGTGGATGGTGATCAATTGCTTAGCTCGTAATTCTGAGTCCGAAGAAGTAACTAGTAACTACTCATAAACCATAAAAAAAACCCTTTTGGAAGCTTCTTGGAAATGACTTTGGAAATCGAAAGTGATGTCCGTACGTGCGAAAAAAGGTCGTGGTCATATCTTCCGCTCAATATTCTCTTTTTTTTAAGGATATATTTTCTTCTTCTTTTTTTAGTACCGAAAATCTTTCTTTCAATAATTATGTTTTTTTTTTTTTATAATATACAACTACACATATTTTTTTGGGGCCTCTCATTTGGGAGGCTCAAATAAAAAATAGTTACATGTAGAAAAAGTAATAGGAAGTGACCTTCTGCTTACGTCATTTACGTGTGATTTTATCGCTTCATCCCTGAGATGCTCCTCGTGCACCTGAGCCTACCAAGGAACTCGATCCTTGATTACCTATCACTTGATCCTCGATTACACATCATTTGATCCTCGTTGGCTTTTCACATAATCCTCAATGCATAGTCACTCGATACCCAAATGCATGGTCACTCAATACATGTGCAATCGACAAGCATATACTCGATCATAGCCACGTCATACTCGATACTCGATTATTTTGAATTGTCCATGCCCATCGGAGGACCTGCTCTGTAGTTAATGCTCATGTACGAACATACACAAATTGGAGAATTTTTTAAAAATTCTCACTATTCTTTCAAATCGATTTCTTGAAATGTGAAGTGGTTTTTTTTTATTAACGTAGAACAATCAGAACTGAAACACAAAAGAGAAAATTGAGTTCACTTTCCCTCCAAAAACCCCACTTCACAAAATCTGTTTTTCTTAGCAAAGATCAAGTTATAAAGGCATTCAGATTATTTCACTTGTCTCACACCTCAAGTAAGTAAATGTGCTAGTTTCTTTTATCATTTTTTGCTCGCATTTTTTACTTTTTGGACGTTGTGAGAAATATAGGAATGTAGCAAAGAGAACAAGCGAGTGTGAGTTTGTGAGTGTGCACTAAGACATGCGAGTAGCTCCCACTGGAGCGAGGATGAGGGGAGAAAAAGCTATGAAGCAGTAAGCATTGAGTTAAGAATACCGAGTATCTGAAGACGAGTATCGAGTATCAATTAGCAAAAAGAGAGTAGTGAGGATCGAGTATAGCAAATATTTAACAATAACCAATTTTCTTAACTGCTCACTTTATGTATTGTTTTTCTTGAAGGATGGAGAAATATATGATCTTACGTTGTGGTGGTATATGGAGCAATATAGAAGACCATTATATTGGAGGTCGTTTGAAGGGTTTGCCAATTCCACGCACAATAACATATAATGAGCTGATAAAGCTAGTATATGAGATCATGCCAGTTAGTTCGACAAAGTTCAAGATTATAACGAAGGTTAAATACAAGATAGATATTAATTCTCCTCCAGTATGCTCAATGGACGATGCTAATGTTAAATTATCCTCTGGGAGTACGACTGTACTAGATTGAAGGTATTTGTAAGTCTTGGAAAAATTGAAGAAATTCATCGCGAGGCAACATTTGATTACCCAGAAAGAGAAGACCAACTCATATGTGGAGTGGATGTCAACGAGCATGATGTTTGTCCATCAGATGTCTCACTGAAAAACGACAACATCGATGTTAATATAGCGACGTATTGCATCCAAATGTGACAATAGAAGAGGTTGGGACATGTGTAAATGATAACGTGATGATAGAAAAGGAAGATGTTGGGAATGAAGAACAACCAACCCAAGTTGTTTTAGGGAGTGGTCCTTTTGTTGTGAATGAAAAACAACCAACTCTGATTCTTCAAATGATTTTGGCTATTTTTTCGAGAGTGTGCCTCACCAAAATCCATGCAATGTACTATCCAATAGTAATGCCAGAACAGAAGACTTGATCATGCAACCATAGTCGTCTATAGGGTTAGGGGATACCGTTGAAGTGGGTTAAAATTTCTCAAGCAAGAGTGATGTGAATATGAGGTTAGCAATATTGGCCATTAAGAACAACTTTGAGCTACGGGTTAAAAAATCGAACAAAAAATTGTATATTGTTCGGTGTTTACACTCGACATGTAAGCGGACCGTTCGAGCAATTAAAATGGATGGATGTGATATTTTCAAGATCACAAAATGCACGTCCAGTCACACGTGCTCGATTGAGAATGCTATAGATTTCATGTCAAGGATAGAGGATTGATGGTATCGTCAACCTTAACATTCGAGAATGTAGTTGCGTACAATTTCAATGTTTGGAGATTTCATGTTTGCATGCTATTGTTGCAGCTACAGAGCGCAATATCAATCTGTTTACTCTATGCAGCAGATTCTATAGTGTCAATTTTCTAGTGCTAGCATACGCGAAGTCAATAAACCCGCTTGGTCATGTATCCGAATAGAAAAAGCCACCAGGGTACACTGAGGTAGAAATACTCCTACCGAGAAAAGTGGTACAGGTTGGTAGACGAAGGATAAACATAATATCGTCTGTTGGAGAATATGTCACATTAAAGAAATGTGGATGGTGTGACCAACCGTGACATAATAGACAAAAGTGCAACAAACCACATGATACGTCCAAACGCAACAAACGGGCAAGGACCGAGACTCACTACATGACATCACACCTTTCCCGATGCTAAAAATCATCAAGAAATGGCGGAAACCACATCGGGAGATCCTTTTCCGACGATGTACTGATCGAGACATTGGTCGGGAGAAGACCGTCGGGAATAAAACTCCCGACACCAAAACCCAACCGTCAGGAGTTGGGCACAAACTCCTGACGCCATATACTAGGTGTCAGGAGTTGAAACAAACTCCTGACGCATACAATATGGCGTCGGGAGTTTGGGAACTCCCGACGCACATGTTCTAATTGTCGGGAGTTTGTCTAACTCCCGACGGCTTATATAGTAATTTTTTTTAAAAAAATTAATTTTAAATTTTAAATTTATATATTTTTAAAATTTGATATGAATAACCTATAAAACATCATTAAGCAACTCAAACATATTCACATAAGAAATAATAAAATAAACAAACAAAGTTCATACTATTTTTTGTTACCTAAAATAGAGAAAAGTTACAAGATAGTTTATAAAAGAAATATTCACAAATACATAAAAGAAACAACATGAAAACAACGCCAAGAAATATGTCTTCACAAATACATAAAAGAAAGAACATGAAAACAACATATGGAACACAACATCTCCAACAACATCTCAACCTCATTTCCGAACAATATCCTACAACAAAACAAAAATATTCAAATGTCATGAGAACTTTCAGAAACAAACAAAAAAACTCGAAGTTTAACTCCAAAACGAGTATAACCAAACTCAACCCACCCTCCACAACATTCAAACTTCATAAACATCCATAAACATACAAAAAATTCCAACTTTCCCCCCAAAGCAACTACCAAACTCAACCTACTCTTCACAACATTCAAAGTTCATAAACATCCATAAACACATAAAAACTCCAAGTTCAACTCCAAAACGAGTATAACCAAACTCTACCCATCCTCCATAGCATTCTCGACGCTCATAAACATCCAAGAACACACACAAAAAAAAAATCTAAGTTTAACTCCTAAACGAGTATAACCAAACTCTACCTACTCTTATAACATTCAAACTTGATAAACATCCACAAACACACAATAACGACAAAAAACACATCAAAATCAAGTTATTTGGCTACCATAACTGCAAGATAGCCAATAATTCTTTATCATAAAGCTACTAGTAAGACATAATTACTTTGCTACTATAATTACAGGATAACAACATATTAGACAACTAAATAATGAAGTAATCATACCTAATTCGATGGCCCTCCTCTTTGTGATCGTATCATGTCTTCAATCATTTTTTTTATTTCTTCCATTTGTCTTGCATGATCCTCTCTCATTTGTTTTTTAACGTCTTCAAGTTCCTTAATCCTCGATTGAGACTGTTCGAAATTGGCTTTCAATTTTCTCACCTCCTTATTTTTCGTTCCTTGAGTAGATGACGAACTCGATGAGTTGTTACCCCTTCTTGACTTAGGTTTAGGGCCCCAACCTAGGCCTTTTACATGACTGGGTCGTCTACCCAAAACTCTCTCACAGATTTCATCTCCGGTTAGTGGTTTGGAACCTTCTAGAGTGGGGTTGGATTTTAATTCTAACATTCGATTCTACACATATTAATTAAGTGTGTAAGTATGAGCAACTGAACTTATAAATGAAAAACAAAATGAAATTAAAACAAAATTGATCACATGTGTATCCTCAACTGCCTGATTCACGAACTTGCCACATTTTGAGTGTGTTTCTTTAAATAGGTCAA
Organism: Benincasa hispida; assembly: GCF_009727055.1. Taxonomy (NCBI): domain Eukaryota; kingdom Viridiplantae; phylum Streptophyta; class Magnoliopsida; order Cucurbitales; family Cucurbitaceae; genus Benincasa; species Benincasa hispida. The sequence continues at coordinate 49,094,929 of NC_052354.1, forward strand.
CACGTCCTATTTCTCGACCTTGCTTTTTCTACAGCTCAGATTGAATTTGCAGGAATGACTTTAATCTGCCTACGTGGTCGAACGGTAATTTCTCCCTTCTTCCCGTTCGTCTCTGAAATTTCCTACATTCGAATAAAAAATATATATTTTGTAATAGTAAATGAAGTAAATGATACGTGCCCTAAATTATTCTAACCTGAAACTCTTCACTCTCGAAGGGTCACACAAAAAATGTCAATCTTTTAGTTTATTTTTAAGCAAGTTGGGCGGGTTGGCACGTGCTTGCTGAGGATTGCTACATTTCTTGTAATGTTTGTGTAAATCTACTCTAAATTCTTTGAACAAGTTTTTCATTTGATGTTCTATAAAATTATTAAGTGGTTGATGAGATAAATCAAGCACGAAATGAACCTACAAAAGAAGTAAGGAATAATTAGCATATATGATGTTCATGACAATCTTAGAAAACAAACTTATAAACTTACCAACAATTGACTCTTAGCCAATTCTACAAAATTTTTTGGAACATTAACAAAAGTATGACATCATACTGGAAATACAGATTTGACGACAACACCAATTGCATTACTAATCGTATCGAATGTTGACAAATCGGCTTCTTCTCCGCCTCATTTATCACAATTGGAGTTCTCCTAGGTTTTTTGACGTATTTTTCCAACTCGATGTTTCATGAATACTCACGTTTCTTCCGAATGGGTGGAGAGCTACTATCTGAGGAATAAAAATTTTAAAACAGTTTAGGATGTATTTCAGTCAACTGAAGATGTGTACGAATACTAACCTGAAGTGTCACCCACAGAAGATCTCATGTTGCCTAGATATATCTTTGCTCTCGAAATTCTTCTTCAGTCTCATGTTGCCTATTAGGGGTTGACATCATATCTATACAAACACAAAAAAGACAAAACAATATAAAATTAATATTAAATTTGTGTAAACTGAGAAAGATAATTAAGTAGATACATGATTACTCATCATCGTCATCTAAATCAAATTATTCATCAGCATTTGAACTGTTACTGAGAGATAATTGTTCTTCACCATCATTTATGAAGTCATCATCGCCAAGTCGAATAATTGGTCGTTCCACAACTGTAGGATCAATGTCAACTCTGCATAAAGTAACCTTCTCAATGGTTTCATCCACTCGAACTCCACCGACAATTTCTAGTAAATCTAGTTGTTCATTTTCAACATCATCCACTTCTGGTACATCCCATATTCACTTATTTTGGACTACTTGAACAACTTTCCAATTACTACCATATTTTATGTCATTAAGGTAAAAGACTTGTTGTGCTTTGATAGGAAAGATGAAAGGCTCATCAACATACCAAAAGTGCGATGTATTGATCGATTTGTATTCTAAATCTACATGTGCCCTATTGCTTTTGTTGTTTTTTGTGTCAAACTATCTACATTTGAACATAAAAACATGTCTTCTGTTCGCATATTGGAAATGTAATATTTCTTCTACGACACCATAGGAATTGTTATCCACACTTCTATTCCCATTGATCTCCCTGGGCACCAGGACTGCACCATTTTGTGTTGGCCAACAATTATCACGCTCTACAGTGTGAAATTGTACCTCATTAAGAATGCATCTATTGTAAGAGTGCACCTCAGACGAAGGTCTCATTGCAAGTGAAAAGAAATCATCAAAGAGATCTTCTCTCTTGCGAACCTGATAATTATTTATACATTAAAAATGAATAAAAAATGAATCACCTCTTAACTTTCAATACTATGTATACCTAAGATCTGAATCAATTAGGAAATTTGTATTGATGTTTTATATATAAGTTAGAGGCACTTTGAGCTTCACGATGAAATAACCTCAAGTATTGCCTAGAATTGATCATTAGAAAGTTATCAAAGAATTTATCTTAGAACTTTGAAATTTATAAAGTTTGAAACGTACTTGTGATAATCTGTTATCTCTTTATAATTGTTGAGAATATACCAATCTGCGATACGCTTTTCCTCTGTCAATAGTGTCTGTAAAGTTAACGCCCCTAATGATCGTACTCTCTGCCTAAATATTCACATTCATCATGATCAGGAATTCGTTCATCTTTATTGAATCTCGTTTCAATCCCACTTAGATATCACGAACAAAAGTTCCATGATTCATTCAATATATATGCTTTCGCTATAGACCCCTCAGGACGTTCTTTGTTCCGTACAAATTGTTTTAATTTTTATAAACTTCTTTTAACAGGATACATCCAACTGTAACTAATCGAACCAACCACTTTAGTTTCATATGGTAGATGAACAGCAAGGTGTACCATTACGTTGAAGCAAGCAGATGGGAATACTTTCTACAACTTATAAAGTGTGACTATGATGTCTGCTTGTAGTCTATTCAAATTACTTACATGTATTGTTTTTGCACATAAGTCACGAAAGAATGCACAGAATTCAACAATAACAGTTGATACGTTCTTTGGTAGGTATGCTCAAATACCAATAGGGAGTAGTCTATGAAGCAACACATGAAAATTGTCAATAAGAGAGCAAATAAGCTGATTATTACATATTTAATACAAATATATATATATATATTCAAAATGCTTCTAGACTGCTCGAACAAACTCAAACTGGACCTGAACCACCCGAACTGGTCCTTCAATGCTCCAAAAGGTGTTGAACCGGACCTCTAAGCAACTGAATCAGTCAAACCGAGCCCCCTTGCGAACCGGTCCTCGTGCGCAAGCGTTTCTGGGCTGAGATGAGTAGTGGTGCGATGTTCCATTATAACGTTGTAACACTTCGAGCCTTCAAGAACAGCGTTGCAACGCTCAGTGGGCAGTGTTAGAATGCTGCTTGGCAAAAGCTCCAAATCCAGTTTTCTCCAGCTAACCTTGCTTGCTTGAATCTTCAATTATATCCTAATTTCAACTCTATTGACTCCAATAAAATTACAGACCCTCAACCACACATTAAGGCTCATCAAACAATAGCCAATTACAATTATTATGACATAATCAAAGAAGAATCTAATGCCAAATCTGGAAGAAAAACCATATCAGACACCATAATATGCATCTCATGAAATTCATCCACCATACTCAAATTAACGTTAATTGAATGCTTAAATCATGCTCTGATACCAATTATTAGAGCAAACATGCAATACATAGAAGATAACATAATCATTAAGTACTCTAATTATGCTAATTTAAGTAACAAGCATGCAAACTCATAGTTTTCAAAAATAGTGTTTCAATTTGTATATCTTTGATGATTTATACTTGTTCTTTGCAATATCCATGAACTTGACCTTCAATCTCCTCAATAGACCACCAAGAGTGTCTGCTCTACAATTCTCAGGCCTTAGAAAGAATTGTGGAACTCCAATTGAAGGGAACTTGGTTGAAATGAAGAATTAGGGAGAGAACCAAAATTTTCAGCTCAATTTTTCAAGAATTTCGATTTTGCATGTCCATTAATTAAACTGAAATATGAAGTATTTAATCTAATTGACCATGCATCATCAACTAATTTAGATATCGGCACTTCAAAAATTAATTAGGTGTTGATTAATGGATAATGTAGGATAAATCCACTATCCATTTAAAAATATTTTTCAATTTCAATTTTTACTTAATTTAATTTTCTATTAAAATCAAATAAACAAAAACAAAAAATCAATTCTGAAATTGAATTATATAAATTGAAAATGATTTATTTTAAATAATTAATTAAACAAATTTAATTCATTCGATAATAATAATTTAATATCAAATATTAAATTAATAAAACACCTAATTCAAACATGAATCTCTATTCATATAATCAATATTTTGAACTCCAAAAATTCGCTTAATTTTATATCGAATATAATTGTCCAAATCCTAGTTTGAATTAACATTTCAAATGCATTCAATGTTCTAATCTAAGGTTTAATCCTTTTACGAGATAGTAGAGGGATCTTATGGACCTATAGATCATGAGCTCCAACGATTTGAGGTTAATTGGCTAAACTCTTTAAATCGAATTAATCAATATTCATTTACTATTGAGACATACCGCTATAACTCAGTAGCTACACTCTTCTCACTGTAGATATATTTTTGTCCACTTGATTTAACTATAAATATTAAGTCGACCTTCACAGGTCGTTCATATTTACAACTAGGTCAAAATTACCATTTTACCCATGTAAATACATCTTGCTTCTTAAGTCTCCACTAATCCTCTATTGAATAATTAGTTTATAGTCCAACTAATAAACTATGTCCCTCTCTGTCATGAGAGGTCGGAGCCCCTTTGTTCAAGTCTAGGAATCAGTATTTAAGGGAACTACCTATCTGCTAACCCTAAGATGGGTAGGAATGAATTCCTTCTTGTAGGATTATGTCCCTAACTATCTATCTGGTTTTATCTCCAAAATGGGAGGCTTATTAAGCTGTGATGTTGAACCACTCTCACCTATGCGGATCAAAGGATAATCCAGAATAAACAAGAGTCCATAGTTAGCCTAGGATTAAGATCGAGTTATCTTAGATCATCGATTTGAAATAGTCAGTTTTAATAGTAAACGGTTGTTATAAAGAAAAATGACTATTTCATGGTTTGGTCTTATGCAAACGTTTTTCGCATAGGATGTCTCCACTCGTATGTCTTCACATGAACAATTTTGGGACCACATCGTTTGTATCCATAGTGTCCCCTGGATGAGGTGCCCAACCTCATGCATATACTTATAGACTTTTTTGGCTATATACTAAAACTTGATCATCTTTTATGTCTCTCATAAAGTTTAAGTATTCATACCATAGTCTTGGGTTTGTTTATTGGATTTTATAACATAATGTAATTTCAATAACATCTTTATTGAATGAAGTCTCATTAATACTTTTATTTCAACATAGAATATGTTTAAAAATACGAACTGCGAGTTTAAGACATTCTCAACAAATAGAATGTAGTGGAAAAATGGACTATTGAAGATAATGTCCATGTCCACGAATCGCCTAAATACCGTTTTCTTGAAGAGGACAAGCTGGGTGGGAGTAAGCTTCTCTTTCAAATTCTTGTTAGTCGTCCCAATGTGAGAGGATATGCTGGTCGCTTGGCCTGGGAAACGATCCTGGGGAGGAATCTTGAATCTGTCTCTTATACACATCTAGATGTGTATAAGAGACAGCTTGTTAGTCGTCCCAATGTGAGAGGATAAGCTGGTCGCTTGGCTTGGGAAACAATCCTGGGGAGGAATCTTAAATTGTCTAGCCATACTGCACGGAATAACAAAGAACACCATAAATTAAGCATTCTGTTAAATACTCGATACTCGATGCACGAGACACGATACTCAATACTCGATACACGATACACAATACACGTTTGCTTAATACCATATACACGATACATGTTGCATGTTGAGTTTTATGCCCTAAAACTCGTAAATAGTAAATGTTATTAATTGGTTGTCATCAATAAAGAGTTATAGATGTTAATTCAATAAATGTTATTGTTTGTGTTGTTTTTCTATTTCTGTCTTGATAACCCCAAATCCAATAAACTAACATCCAAGGCTATCTTATGAGTCTTGAACAATATGTGGAGACATATAGGGATCAATATTCAAGATAGAGCCTGAATGGTCTATAGTATAGGGATAAGGTTTAGTACCTTATCTTGGTAACATTATGGATACGACCTACTTTGTATTTGATATAAATGCAATGATCCAACGCGTTCATGTAGTTGATATGCGAGTGAGAGTATCCTATGCAATGAGTTTGCATAAGACTGAACCGCGAAATAGTAACCACTAGATGTAACACCGTTAACTAGTTAGGTTCCTATATTAATTAGATGACCTAGGCAACTTAGTCTTAATCCTGAGTACATTATGAACTCCTGTTCATGAGAGATTGTCCTTTGATTTATATAGGTAAGGGTGGTCGGGTCTACAACTCAATATGCCTACCATTTTGGGGACAAGACTAAGTGTGGAGCTGGAAACATAATAATACAAGATGGAATCCACTAATTCCCCTCTTAGGGGCAAGTAGATGAGTGTTTCCTTAAGTGGTGTCTCTGGGACTTGAACAAAGGGCCCTACCCTCTCATCGACCCGAGAGGAGTTTCTGTTTATTCGTTGGACCATAAACAGATTGTTCATTAGAGAAGCACTGGTACTTAAGCAGTCAAAAGTAACCTGAAGGTAAAAGCCCAATTGCAGTTACGAACATACGTGAAGGACTAATTTGTTGTTATGGGTCTATATCCGTGGACACAGAAATATGCCTGTAGTGAGAATAGTGCAGTTGCAAGTTTTTAGTAGAGTGTAACCACAGTTAGTGAATATTTATTAACTTGGTTAGTGATTTAAGCCAATTAATCTCATATAGTTAGAGCTTTTGATCTACAGATCCACCATGCCCCTTTGTAGCTTGCTAAAGGATATTTAAGAGGGATGATTTGAATTGTTCAAACTAATTTGAGGTAACCATATATTAATGTGATTAATATATAATTGATCATGGATATGATCTATAATTCAAATTAAATTGGAAAGTAATATTTGAATGAGATTCAATTAATTAATTTAAGTGAATTAGATTCACAAAGAATTAATTAATAGAGAGGTATTGCATATATACATACGATGTTTATGATGATTAAATATATATACATTAAATTAGATTTAATGTATAAATAGTTATTTAATTAATGTGCAAATTAAATTAAATAAGTGTTATTTAATTGTGCTAATTAATTAAATAAGTATTAATTAATTAATTAATTATGGAAAAGGGAAATAGGAAAAGGATTAAGGAAAAGGACTTGGGTATTCTCTATATAAAAACCTCCCTATAATCCCTTTAGGAGATACTGAGACAGACACTGACAATACACAACACACAAGTGTTATTGTACGAAATTTTTCCTAAGCCACAAAGAGAATCTTCTTTACTCTCGAAAACTCTTTTCTCCTCCCCTTTTAGTTGGATACCATCAATCCCTCTATTGGAATCCTAGAGAAGAACGGGGTTACTCTCGTGGTAATATTCGAGATTGTTCAAGAAATCATTCATAATCAAGATCGTTGGAGGAGCCATTTGTCGGAACTTAAAGAGGGTTGTTCGTGAAGCTTGGGAATCTACAAAGGTAAGAATGGTTCTAATCTTTTTCCCTAAAGCATGTTATATTACATGTTTATATTATGTTTTAGTATACTGAATTTGTTTAAGTAAAAATCAAATTGCAAGATGCAAGGCGTTCATAACGCTTCCGCTACGGGATTCTATCCATTCACTGCATAGTGTCCCTTATTCACAACATTACATGTGGCTAAATGGTTGATTATCGAGCATTTGGTTTGATTTTCTACTTCCTTGACTTATCCTACTGAAACCCTAAACTTTAGATGGTCCGAAATACCATAAATATGAAAACTGAAACGAAAAAAAATTTGAGCTCCAGCCAAACATGCAAGATATGAAAACCAAAATGAAAATCGTATCGGTCTAATATCGAGGAACATGCAAATGTATGATGACAAAATATAACAAACAAATAGATGAATGATGCCAAAATATAAACAAAGAGAATAATATTACCTGATGCAGAGCGTATCGGAAGAGAGTTTCGAGTGTGGAGGTACAATCGTCGAGGGATATAAAATCGGAAGAGAGAGAAAATAGTCTAAGAAACGAGTTGAAGTGGTGAAATAATGGACTTCAAACAGGTTAAGAATTCAAAAAGTTCAAAATGATCGAGTATACGTTAATCGAGTATCAAGTATGATGTGGCTATGATCAAGTATACACATGTCGATTGCACACGTATTGAGTTACGAGCATCCGGGTATCGAGTGACCGTGCATCAAGGATCGTGTAATGAGCCAATGACGATCGTGTGATGAGTAATCAAGGATCGAGTGACAAAGAGTCGAGGATTAAGTTCCTTGGTAGGCCCAGGTGCGCGGGGTGCATCTAAGGGGTGAAACGGTAAAATTACACGTGGACAACGTCAGCAGAAGGCCATTTCCATTACTTTTTCTATAGATGGCTTTTTTTCATTTGGGCTTCCCAAATGAGGCCGTCTGTACAAAAAATTCCATAATTTTTTAAAAAGAGAACTTCATTAGAAATCAAGTTGGGAAGATTTAGGTAACACTAACTCCTTATTTACAACATTTAGCAACCAATTGAGGGTAAACAGAATCTACAAAATATCATCATCTTCTGAAATGGAAGGAATATTCACTTCAAAAAATTTCTCAAAACCAATTGCAACACCGCAATACAGTGAGCTCCGTGATTTTCATCCTACAAAGAAATAGACAACGTGGATGGACTCAAAGAGAGTGCTAGCTCTTTGACTTCATCGATGAAGTTCCTCACATATACACACATATATAGTTGGTTACACTTTAAATTCTGATATTCCTACTCAAACAACATGACTTTGAGAAAGGAATTAGGTTACACGTTGATTGTTGTTGAGCTATGTTGAAGCTTGTGCCATTGAATTAATTTCATGGATTAAGGAGTCTTTCACATGAATAAATAACATGTTATAAAGCAAAAGAGAACATAATTTAATGGTAGTTGATCTGTACCTTTTTTTTTTTTTTTTTTTCAGGAGATACGAAGCTCAAATGTCATGTTTAATATATATATAATATATGCTCTCAAGTACAATAAATTGTTTTTTTCATAGCTCAACGGTAAATGACCTTCACTCTCATGTTTAAGGTTGGAAGTTCAATCTTCACCCCTATAATTTATCTAATATAATAACAAGTAAAGTCTTGTTGTCATGTTATCATATTACCATCTCTAGATATCATTTTAAACTTTGTATTTTGGGTTTTATTTAATTTAAGTTACATGTTAATATCTAAATTTAGTTCATACACTTATGATAAATCTTAAAACAATTCCTAATGTTTTTTTAAGTACAATAAAGATAGATGATTTGAACCACAAACCTCTTAGTCGCTAATATATTCATATATGTATACCAATTGGGGAATTTGTACCGATGACCCAAAAATTGAGCCCAAATGTCAAATGACCAATTTTTAAAAAATAATATCAATTGACCCTCTGCTGACATCATCGCCATACCAAATTACGTAAATTGCCCTTACTTCTTCGTCTTCTTACCTTTTTATTGAGAACCCACCAAAACTAAAAACTATTATTCATTCAAATTTTCCAAGGCTAACGGCTTCGTATCGCTCATAAACTAAAAAACTATTTTGGCTTGCAAACGATTCTACTGTCGTCGACAAATCGAATCTGATCGGTAAATCTTTCAATATGTGCTTGAAAATGTCTTACATTGATCGGTAATGGGGCTTTGTGGGTCGTTTTGGGTTTAAAAATACACTGATGTGGTTTTTTTGGTTTTCGATGTGCTCTGTGGTTGAAGACGAGTAGAAAGAGTTTGTGAGCGAGATAAGTGGGAGTGAAATTGGTAGAGCAACACCAGAGAGAGCGAATGTGAGCGAGATAAATGAATCTATGATTTTTTGTTTGTTTTTTTGGTTTTCGATGTGCTATGTGGTTGAAGACGAGTAAAAAGAATGTGAGCGAGATAAATGAGAGCGAAACCGAAGAGAGCGACACTGGAGAGAGCGACACCAGAGAGAGTGATACTAGAGAAAGCGAAATCGGAGAGAGCGATACTGGAGAGAGCAATACCAGAGAGAGCGACACCGTAGATAGCGACACCGGTGAGAGCGAGTCTAACGAGAGCGGGTCTAGCGAGAACGAATCCAGCGAGATTTAAACAGAATGTTGTTTTACATTTTTTTTTGCTGAAGGAGTTTACTGATTGAATTTTTATTTCGTGCAGGAGTGATTTAAGATGGCTACACATTTCAGAATACCCGAAGTTGACCAATTTCCCATCAAGTAACCAGCTTGGCCCACATTGCTAATGAAAACAAGATTGTGAAAGAGAAGCTTACACCAACGCAGTTGAACATGTTCAAGAGAACAGTTTTTGGGTGATTTGTAGACGTTGACATGGTGTTTAACAGCCCAATTATCTATCACATGTTGCTTAGAGATGTGAAGAGGACAAGATCAGACTCAATGTCATTCTCTGTTTGTGGGAAGGTTGTCACTTTTTCGAAGGATGACTTTTTGTTGATGACTGGTTTGTGGCAATCCCCAATACGAGTTGATCAGAACCAGCAGTCCTCATATGAACTTGCTATTAAGTATTTTGGTAATTGAGTGACGAAAGACACTTTACACCTCCGTCAACTTGAAGAAAAATAAAAGGACTTGGAGTTTGAAAATGATGATGATACTGTGAAGATCAACCTAGTTTACTATACTGAGGTTGCAATGATGGGAAAAACAAACAGAAAAATGCAGTCGAACTCAAACGTTTCAAGAACGTTCAAAACTTGAAGTACTATAATAGTCTTGATTGGGGTACCATTATTTGGGAGAGGACATTGGATGCCCTAAAGACTGCGTTGAATGATAAGAGCAGTCTATACAAGACGAGGGTCAAAGCAAATAAAAACTATATTGTGAAGTACTTCTTACATGGATTTCCACAAGCGTTCCAGGTAAATTTGCTTAACATAATAATCGTGTTGTTTGATCTAACATTACTATTGTTCTTAATATATTTTTAATTTTATTTAGGTATGGACGTACGAGATCCTAGCGTCATCAATAGCTGGGAACATTGCAGAGCGAAGGAGCAAGGTGGCTTTGTCCCGAATATTACGATGGTCATGCTCCTACTTAGTGTCCTTCAAAGTACTCGAGGGAGAGATATTCGAGTCTAATAATGTACGTTTACTCTATGCATAATATGTTTATCTGGTTGTTAAATTGACACTAACCAGTTTACTGGGTTGTTAATGCAAATAAAGGTTAAAGAGGGCACTGTCATGTCAGATGCTGAAAGGGAGTTTCGGAATACCCCAGTGGACAGATGACCTATATTTGAGCTAGCTGCAGATGATGATAGTTCTGAAAGTGGCAATAGGTCGACTAGTGATGGGGGTAGTCCTGAAAGTGAAAGTGACGGTGATGATCATCGTGGAGTGACAATGATGAAGTTGTCAGGGTGAAAGGAGGGGATGAACCTGAGCATTCTAAGCACGAGGATGCTAAATATGGAAGGGTGGAAGGAGGGATATACACGCCTAGTGATGATATGTTCCATGATAAGATGGGGGACGTATGCGATGAGGACGAGTTGAACCAACTTGAAGTCTATCTTGCGGAATCCAGCAGAGAGCGACCTGTGGATGAGGAGCATCTTGAGAGTGCTGCATGTCGCAAGGAGGGAGCCAATCCCGACGAGTCTATTTATTCATATCTGCGGACCATTGACAACTCACTATCGAGGTTGGATGGTCGTATATCGGGTTTAGATAGTCGTGTATCCAATATAAAGGAAAACATGACTGACATGAAAGGGCAATTGTCAACCATCTTGTCATTGTTGCAGTCTATATGCAAGGTTTGCATCATTTTAGGTCTTTATGTGTTTAGTTTTTACGTGTTCGTGAACTCATCATTTTACTTTACTAATTGAAGGGTTCCACGGTGAATGAGGAGACGACCAGGTCACCCATCCCATCTCGGGATCCTGATATGACTACGACTACCTCTAACACTCCCATCCCATCCCCTCCCTCTATAGCCCGATACCACCACTTAACCTACTCTCATGCCCCATGTACAGCCTGATACTACCATGACATCACCAATTGACGTCGAACCTATAAAGGCTATTGACGTCAAACCTATAGAGGCTAACGTCCCACAAACAGAGCCTGATATGTCTGCCTTACTCACCATGCCACATACAGAGGCTGACATGACTGACATCCCAGAGGCCGACACTTTTGGGATTGTTACGACCACAGAAGAAGTTCCACTGGTGAGTAATTTATTGATCAGTAATATTTGTTTATATTTTTATATTTCTCGATGAGTAACGTTTTGTTATCTGTTTATGTAGGAATCTCGAAGAATTAGTAGTAAGAGAAAACCTGTTGATTAATATACACCCTCAGCCTAAGTAAAAAAAAAAAAAAGTATGGTTAAACATCCTCTCCCAGGTGTATCTATGTCACTATCCATCGATTGTCACATATAACGTAGCACACGATGTTCCACACAATATCTTTACAAAAATGATGGGTTGGATCTCGGACGACAATACAGACAACGAGGTTCGAGAGAACTCCTTTAAACTACTCGCCAAGAAATTCTTCAAGGAATTGATTATCCCGAATTTGTTGGTCGAGTGCAATGTAAGTGTCCTAGTCTTTACGTCTTTATATGTTGGCTATCTTGTACTTTTACTGACATATTAATTTTTTGTGCATACCATAAATACTTTATTTTATTTTATGAAAGATAAATTTTATACCCGACCCGACAAGTGCATGCACAAGTTCACCATTTTGTCAATTGGTGTAACGATAAATTTTGTTATTTCGTTTCTTAACTTCTCATTTCGTTAAGTTTCCTAGTCTTTACTTATTTACTTAACTTCTAATTTTATTTGACAGAGTCACCTTAATGCTCGTGGTGGGGTATTTAAACGAATAAAGAATAAGTCACTTATGGAGGCTGCCCTAGCATGGGAAGATGAAGACACGTATAAGGACTACGTCACCGGTAAATTCGATGTCAAATGGGTAGATGTGGATTTCGTTTATACGGCGATGAATATCAGTGGATGGTCCTTGCAATGGACATTAACAGAGGCCACATATTCGTGTTCGATTCACTTCCCTCATACACATCAATGACAAAGCTGGTGAATTGGCTAGAGCAATTAACGGTCACAGTACCATTCCTACTTCACTACTGTGACATGGATCGTTCAAAGCCGGACCTATCCACAGCCCATTGGAAAATCTCGTGACCTATGAACGTCGACATACAACACAGGTCACTTGATTGTGGCATCTTCGCAATCAAACTACTAGAACATCTGATGACTGGTGCTGATCCATTCGTAATCACTCAGGAGAAGATGAGTGAATATAGGATGCAGTTAGCGTGTCAACTATGGGAAAACACTCCATATTTTTTTTATATGTATAGAACATGTATTTTTTATTGTATTTTTTTTATGTATGTGAAAATATTCATTTATTTTTTATGTATGTAAAAACATTCATTGTATAATTGAACATATATTTTTTTTATGAAAGTTCAAAGTTCAAAGTTCAATATCAGAATTTTATCAGAACATGCATTTTTTATGTATAATGGAGTTACTGCTCTTTTCATTGTATTTTTTATGTAAGTTCAAAGTTCAAAGTTCAATATCAGAATTTTATCAGAACATGCATTTTTTATGTATAATGGAGTTACTGCTCTTTTCATTGTATTTTTTATGTAAGTTCAAAGTTCAAAGTTCAATATCAGAATTTTATCAGAACATGCATTTTTTATGTATAATGGAGTTACTGCTCTTTTCATTGTATTTTTTATGTAAGTTCAAAGTTCAAAGTTCAATCTCAGAATGTTATCAGAACATGCATAATTGAGCTTAGAACATTATATGGTTCAAGGTTCAATTAAAAGATTGAGAGAGAGTTAGATTGTGAGAGAGAGCGAGATGTCAGAGACAGTGAGATTTTGAGAGAGAGCAAGATTGAGAGAGAGCGAGATGTTGAGAGAGAGCGAGATATTGAGAGTGAGATCTTGAGAGAAAGTGAGAATGAGAGAGTATGAAGTTATTGTTTTTTGTTACAAGTATGAAGATTGTGAGAGTATGAAGTTATCCATTTTTGTTACAAGTATGAAGATTGAGAGAACATGAAGTTATTGTTTTTGTTACAAGTATGAAGATTGAGAGAGAATGAAGTTATCCATTTTTGTTACAAGTATGAAGATTGACAGAGTATGAAGTTATTGTTTTTTGTTGCAAGTATAAAGACTGAGAGAGTATGAAGTTATCCATTTTTGTTACAAGTATGAAGATTAAGAGAGTATGAAGTTATTATTTCTGTTACAAGTATGAAGAATGAGAGAGTATGAAGATGGAGAGAGTATGAAGATTGAGAGAGTATGAAGATTGCTATTATATAAATACTCCAGCTTGTTATTGTTTTTTGTTTACAAGATGAAAGTATGAAGTATGTTACAAGTATGACGTATGAAAAAATGATCAAGGGTATTTATAACTAAACTAGATGAGGGGTGTTTGTATCTCGGTCTCTGGCATTTTCAACACGTTGCATGGTTGTAAGTGGTTTAGTACTATTTTGGCGGTTATGCCCATAATTCCCACACCAACCACATTTCATTTATCTGCGAAATTCTCCTCTGGATGGTATTCTTCTCACTCTCCTTCGTCCAGCTTGTGGCACAAACTTCGGAGGAAGGATAATCTTTTCTACGTATCCAGAAGGCCTTTTCCATTCAGATATATGGCCAAGTGGATTTATAGGCTCCGCATACGCAGTCATTAGAGAGTCTACTGTATAAAATCGACTGCAAAGACTGTGGATGGGTATATTTCTTTCCTTGGCAGCAACAATTGCATGCGAACAAGGGATACCAAATGAGTCGAATTTCTTACACGTGCATTCCTTCGTATGAAGATTGACAATACCGTCCAATCGATTGTCTCGCACGTGTACCCGATAACAATCAATAGGCTCCACCAAATATTGTCTGCCCTTATCAGCTTCACTTGTTAATCGGGTTTCACAGTAATCAGAGTGTAATGTCGTTCGAGATGCCCAGTAATTCCTTCGTTCGTAGAATCACGATTGGAGCATTCCTCTAACATGTTCAATCAAGTATACTATGGGCATTAGTTGATACTCTTTAGTTAAGGAATTGAAACACTCTGCACTGTTGGATGTCATGTTATCATATCTTCATTCTATTTGGTAAACTCGTGCCCACCTTTGAAGACCGATGTCTTCCAAATATTTCATGACATCACCATCTCTAAAATTGCGGAGTTCGTCCCATTTTGTCTGGAACTCTGTCATGCGAAATGACTTTGCTGCATCTCTAAATATCCCAACAACCGTGCTATCCTTAAAGTTTGTAACTAGATTCTGTTCTATATGCCATGTGCACAATCCATGAAATGCTGTGGGAAAAAATGCACGAATAGCATTGCCGATAGATACCATCCGATCAGACACAAATACCAAATTATCGAGTTCTTCGATACTGCATTTCAAGTTTGACATAAACCATTTTCATGATCGATCAGTTTCATTGTCCACTATTGTATATGCCAGTGGGTATAATTGATTGTTCCGTCCATAGAGATCGCAACCAATATGATGCCTTTGTATTTTCCTTTCAAGTGCGACCATCAATAATAATACAAGGCCGACATCTTGCAAAACCTCTAATACAAGGCCCTAATGTCATAAACATATACTTGAAATGCATTTCATCTTCAAGTTCGATCTCAAAGACTGTACCCAAATTCTCTATTTTTAGCGCTTCTCCATAAGCATGTAGTATGTAGTATGAGTATTCTAGAATACCTCTAGTGAGATCATACGCAGCTTCCCTTACACACCATGCTTTATCATAATTCATGTTCACGCCATAATCTCTCCTCATATCCTCAACGATATGACAAGGTTTATAAATACGTCCTATTCCCGTGAACTTATCTTTAATGAGCTGACCAACAACTGTAGCAATTGCTTGTCTATGGTCGTGATTTAAAATTCCAATGGAACATGTGTGCGAACTGCAGTACTTTGTGATCTTGAATATATCATACCCTTCTATTTTGACTGCACGAAGGCTCCACTTACATGTCTCCCCAATGCATTTGACAGTGAACAGAGATTTGGTTGATTTCCTGACCTTAAATTCAAAATTTTCTGTTGATGGACATAATAGATAATCTCATTTTCAAGTCCTTTTTTCTCAAAAATAGTTGACCAACTTCAACATCCTCTGTCCTAGATGAAGAGATGCCAAGCATAATCAACTCTGTCCTATGACTTGAAGACACAGATGATGGAACGACTGAAGCTGCTGTAGAACGACGCACATCTCCATGATCACGATCCATTTTATTCAATCATGCTGGTTGCTCACTCACATCCACTAAAGGACCATAATCCATATAATCGAATGTTGATGGTACAGTGTTGGTAGACAATGGAATATCATCCTCTTCCTAACGAAACCGATATGATTCATCGTATTGTCTGTCCACAGTCGTATCATCATGACTCACATTTCCAAACCCCATTCCAACTCTTTCGTCCTGTTTAGACTTCAACGTTGCAGCTATCTGAAGTCTACTAAGCTCTTCTCGTAAAAGAAGGAAGTGAACATCATCATCATCCATTATGTATTGTGGAGGGGCTTCAAATTCAAGATTATATTTAACTTTCAGGATAAGATCAAACTCTGAAGAACTGATTTTTGTAACCCTGTAAATGCGAGATTTAAGTTCTTCGTAATTCAATGTATGAGGCATAACGATTCCTTTCAACTGTCCCCCAATATACGAACTTTCATTCTCATCCCAATCACCTCCAAATCGAATAAATAGACACTTTTCTATCATTCTACAAAGCAAGAGAACGTTTGTCATTAAATTATACAAGCAATTAAAGTGTACTCTCGCTCTATCTCAAAATCTCACTCTTAAAATCTCGCTCTCTCTCGTAATCTCGCTCTCTCTCTTACTCTTCCTCTTTCTTACTCTCTCGCAATACAAAATTTCGTAATGTTACCTTTCCAAAAATAACAAATAAAAAATAATTAAACAAGCTCAAAATAATTAACCTTTATGAAAAAGCTGTTCCTTTCTAAGAAAGCCTCGTCTTGGAAATCCCCATTTGAAAAATCTCCGTTCAACAAAACACCGTCGAATACCAGAGAAGTAATCACTTTTGAAATGGAGTTTAGAGTTTAAAGAAATCACCATTATATTATGTTTAGGTATTATTGATTTGATTTGAGGCTTCCGTCGTGAAAATTGTCAAATCAACAATACACTGACGAGCAATCACATCAAACCAAGGAATTTCAAGCGAGAGCGAGATCGTTTAATCAGACGAGAGCGAGATTTACCTCGTGAGGCCGGTGTAAGGGCAATTTACGTAATTTGGTATGGCGATGATGTCAGCAGAAGGTCAATTGACATTATTTTTTAAAAATGGGTCATTTGACATTTTAGACCCAATTTTAGGTCATCCGTACAAATTTTCCATACCAATTGAGTTATGTTCACTCTTGGCAACGATTACTAATGTCAGGATAATTTTGTTTAAAAAAGTTATATCCAGTAACAATATTTTTACAACTCTTGGCAAGGTACTCACAAAGTGTCTTTTCTTGCCTAAAAACTATTGTTATTATTTACCAATTTTCAATCAAAGTTAACTTTTAAATAACTAAAAAAATTGAAATTACGAAAGCTAAATTTCAACATTTAAAAGTACGGTGACTAAAATGAGATAAATCCAAAGTAAGCAAGCTCTATATATTTTTAGTATCATTTTATTTTAGTCCTTATTATTATTGGATCATTAAGGTTTCGTTTAATAACCATTTTGTTTTTTAAAATGAAGTCTATGGATCCTACTTCCACTTCTAAATTTCTTCACATGTTAACTATTTTTACCAATGATTTAAAAAATCAAACCAAACTTTGAGAACTAAAAAAGTATGAAATTGTTTTTATTTTTGGCATTTGACTAAGAATTCAACCATTGTACTAAAAATACAAATTGTTGTAAGAAATGTTGATGAAATAGGCTTAATTTTCAAAAACAAAAACAAAAAACTAAGATCTCGTTTGATAACCATTTGGTTTTTTGTTTTTGTTTTTGAAAATTAAACCTATTTCATTCACATTTTTTACAATAATTTGCATCTTTATGGTTGAATTCTCTACTAAATTCCTTAAAAAAAACTTTTGAAAACAACTTTTTTTTTTAATTCTCAAAATTTGGCTTGGTTTTTTAAACATTTAATGAAAAGTAGATAATAAATGAAGAAAATTTAAAAGTGAAAATAGTAACTTAATTATCAAATAAATAAAATAGTTACCAAACAAACTCTAAATAGTTACCCAAACAACCTAAATTTTTCACATTAAATCTAACCTATATTAGTCTCATTTTATAAATTTTGAAAACAGGTTGATGCTAAGACATTTATTGCTTAAAGTTCGTTATTATTATTTGACCCATCCAATAAAAAAAATTGATTTTGTACTAATTTTTTCTCACTTTCGATTTATAGAAAAAATAAGATCAAATATTATTATTTAAAACTAAACTGTAACTTATTTAATATTTTAAACAGAGAAACCAAGAAAAGTGAACTATTATATTCTCAACTAGCAGGATTCTGAATCTTGAAATCTAGAAAATGGTAGCTTCATTTTTAAAACTAACATCTTCTTTAAAAATTCGTTATAATAATTTTTTCCAATCTACCTATCGAGATTTACATAAAAAATTATTTTTCTAACTGTTTTGAGTTTTTCGGTGAAATCCAGTTACTGATATTCTATCAATTTTTTTTAAATATTATATAATCGTTCCAAATTGTATATCAAATCTTACCTAATTTGATCAAACTTTACTAAAAATTAAGTAAGATTTGAGAGATATAAAGAATCTCGATATATTTCTAATTCTATATAATTGGGCTTTTTCAGTGAAATCTTGGGGAGATTAACACCAACTAAAAATTAAGTAAGATTTGAGAGATATAAAGAATCTGATCTAATTCTATATAATTGGGTTTTTTTTTATGAAATCTTGGGCATATTAACACCAACATTCTTTATGTTTTCAAAAATCTTAATTTTTTATTTGTAAAATTTGATCTTTTACAATATTTTAAAAATCACAGAACTATTAAAATACATTTAAAAATATTATATAATATTTGAAAAAAAAATAGTAGAATCTTATTCGAGATTTTATCGAGAATACTTAAAACAATAGAAAAAGTTAATCTTTTAAATTAAATTTCGGTGGACGATTCGTTCGAGATGGATCTAGAAAAACTAATTTTAATGAATTTTTAAAAAACGTGCTGATTTTGAAAAGTGAAAAATTTGATAGAGTTATTTTTATCTATTTCTATTGAAATTTCTCGGTAATTTCATAAATGATAATATCACTTTTATGATAATAATATCAAGTGACATTTGATTTTCTTAGTAATTTACAGATGTTGACATAAATACCTTTTCCCTTTTGTCCCACCAGCTTGTAATTATATCAATCACACTTTGAAATATCTCTGAAATCACTTATTTAATTAGACTTCAGACTTTCTGATACCATCAATCATATTATAATTACTTAATTAAAAATATTTGGGGGGCAATTAATTATTATGATTAGAAATTTGAGGGTTGGTTATTATTACTATTAAATTTTAGGATGGCTTATTTGAATAATAATATTCTTAGTTTCTAACCGAGTATATAATTAATTAGTTGTTATTATAGTGTACCATTGACCAGATAAATTTACTCAAGTAAGTTTAACTAATATTTGTAAGTAATTTTGAATTGTTCTAAAATATATAAAATTATTCTAAAATATCTTAATAATCATGCAAAATTAATTTATTGTTTGATTTTTATTATTTTAAACATCATGTTCATATCATCAAATGATTAAAAGCATGTTCCATAGTGATTTTAAAAATAGCAAAAATTGTTTAAATAATAACTTTAGGGTTTAGGGTTTAGGGTTTAGTATGAAAAAATAAACCAAAATTTAAAATATAGCAAAATTTTATAACTATCAATGATAGAATAAATATTGATAGACTTCTATTTGTGATATTGATAGATTGATAATTTTAAAATTTTACTATATCTTGTAAATATTTTGGTTTATTTTTTCATATTTAAAAACAGCTATAACTTTATATGTATTTTATTTTATTATTTTTTAAATATATATATTTAAAAAGGAATCGAAATTGAGGTAGGAGCACGCCTGGTTTGACGTTTTCCATTATACAGAATTAGAGTCAATTTAGAGGGTTTTTTTTTTTTTTTTTTTTTAATAAACATTTAAAAATTTAAAAAATATAATATTTACATTTATTTTAAATAGAAAAATTATTTTAAACGATAAAACTGCTGAAAATACGTGCAAATATAGTAAAATATCATATTAGTCTATTGCGATTTATCAGAGATAGAGAATGAAATTTTACTATATCATGTAAATATTTTGGTTTATTTTGTTATATTTGAAAACTAACCCTTATTTTAAGGGAGTGGAGAATTTGAATGTTGAAGGTAAGGTATTGATAAGTTTAAATATACTAATATATTGTGTATATAATTTCATTATATAAAGTCCTTTATTTATACTCTTCAACAGCTGCAATAATTAGATCTTAAAAATATTTAATACTATGAATCAATAATTTTATTTAAAGAAAAACTCCACATAAAAATAATTTTAACTGGGAGGATCCTGCACAACATCTTCTAAATTAAAGGGAAATTTCTTGGTCGTTCATGTATGTAATGCAGATAAAAAGAAGATCCTCAATCAAATAAGAATGCTTTCTTGTTATATATTATTATTAATATTTTAGTTCAAGAATATTTTACCATTGGTAAAAATAGGTCTTTTTCGTCGTTTATTGCGTTGCATCTCTTGAAGAAACGTATTCATATAATCATATAAGATGTAGTATATTTTTTTCTTGCGATATCTAAAAGAGAGACTCATTCATTTAAATATGTACTTTTTAAAGACCAATTCATTATCAAATAAATCAATCGATTATTTATTTTATATCATTTCTATTCAATAGTTTGGGAGCTCTTTTTTAACAACAAATGAGATTAATAAATAAATAATTAAATAAAAAGCAGGTATAAGGATTGAACATTCATTTTTGTTAAAAAAAAAAAAAAAAGATAAACAACCTATCAGGCAAAAGTCCAAATAAACTACATGATTACTTCTCGAGCCAAAAGCAACAAATAGTGCTCAAGATAGGAGTTTGGCTTCTTATGATGCAAAAAAACCATTATTGTGTTTAACACTTGCAAAACTATTTATCCTGAAATGTTACAATTTTAATCTCTATAAATGCAAAAATTAGAAAACAAAAGAATCAAAACTTAGCATAAAAGTTTATGCTAGAACTTGTATGCATAAGAAGTCAGAAAAATGCAACCATGCGATGAAAACAGAGTCGTGCGTTGAAATGAAGTATATTGCAAGAAAACAACAAACGCATGGGTGGTGATATGTCTAGTTAAAGTGCAAGTTGAGAGCTGATTTGAAAGAGATGCATCATAACCAATGAACTGATGACGTGAGGAAAGCGATGGAATAGGGTATGGAATTAAATGTAAAATGTGTCAGACAATGATTACAGAGAGCTCTAACAGATGATCAAATGAAACTATAAATAACTCAAGTCTAGCACACTTTGATTCTCTTTGCTTAACTTATTCTTCTCCTTCTGGCTCTTTGGGTCTCCTTCTTCCTTCGGTGCTAGAAAAAAAATTATTGAGTTTTTGAAGAGGAGGAAGACATGGAAGAAAACCATATTTCTCCTCCTTTAGCACAAGTGCAGAGAGCTAAACACGATAACTAAAGGAAGCAGAAGATTGTGACTGGTGGCTTGACACTTTCATTTCTCTAACCAGACTTCATTCGTCCATTTTTATGTTCTCTTTCGAATTTGTATTAAGACATTGACAATGTGTTTGTACTTCATTCTTAATATAAATCACGATCTTTATCATCTCTCATCCATCCATGTGATTCCTTTTATGCACAATGAGTAACTAAGTCATTTTTAGGTTCGATTGGTAATACAAAACTCATTTCGTTCTTACAGTTTTCAATCCAACCCTCTTTCTTATCGTTTTCAAAACTAGGATTACATTTCAGCTTTTCAAACAACTTACCACACTAGTGATCACACTTTTTTTTTTTTAATCTTTCTGCCTTTTTAATGAAAAGTGATTTAAGAAAGAATATTTTTTAAATCACTTTTAATTACGTTACTTAGAAGTTAATTTCATTCACTTACGCAGATTTTAGGTCTATATGATTTTCTAATTAATTTCTTAATTAAAAAATTAACTCTTTTTCTTTGCTAGTACAAAAAATTTCAACTCAATATTTAATCAGGGAAAAACCTACTTTAACCTAATTATAAGAGAGATTAATATTTATTCACTATAGATAAAAATAAGAGGAAGAGATTCAGAAAACAAACACACTAAACTGAATTATGTGTATAAATTGTTATTATGAGATCAATATAATATAATGATGTCCTCACTCACAAATATTTATATTTTCTAAAATAAGAAGTTATAGTATGAATGAATTATGATAAATGTGAACCTTTGACTTAAGTGTTGATGACAAGCTGAGGATCAAAACCTAAGTTGAGGAGTTTGCTAAATGTAATGATAAAAATATTCGTCAATATATTCATTGATATATAATATAGTTGTATATGACAACGATATCAAGATATAATAAATATATTTGATATCTCATTTAAATAAGAGGTATAAATAATATTATCAGTTAGTCATCAATATAGTTAAACATATTAGTAATTAAAATTTTTTTAATTACAAGTTTAGTCCTTAAATTGTTATAACGGGACTATAAATAGTTTCTAATAGATTATTAAATTTTTAATTTTGTGCCAACTAATATTTAGACTTTGAAAAATATCTAATAAGTCCCTAAATTATTATAATCAAAATAAATTATTTTAAACTATTCATAATCTACAAAATATTGTTAACTGATTTTATGAAACGTATTTAAATGAATCTCATTTTTCATATTACTATATTGATTGATGCCTTAATCTCCATTAAATTTGAGAATTGAGATATTCATCGACTAGCTAGAAGGCTTATCAGTATTACCATTCTCACTTCGAAAATAAATAGTTCATTTTAAATTATAATTAAAGTAATAATCACTTGTAACAATGAATTTACTTAAAGAGTGTGAAAGGTCGTAAATTTGGGAAAGGTTTGTAGTTAAATAAACAAAAATAAATGAAAGTATAGTTATAAATAATTTCAAAATACAATTAAATTTTGGGAATTTGCCGTGGGTACCAATTTCAAAAT
This sequence comes from Benincasa hispida, assembly GCF_009727055.1. Lineage (NCBI taxonomy): Eukaryota > Viridiplantae > Streptophyta > Magnoliopsida > Cucurbitales > Cucurbitaceae > Benincasa > Benincasa hispida. Next base: position 49,118,035 of record NC_052354.1, read on the forward strand.
GTAGTTTTGTAAGCGTGCCATTAGTATATGTCATTTTGCAGATATGGCAAACTTTTCAAATATCAACTTTTCTTTGCCCTTGCATCAATTCCATCCATTTTCTTTTCTTTTTTCTGGCGTGCGTTTTTTTTCGATTTTTCATTGATTTCCTCTCCGCCTTCGATTTTTCTTTGATCCCCCATCGCCTTCGATTTCTTCACCGTCTTCTTTCTCCCAACGACCGTCGATTTCTCCGACGATCACAAGATTCTCTTTGCTCCGACCAAATTGGAGTGTCGAGACACAATTGCCGAGTGCTTTCTTGTCGAAGACAACGATGATTCTGGCTTCAGAATGGAGTTTGAGATGCACTTTGAAATCAATCGACGAATTTTAACGACTACTCCCTTCTTTTCTTCTACTCTTCTTCCTTTTACTTCATCTCCGCCGCTAGAGACCCATCTTTCTTCTTCCATTCCCACAATGGCCCTCTTCTCTCCGGCGACATATCCATCAATCTCATTTGGCATGGCAATTGCAATCCCTCCCTAAAAGCCATTGTCATCGATTTCCTCTCTTCCCTTTCTTCTTTAAAATCCATTACTCCAAATGCCTCTGTTTCCACTTGGTGGAACACCATTCACAATTGGAACCTCTCTCTCTCTTTACCCTCCCAAATTCAAGACCACAATTACTCCCTAAGCAAATCTCTAATCAATTCCCACACTCACTCCCCCTTCTGAAGGCCTTCAAAGAAATGCAATCAATTTGTCTTAACCGTCGATATCATTGTTAATTTCTGATCACTTGATTCTTTTTTTTTATTATTTAGATTCATCGTCGATTAGTACATCCTATGTTTATATTGAATATACATGTCGATCAAGTAATAAAACTCATATATCTTGGTGATTGAAAATGTAATTTACATCTCTTTTTTCCCCGAGACTTAATCATTTCAATATTTATGTGATAAAAAATAAAATGTAATCATATAACCAAAAGACAATCAGAGAACAATACAAGAACTACTTATTATGTGAAACAATATTGAAGATAATCATATGATAATCAAAAGACAATTATAAGGTAATATCATAAACTACAAACTATGTGACAAAATTTAGAACGTTTCAGATGACAATAAAAAACTACTAACTATGTGATAGAAAATGAAGTAGAATTAGAAGGGAATCAAAAGATAATCAGATGAAATCCGAAAACTACTAACTATATGACAAAAAATAGAGGTAAACACAATGTAATCATATGATGATCAATAAAAGATAATAGAAAATAGAAGGTAATCATATAATAGATAGCAATTAGATAACAATCAATATCAAATAACAATTCAACAACATTGTATATCAATATCATTAGCAATCAGTACAAGATAGGAATTAGATAACAATTAGTATGAAATAGCAATCAAAAAGTAATTAGACAACAATCAGATAGTAATTAGATGACAATCAAATGACAATTAGACGCAAGCACGTATTTCTTAATTGTGAAGAAATTTTGGTTATCCGACTATTTCAATTGAGCTAAGTCTGTTATTTCGTCATTTTCTACAAAGGTTCATATATGTAAACTGTGGACCTAATTAAATTTTATTTTTGTTTTTCTAGTGAGCCATTGTCTTTATAACTTATAAGCATCAAAATCGAGACCTAAAATAAATATATCATAAGCAACAGACGGCCATTTACTAGTTTATCTAAAGGCCTTATCAGTCCTTTTTTTTTTTTTTTTTTTTTTTGTTCAGTTTCAAAACAATTTCACAGAAACTACTCATTCAATACATTATTCAACAGAAGGGAATACATGAAAGACTGACCTTATTCTCAGTTGCATCTATGTTTATCCACTAAAACTGAGCAAACCATAATGAAAGAAGCCATTCAAGAAACAAATTATTCAAATCACTACAGGAATAAGCAAAAGCATGGAAAGCTAAAAAAGAACCACTTGAAGTTCACTTTCTTTCTTTTCTTTGACTCATGGGATATTTGCAGGGAATGTTCAACTGGATGGCTCTCCATTTGAAGAAAGAAAATATAATCTAAAACCTCTCATGGCTCGAAAACCATATTCTCGGTCTCTCGTTTCACAGACTCGAACAGCACGGTTGAGAGGTATCGTTCCCCAAAACTCGGGAACACCGCCTGTTTAAAATTTGCAGTGGCAAGATTAGTCAGATGGTGATCTGGTAAAGAGAAGTGGAGAAATCCATTCAAGCTATAAAATAGCGTGCAATTATCTGGATTCTGAATGATTTTCTTTTCTGTTCTAACCTAAGGGTGTTAGCCGCCTGAGGCTCTATATATAAAGAGACCTTTAGGCTTTCATTAGTTGGCATGCAAAAGCATAGAGAATATTAAAACAGATAAAAGGGAACAAAGGCCAACCTTGAGTGGAAAAGCTTTAAGAGATGGAAAGCTTGATTGTCAGCTAGTGAAAATCTAACTACGATTTCAATGAAAATCATCTGAAACCCCATATGAGTATAGCTTCATGGTATTAGGTTTGAAATATGCACGACCCATCAATAAGTCGAATCCCCACATCACCAGTAATTCCTTAAGACTCATTATTGTTCAATATTTGTGTTGAAAAAGAAACTGAAAGGGCGTTTCAATTAAAAAAAAGATTAAAATACCATTTTAGTCCCTATACTTTAAAGTTTGTTCAATTTTAGTTACTTTCAATAAATCTAAAATTTAGTCCTCATTGCTAGTTTATTGTTTATTTTTAAAAAACTTTTTGTTATCCATTAATATTTTTACTATAAAAATTGAAAACATATTCACTATTGTATTTCCTTACATGGGAATGGTTATTATTATTTAACCAATTTCGTCTAAAACATAACTTTGAGGGCTAAATTTAATATTTATTGAAAGCACGGGGATTAAAATTGGACAACTAAAAGTTTCAATACTAAAATCGAACAAACTTCAAAATATAGAAACCAAAATGATATTTTGACCTAGAACATAGTTTTCTTTTTTCTTTTTTCTTTTTTTCTTTTTTTTTTTGCTCTCCAGTCATCAACGTCTATTTCTTCAAACAATTATTAATATATTGTCATGGGATTTGTTGAATACTGATGCAAATGACTAAAACTGTGCAGTACATGATCAGGAATTATCTCATTATAGAATTAGTCCAACGCAGAAGAATTAATGTATAGAAATAAGTTAAGCAGTGTTACGTCAAATGAGGTACTACTACATGAGAATGAAAAGGAGCACTTACAACAATAAGCTTCCCAGCATTTTCTGGTCTCTTTGCAAGCTTAATTGCAGCAGCCGCAGCGGCACCAGATGATATACCAACCTACATGTAGACAACGTTGTCATAGCATATAGAAAAAAAAAAAAAACAAAAAGCTTTGACAGTCGGATCTTGTGCCTGATTTGCTCAAAAATAGAATCAAATAAAATTGGAAATTCCTTTTTGATGCCTATCTCCATTATGTAGCAACCTACCAGTAGACCTTCTTTCAATGCAAGCAGTTTTGCAGTTTCAATAGATTCTTCACTTGATACCTGCAAAATATTCAAGTAAGTCAGTGATGCATGAGAGGTGCTTAAAGGTCTGACCAATGGACTTCAGGGGGCAGAAATTTGAGAACTTATTGTCCATTTTTCAGATGAACAAATTATGGATAATGAGCAAAGGTTGAGGATAGAGACGTTACTCTCATTGATTTTACAAAAATGAGATAAATATGTGCCAGTAAGTTGACTCAAACTGGTTGGTAAAAAAAATGTAGTTACTATTTTCCGTGAGGGAGAAGGACTATGAACATCCCAACCCTTACTATTGAGTCTATTGATCCAACTCACCTAAAGGGATGCAAACTTTTTCTAATTTCTGCATTACCAGACATCTATTTCATGAGTACTTGAAATCCCTGAGATTAAACTCCTAGCGACATAGCTGTTTTGTGGAAGAATTGGGAGGAAATAAATGCTAGAATCTTCCAAGACAAAACCAAATCTCTGAAAGAAGTCCTAGAATCCGCTATTTTCAATGGTTTTTTTTGGGGGGTAGAAATTTACCAGCCATTAAGAATCATAATCTCTCAACCCTTATTACAAATTGGAAACATCTTTTCTATTCGCTTTAATTTGTACTCCTTTTATATACGTTTGGATATTTTATCAATCAATTAAATAGTTTTTATTTTATTATTTATAAATTAAAAAAAAAAAAAAAAAAAAACACCCTAGTGACAAGTACTATTTTCAAAAGTCACTTTGAAATGAATTATGATACTCAAAGTTAATGTCCATGCATTACGTCTGCAAATGCTTGTCACTAATCATTTGAGATTGTCACACACTACCAACGTCTATTGAAAGAAATCTAATAGAAAATTGATGCTTACTTGAATGACTTCATCTAGCAAATTGACATCCAAAACTCCAGGGATGAAGCCTGCCCCAATTCCTTGGATTTTATGTGGACCTGTAGTGTTCACATATAGAATACATACTCATTCAAGGTAGGCAAATGTAACATGAAAACTGATTTATGGATTGGAAATTGATATTCATGACTAAGAAGTGCAAATGGACTTGAAACAAATTTTCTTCATCAGAAAAAATTGTGAGAACGAAAGAACCGATGGAGACTAGGATACCACAACTCAAAGAATCTCATGAATAGCAAATAATATATTCTGTATGCAATAGTCATATGTAACCACAAGACTACAAATGCAAATATAATTCTAGGAAAACATAAAGAACACGATATCATACTACCTTATACATATATTGTCAAAAATGTTTTTAATCATGCATATATATCATAAATCAAAATCAATCACAAACTGGGGGGATGTCATGACTCACCAGGCTTTCCTCCAGATAGAATTGCACTTTCAACAGGTTCAACGCCATATAACTAAACATGGGAGGGGAAAAAGCACATCAGAAATTCGGTAGGCTCATCTTAGCTAACAGCGGTTCAAGGGTTCAGATGATGAGAAATAGCAAACCTTAATATTAGGATTTTGTTCTTTGAGATACTTCCCTGCACCTGTCACTGTACCTCCAGTCCCTATACCAGAGACAAGTGCATCAACCTTCCCATCCGAGCCCCTCCATATCTCCGGACCAGTGGTCTCATAGTGGATCTGAAAAAAATAATGAAAATATAACATAAATCTCTAAAACAGAAAATCATGTTCTACATCGAATTGAATCATATGATACCTTTGGGTTAGCAGGGTTTTCAAATTGCTGAAGGATGTAAGAATTATGTGTTTTTGCTTTTATCTCTTCAGCCTTCTGAACTGCTCCTTTCATCCCCCGAGCTGGATCTGTAAGAACCAGTTCAGCTCCAAAAGCTCGGAGAATGGTTCTTCTTTCAAGACTCATTGATGCAGGCATGCAAATTATAAGTCTATAACCCTTGGCAGCAGCAATGAAGGCCAAGCCTATACCAGTATTACCACTGGTAGGTTCAATCAAGACACTCTATGAAAGGGGAAAAAAGAAAGGTAAATCAACCCATCACCCCCCCCAAAAAAAAAAACTGTAACAAAGGTTCAAAAGAAATCCATGCAACGTGAATGTGCATATAGGACACAGTTCCAATCAGATTTTGAAAAAGACCAATCGTCATTGCTAACCTCCCCCGGAGTGATCAGACCCTTTTTCTCTGCATCTGAAATCATGCTATATCCAATCCTGAAAGAAAAGAAAGTTTTTCCTTAGCACACTTGTTGCAAACAATTCCAAATTCTAATAAAAGTACAACTAGAAGGAAACTAGACAACATAAAGCAATGGGATATAGCATTCAGCATGAATATAAAAGATCCATCTGTTTTTATAACTTAAAAACTAATACAATTTATCAGAATTACATCTAACAGTAAAAAACCAATTGCACAGAAACAGGAAGAAGTAAATAAATAGAAATGTTATTTTATTTTCTTGATGAAATATGATTTCTCATTCAGCTGTGCCAAGAAAATGCAGGATCAATGTCCTTGCATTGATTTTAAGGCCAGTTTTTGGATTTCTATAATTATTTAGAACAAAAAAACCTATAATTAAAAATAAAAAGTACCTATCTTTGACACTGGAGCAAGGCTCCATCATCTCCAACTTGGCAGCAACCCGAGCCACGCAGCCATCAACAACGCGGTTGAGATATACAAGTGGCGTGTTCCCAATAAGCTGAAAATTATAAGACATGAAAAATGCATGTAATGAGTTCAAAAAAGCTAAATCAATCCATGAAATTCAAGAAAGATATAAGAGGGAAGGAAGGTCAGTGGCTCACTTCAGTAACATCTTTAGCTATTGTGGACTTTGCATCAACCATTTTGAGCAACAACTATGCAGCTGGAAAAAAATAACTATAAGTCAGAAAGTCAAATCAAATGCACTTCAAACAACATGTTTCAGCCTAATGTACAGTTATTGACACGAAATTTAAAGTAATGAACTTCCCACTGTTCTAAATTTTTGAATAACTGAGATTAACAGCATAAACACAATTGGAATCATTCCATGTTCAAGAAAATCTCCCCATAATAGATCACACAGACCAAAATATTTGATTCTACGTTAAGACAGAGATTAAGAGTTGAAAAAAATCAGACAAATATACAAACAGAAACCCAGAGACAAAACAAATATATCAATCCAGCGGGCCAAAGCACGTTTTCCGGGGGNCAATCAAATCACTCAAAAACTTTTGTCTTAGAGCCTCAAAATGAACAAAAAGAAAAACCAAATTCCAAAAACGAACTTTTATTCTTTCCCCCAGCCAATCTATTCCCTAATTCATATGAAAAAACAGGTTTGATGAAAATATAAAGATATCCAATCCCAGAAACAAAAGAAATTCTACAAAAAGGAACAGACATAGAGAATTAAATCAGGAAAAAAAAAAAAAAAAAAAGAAAGAAAGAAACCCAGCCCAGAAAGCAATATCACATGAAACAGTGGAAATGTTGATGATTTTCACAGCAAACTGATGCCCAAATTCAAAAAACTTACTCAAACAACAATATGCCTGAAAATGGAAAGAAACCAGCAAAAAGATGATGAAATTGACAAGTAAACAAGCTCGAAACTCTCACCAGTAAAAGGTTATCTGAGAATCCGAGAACGGGACAGAAGAAATGGACTTTGATTTTTCCACTTTTATACACAAACAGGATAAATAAGTGTACAAGGAAAGATAGGATGCCGCCTTTAAAATTAAGACGATGTACGTTTCGAGATTTCCGTCCTTGCGCGGCTTTCGGGCCGTCAGAGCAGTACACATGGTTCGGGTCACCCTTCTAGTTAGGCCTGTGCCGGTTCGGTCCGGTCCGGTTATGGAGGCTTGGTTTGGGACAATGGAGTCGGAGATGGTTGGTAGCAAACCATCAGTGGCTGAGGGTTGGGCTGATTCGATGGAGGAGGTGATTTAGTTTTAGGGTTTTAACTTTTTATATATACTTTACTTTTTGGAATTGGTGAGGGTTGATAACTAATGGCAATGGGCTGATAAAATCATAAAAATGCATAAATACATACTCGGACTCGGTTCGGTTCGATTCTAACATTTTTTTTTGACGTTTGGAATCAGAAACCGAGCTAAATTAATCAGTTCTCTCTACAATTGAACTATTGATCCCAAATCTTGTGAAGAAATTGAACCAAATCAGTCGGTTAGTCGATTTTGTCCCATTTTTAACACTCCTATTTCTAAGAGGCCTCGCAATATTCTGTAAGATAGATGTGTTAATCTTCTCATTATCAATTAGTTTTGAGATAAAACCTTATATTATCGAATATGGTATTTTAGTCAATCTAATCCAAAAAAAGTGAACCCAAAAAGATACCACAAAGAGCAGATTGAGGATCTCACATTGAAAAAACAAAGAAATCTCAAAATATTTGAAAACAATGGATTTGTATTGATGTTAGTGAAAACAAAAAAGAGAAAAATAAAACCTAGTTTGGAAACCATTTGATTTCCAGTTTTTAGTTTTTTTAAATTAAGCCTATAAACATTTCTCTCACCTTTTATATTTCTTGTTTTTTTAATTTACTTTTTACCAACTTTCTTCCAAAATCAAGCCAAAATTGAAAAAATATAGGCTTGGCTTTTTAAACAATCAGTAAAAAGTAGATAACAAATGAAAAAATTTAAAGGTAGAAGATAAGGTCTATAGGCTTATTTTTTTAAAAAAAAAACAAAATAGTTGTCAAATTGGCCTAAAAATAGTTTTCAAAATTTAGCTAAGACTTCAACTCTTATACTTAAGTAAGATATAAATCATTGAAAGAAATTGAGAGAAAATTGAATTAATTTTCAAAAATTGAAAACAAGTAACTAAGACCGTAACTATTTTTTGCTTTTGGCTTTTAAAATTAAGTTTATTTCATCAACATTTCTTATCATACTTTACATATTTCTTAAGAACAATGGTCGAATTATTAGTCAAATTCAAAAAACAAAAACAACTTTTTTTGAAAATTAATTTTTTTAATTCTCAAAATTTGGCTTGATCACCATCGATGAAAAATATATTACAAAGGAAACGCACCTAAGTTAATCTTAGGTAATTATTTTAATTCTTAAAATTTAGCTTGATGACCATGGATGAAAAGTATATTGCAAAGAAACGCACCTAAGTTAATCTTAGGTTTGGTTTGGCCTTAATAACATCAACAATTGAACCGACTCCGATCCAACATCTTGTCCATTTCTTCCATGATCTAAGATACTAAATCAGGAAGACCATAATTATTTTTTGTTATTTTTCTTAATGAAAGCAAACGAGTTTGCGTACAAATTAAAAAAGCAAGGAAAAAAAGGGATTGCTTCACAAAATGGAGACTGAGAGCCAAAAATTCTTTATTTCCCCCACTTCCACGACGTTTATGTAATTAAAATTATACATATTATAATATTAAAATATTACATTTGTATCTCGTATTTGACTTATGAATTCTTTTTTTAAAAAATCTGAATTTTAATATTTAAGCCTTCTATTTTATTTAATTAATCTTCTTTTACAGATTGTCAAAAACAATAATGATGTGTGAGGGGAAGAATCTAATTTCTAATCTCAAAATTAATGATTACTCTAGAAAACAATCTCAAAATTAATGGTATATATAAACTTTTAAAACAAATGAGTATTTTTTTAAAATTTATATAACTTAGCCTAAAATTAAATTCTAAATTTGAACATTTAGTTGGTGAATTGGGATAAGGTAGGTGGAAGATTGACCGTTGAATGAGTGTTAACTATCATATATATCTGAAAGTATTGTTTTTCGTGGGATGTCAAAATAGTCCTTCAATTGGGAGTTAATATATATATATATATATAATATATATATATATAATATATATATATATATATTAAATCAGATCAAAAAAAAAAAATAATTACTATATTTAACAATGGAGATATATTTGAACAGATAGTCATGTCATCTTTAATATTACAATTATTTAATCGAAATAGTTATACTATAAAATGATATATCGTTTCATTTTGTTTGTGGATGTGATTATATCATGTCATAATATATTGGTATAATTTTTTTTTTAAAGAAAATTATGGTGAATAAATGTTCAATAGATAATTATTTATCTTTTTTTTTTTTTTTTTTTAAGAATATTCAGCACTTAATCCCAAAATAGGTATTTCGGCAGTATATTGTTAGAACAAAATAGAGTCAATAATGTTTTTAAAAAAATAATTTTGTTATGAGCATAACTACAGCTGGTGATGTTTGTAGTATATTAATAATAATTAAAAAAAAAACCATCATTATTTACCCAATCATTGTATTAAACTATGCATAAACTATGCACATATTCTTATATTAATAATGTTGATAGATGTCACCTAAGCAATAATCAAGATGGGATCCGGTAGGTTGACTTCAACCATTTTTTTTTTTACTACAAAGACATGATTTTGTTGATTTTCCTGAAAATTATGAATTTCGTATTGTATTTTTTATTAGTAGTCAGTGAACTTCGTTTTGTATCTAAAAATGCATCAACATGATGTAAAATAAATAGAAGGTAATATGAAAAAAAATTATTCTAACTGGAAATATTATAAAATTTATTGATGTCTTAGACTATCCAAAATTTATAATGATTATGTTTTTTAATTATTTTTTAAATATACATATATTCCAAATGTGAAGAGCATGAATTTTTCTCAATGATATAATATGATTCTTGTCATCGAAGTTGGTTTAATAGAATATTGTTAATATTACTTTATTGAGCGTAGTTGAGAGACCAAGGGGCTATCTTTATCCATATGATATAAATTATGGTGAGCAAGTGAAAATGAGATAAATGGATTTGGAATGAGAAAATGATAAAATCAATTTGGGTTGAACCGGAATGTGATAATATATAATGTAATATAAGTTTTTAGATGCTCGAGAAATGATTTAGGAGGTGTTTGGAACACTGTGATAATTACTACAATGCGCAATTATTATAATTTGTGGGTTATAATAATTTGTGTTTGTGATGCAAATTATTTTAATTTGGGTTATAATAGTCTGTTTTGGAGTGTCGGCCATTTTAGTATGAGTAGGAAATAGTAAACGATATAACAAAGAGGAAAATAATTAAGAGAATTTGAAATAATTACAGTATAGTTAATGGTATGTTCATGTTTTTCAACACCCTTCTTCTTGCATTCCCTTTATAACTTTGATTTACTAAATGTTGAATGAAGATATTTTTGCTCTAAATCTTTTATCTCATCATGGCCTTCAATGTATGAAGGTTTTTCCTTGTTGCTTCTTTTTGGGTTTTATGAAGCTCTTTTTGCACTCCTAGTAGGCTCACAATACATGCTAAATTATGATCCAACATAATTACACTCTCCTCTAAAGCCACAAATTTTGCCTCCACCTCTTCTTTAGGTGACCAAGGCCAAGGCGGGCTTAGGGCGAGGGGATCTTTCACGGACCGCTCTAATGTTCTCCTCGTTGGGAATGTCCTAGAACTCGCAATTTGTGAGTTTTAAAATATTCTATTCATCAATAAAAGTATTATTGAGTATTTCATTCAATAAATTGTATTGATATTGCATTCTGTTATAAAAATCAAAATAAATGAATCCATGGATCTATAATATGAATACTTTAACTTTATATGGAGACATAGAAGTGGATCAAGTTTTAAGTATATAGCCAAAATGATCTATAAGTATATGGATGAGATTAAGTACCTTAACCTGGTGACATTATTGGATGTGACCCATTTTTTATACCGATACAAATGATGTGATCCCGAAATCATTCATGTGGAGACATGCGAGTGGAGGCATTATATGCAATAAGTTGCATAAGATCGGACCTTAAAATAGTCATTTTTCTTTATAACAATCGTTTACTGTTAAAATTGACTATTTTAAATTCAATGGCCTAGGGTAACTCGATCTTAATCCTGAGCTAACTATGAACTCCTGTTTATTCGAGATTATCCCTTGATTTACATAGATGAGAGAACCCAACAACACTACTCAATAAGCCTCCCATTTTGGGGATAAGACTGGATAGCTAGCTAGGGATACAGTTCTGCAAGATGGAATTCACTCCTACCTGAATTAGGGTTAGCAAATAGATTGTTCTTTTAAGTGCTGATTCCTAGTCTTGAACAATGGAGCCCCTCCCTCTCATGATCAAGAGTGTCATGGTTTATTAGTTGGACTATAAATCAAATTGTTCAATAGATGATCAGTGGGAGCTTAAAGAGCAAGATGTATTTATAAGGGTAAAACGGTAATTTTGATCCAGCTATAAATATGAACGACATGTGAATGATTGACTTACTAATTATGGTTAAAGTGGACAGAAATATATCTACAGTGAAGAAAGTGCAACTATCGAGCTATAGGATGTCTCAGTAGTTAACGAATATTAATTAATTCGGTCTAAAGAGTTTAACCTATTAATCTTAAATCGTTGGAGCTCATGATCTTTAGGTCCATAAGGTCTTTCCACTAGCTCATAAATTTATGTCTTGGATTAGTGAATTGGGCGAATTTGAAATGTTCAAGATCGAAATTAAGGTTTTAAATTTGAAATGTTCAAATTCAATTTAGGGTTTGATTAATTGTATTCGATATAATTAAAATGTTTAATTTATCGAAATTGAGCATAACTAGAGATACTAAAATATTTAAATATGAAATAACATGAATAGGATAAATGTATAAATTAGGTGTTTAATTAGTTTAATATTTTATATTAAATTATTATTTAATTAATTAAATAAATTTGTTTAATTAATTATTTTAAAAAAAATAAATTCAATTCAATTTTGTAAAATCCAAAATTTGTTTTAATCTTTTCAATTAAATTTAATTTTGATGAAAATTAAACAAAAACAAAATTGAATATGGATTTTTTGAAATTAAATCAAAAAATTGGAAATTCCATTTTAGTGGAGTTTTTCAATTTTTTTTCCAATGTTTGAGTGGTTATCCTTTTAATTAAATACCTAGTCCACTCAAATTAAGTTCTCTGAGGTGTCAATGAGTTGAAGTTCAGTCACTTGCATGTTTTACATGGTTAAATACTTCAAAATTTTGAATGGGAAAGGGTAATGCAAGCTGAATTCTAGAAATTATGTGTTCTCCCTCAATTCTAGTGTTTCCACCACACAATTCAAGTTAGAGGATAGTAAAGAAGATCACTGTGGTGGTCCATTGCTAATTTGAGGATCCAATTCGTGCACAGGAGTTATGATTTGACAGGATCATCAAATGTTGTATTTCATGAAACCCTTTATGTGCAAAATCTAATTTTAACATGTTTTTAAACTCAAGTTAAGGGTAATTAGAATGCTTATTGATTTTGATTTCTTCTGCTGCATGTTAGTTTACTCTATCACTCCTGGGATATCGTTCTTGGTCAGATTCATCTTCACTATGTTCTATTTATCTCGCTTGTTGGCCATGGTATCTTTTTTTCAAGTTTACTAGGATTGTAATATTATTTCCCACAAACGATGCCAATTGTTGATGACAAAATCCCACCAAGAGGACTCATTTGACCTTTACGTGCGTTCGAAAGTGAGTTTTTAATTTTGGGGAAAGAAGACAACCTACAAAATAAGAAAAGAAAACACCGGTGTGGTACCTACTATAGAACCTCTAATGCTTAAATCGGTATTTAGCAAAGGGCCAAAGCAAGCTAGAGATGGGAGAGAAGAACTTACCTTTGGTTGTGCCTATTGAAGGAACTCTTATAAAAGAGAACCCATGAGCGGAAGCACAATCGATCTAAATCCATTGTGACAGAATTAAAGGCATTCACAAACATACAAAATAGTTATGTATATTCTAACAAATTACAACATGCTTTCATAATCAAATACAAAAGGAGTGAGAGATATACCTTTGAAGAACTCTTATTTAGTGAACCTCTCGCTCTCGTGAAGATTTGGAACAACAATCTCTCATTGTCGCTACAATCGTCTAGACAATCTCTCGTTGTCGCTTAGAAAATCGCTTTACACGATCGTCTAGTAAAAGGCGCTATTATACGATCGTTTAGAAAATCACTTGAAGGCTATCACGCAGTCTTTCGTGAACTAAACGATTAGTTATGCACTCAATGAAGCGATTCCTTTCAAAATGAAAACATTTTTCATTTTATTCTTCAGTTATAAAAACTGAACATAACTTTCCACTTTCACGCATGGTTAATGGATAAACCACCCACAATTATCATATAATTGTTTTAATTATAAATAAATATAATAACTAACTTATCATATTATATTTATAACCTATAGTTTTAATATCAAATCATATGTAACATTTAAACCATAGTCCTTTTCTCCTTTACTTAATATAAATCATATTTATATCAAAATCCTCCAAATAATGTATCTCATATATCATATCAATTATATCACATATAATTGAACCAGTTTAATTAAATCAAATATAATCAAACTCCCTCTTGTTAATTTAAACACTTCAAACTAACCCAAAAACTGATTCTCAACTTGAATCCATTGAGCTACCAAAGGGGAACTTATGGACTTGTAGCTTGAAGTTTTAATGATACGTGAATAGCTGACTAAACTCTTTAATCACGAGATCCATCATTCGTTAACTGTCAGGTACTCCACTAAAGACCGACAACTGCACTCTTTTCACCACAAATATATTTCTGTGTCCATCGGATATAACCAATCAACAGTTCGATAACCCTTCACATATCGCTCGTAAGTACAGATGGGCCAATTTATCGTTTTGTCCCTGTAGTTACATCTAACTCCTTAAGTACCACCGATTCCTCTAATGAACAATACATCATAGTTCTACTATGAGTGGACACCTATCGGGACATGAGAATGTGTGTGGCGCCATATTGTTCAAGCCCTGACATCAGACCTTAAAGAAGCAATCTATCTACTTACCACTGCTTCAGGGAATGAGTGAATTACATCTTGTGTAGCTGAATTCTCAGCTCTCCAATCAAATGAATCCCCAAAGTGATAGGTTTGAGTCGGTAATCTGGCCACTCGCACCCATACAAATCAAATGATGTCCCTCATAGTTAGGAGTTCCCAACTCACTCAGGATTAAGGTCATATTACATATGGTCATACTAGTGAAATGAAAGTCTCTGTCATGAACGACATTATATAATGAGACTAAACACTTTGTGATCCAGTCTTATACAAACTCCTTTGTATAGGATACCTCCGTTCGTATGTCTCCACATGAATGATCGGGATCAGACCATATGTAGCATTTTACAATACTTGTAACATCTACAAAGCGAGTCGTATCCATAGTGTCACCAGGATAAGGTTTCCATCCTTTATCCATATACTATAGACCATTTAGGTTTTCACTTAAGGCATGATCCACGTGTATGTCTTCACATACATGCTTAAGTTACAACGACAACCAGGGATCTTAGTTTATTGGTTCGTGGTAAATGAAAATAAAATATCTCATATTTCATAGACAACATTGAAGAAAATATCTCATATTATTACATCACAAGCGTTTGTTCATACATGTGTTTACAAACTATACAACCCTATGAGAGTTTAGGGCATCAACCCCAACACCTACGACCCCATATTTATAGTGTGGTGGACTTTGATCTAGACCTAAATAGGGTTAGGAAAAGTAAATGAGATTAAGAAAAGTAGAAGGATTTAGGAAAAGTCGATTCAGGTCGTCCAAGAGAATTAGGACCTCTTCCTCGGGCAAGGGGCAGGTTGGGCTGTTTGGCTCAACTTGCTGAGGTCGAGGCAGGCAAGTTGGATCATTTGACCCAACGCCTCTCAATTGACCCATTTCTTACATCCCTCAAGTCTTCCAGAGCTCGAGATTCTTGGTCCAAAAATGACCCATAATGATTGAGTAGTTGAGGGAGACCAATGGGTTACCTTTATCCATATGATATAAATTATGGTGAGCAAGCAAAAATGGGATAAATGGATTTGGAATAGAAAATAATAAAATCAATTTGGGTGAACTGTAATGTGATCATGTAGAATATAAATAAGCTTCTAGGTGTCCAAGAAAGGATTTAGGAGGTGTTTGGGGTACTGGATTCATTATTACAGTCTGCAGTTATTATAATTGTGGGTTATAATAATATATGTTTATGATGCAGATTATTTTAGTTTGAGTTCTAATAGTCCGTGTTTGGAGTGTTGGCTATTTTAGTATGGGTAGGAAATAGTAAACAATATAACAAAGAGGGAAAGAGATGATGAGTAGAAAATAGTAAACAGTGTAACAAAGAGAATTTGAAGTAATTATACAATAGTTAATAGTAAGTTATAATAGATAGGAACATCAACTATTATAATTGGAGCCTAAACATGAGTGGGCTAAAATGGCCTTATTCTTCTTCTTCTTCTTCTTTTGCTAAAGTGATAGTTGCTTTAATTTACGATGTTCTGATTTTATATCGATAAGCATAGAATGAATGTTAAAGTCTTCAACTTTAAAGAAAGGTATAAATATTCTAACTACCACTTAGTAATGCTCAAATTGATGTATGCTTTTAATATATCATGTAAAACATAATATATTACTTTCGTGACACCGATACAAATATTAATGTAATATTGTTGTAAACTTGTCAAAAAACATCAATCCAGCATTTGAACATAACCTACTTGTTTAGAACCTCATATATTAAAAGTATGTGTCAAATCGGACACGTTGTGTGTCCTAAAGACTACGTGTTCAATTCAAAACTCCACTCCACATGTTGAACCTAATAAAAGTATTGTAACATTAGATTGGCGAGTAAAAAACATATAGATAATATTAAATGGTTTAAATACTAGTTGATGCCCTAAATCTCGTTGGGCCCTGTAGTTTATAATTGTAATGTACAAATAGTTTATTTTTTTTAATAAAATATGAGACGTTTTATTTGACATTTAGTAGCATTAAAGCCATAAACAAATAAACTAACATCCAAGGTTATCATATGTAGCTTAAACATGGATCGTATTTAAGTTATTACCTAAATGGTCTGTAGTAGATGGATAAGACTAGATGTCTTATCCTTGTGACACTACAAATATGGCCCTCTTTATAGGTATTACAATTGTTGTAAAGTACTACAAATGATCTGATCTTGGTCATTCATGTGAAAACATGTGAGTGGGGGTGTTCTATGCAAAGGAGTTTGTATACGACCGGACCACGAAATGACTAGTTTTATTATATAACACCGTTCATAATAGAGACTTACATTTCACCAGAATTACCATATGTGACATGACCTAAATCCTGAGGAGGTTGTGAACTCCTGCCTATGAAGACGATTCTTTGATTTATATGGGTGAGAGTGGTCAGATCGTCAACTCAATAAGTTTACCATTTTGGGGATTCGTCTGATTGGGGAGTTAGGAACACAGCTACACAAGATGGAATTCACTTCTTCCCTGATGTCGGGATAAGTAGATAAATTGCTCTTGTAAGGACTGATTTCGGGGCTTGAACAATGTGATGTCATACCCTCTATTGGCCAGAGAAGGGTTTGATCATAGTTGGATTATAACTTATTGTACAATAAAAGAATCAATGGTACTTAAGGAGTTAGATGTAACTATAGGGGCAAAATGATAATTTTGGCTCTGTTGTACTTATGAGTAATTTGTGAAGGGTCATCGCACTGTTGCCTGGTTATATCTAATGGACACAAAAATATATTTGTAGTGTGAAGAGTGCAATTGTCGTTTTTTAGTGGAGTGCTCGACAGTTAATGAATGTTGAATAATTTAATTAAACAAGTTTAATTAATTATTCAAGTACCATTGGAGCTTCAATCTACAAGTCCATAAGGTCCCTCTGTAGCTCAATAGGGATTTAATGAGAATCAATTCTAGATAATTTAAATTGTTCAAATTAAATGAGGGAATTAATTATAGTGATATAATTAAGTTAATGTAATTATATATAATATAATTACTATAATGTATTTAATATATTATTTGAGAGAAAATAAATATTTAAATATGACTCGAATATTATTATATGAATTGAATTCATATAATTAAGTTTAGTATAAATGGGATCTATATTAAATACCATGCATTTATGAGAGAATTTGACATAATATAAACTATAGATTATATGTTATATTGGATATAACATAGAGTAAGTATATATATTATATGTTAAGTTAGTTAATGTATAGTTATACTTTTTGAATAAATTGAAGTTAGTTTTATTTTATTTTATTTTATTTTATTTAAAATTTTTAAATTTTAAAAGGGAGTTATTTCTAACTCATTTCCCCTAATATCTCTCATCTCTTTACGTGCTGGTGTTTTTTTTTTCTTTTTCCCATGAGATCTATTTTTTTTTATCATTTTAGTTTTCCTTCACAAGGAGGCAGAGCTTCTTCTATATAATCTCTTTGTTCCTTTCCTATGTGTGATTTTAGAAAAATTAAAAGGGAGTTATTTCTAACTCACTTCCCCTAATATCTCTCATCTCTTTACATGTTGGTGATTTTTTTTTTGGTGAGATCTATTTTTTATCGTTTTAGTTTTTCTTCACAGGGGGCAGAGCTTATTCTGTATAATCTCTCTGTTCCTTTCCTATATGTGACTCTGGAAAAATTCTCAAGAAAAACTCTCTCTAATCTTCTCAAACGTACTTTCACTCTCTCCTAAAATTCACAGAGCACATACAACTTCTGTAATTTTCATCACAAGAGAATACAGAGGAAGATTTTGCGGTGGTGGTCATTTTGGATCGTGTTTTTTCGTGACCAATTTTGGAGAAGAAAAAATTCGTGAAGAATAGTTCTTCAAGGGTAAGGTTTCTCAAACCCTATCCTTTTATTTTCGATGTTGGCATGCTATAATTTTGTGTTTACTACATAATCATATTTTGTATTTTTTGTTTTTGTGAAAAGCCAAAAATTGGGACGATCCACGTTTCCGCTAAGGGTCTTCATAGTTCCTCCACTTTAGTCCCTATACTTTTGATTTTGGTTCATTTTAGTTCTTACACTTTTAAATTGTTCATTTTGGCCCCTATACTTTCAATTTTGATTCATTTTGATCCCTATACTTTAGAAATATTCATTTTAGTCCTATACTTTCAAATTTGGTTCATTTTGATCTTTATACTTTGAAAAAGTTGTCATTTTGATTCCTTCATTTTACTTTTTAAAAGATAAAAATTGTCACTTTTTTTAAAAAAAATGTTAAAAACAAAAATGAATCAAAATTGAAAGTACAAGGACCAAATGAACATTTTCAAAGCATAAGGACCAAAATGAACCAAAGTTGAAAGTATAGAGACCAAAATGAACATTTTAAAGTAGAAGGACCTTGAACAAAAACAAAAAATATGAGGACCAAATTAGTATTTAAAACCTATTAAATATTAAAAGATTTAAAATCACCTATGCCTTAAATTTTATTGTAATTTGTAAAGAAAAAAAAGTGTTACGTGTTAATTAACGGATGCATGCTAATATTGATATTAGGTTGGCGTGTCGTATGAAGAAAATACAAAATAAAGTAGTTTGATAGCATTGAAAATGTGTTATCTTTCTTCTAGTGTAATTAATGGAACGATGTTGGGATTTGTCTTCTCACTCACTATGGGAAGGTAAGTTCTAGCTATTTTCTTATTTAGGGGATTTTGGAACAATGTAATTATGGGTGTTTTTTTTAATTGTAATTTTCATATCTTGGCTATGAGTTTGTCTCTGTTTATCTTGCTTAATCAATTATATTATCTCTTGATTGTCCGACAAATTACTTGATATTTTGTAATTACATGCTTAGGATTATCTAGCAATGTGTGACATGAAATTGTTAGTGAGTCTATGAGAAACGATAGGCTAGTTACACTTGCAATTTGTTGTCTAAAACAAATTTTATTGTTCCTATCAACCTAGAGAAAACCATAGTGAGTGTTTAATTAGACGATGGAAATTAAACGTTCATCCTAGCATAAGCCCTAGAATTTAATGCGGTTGGTTAATCATGTTTAATATGGATTCATTTAAGCATGTTTGGGTAATTACATAATTAGAATCGTTGATTGGATGTTCAATCAATTTGGTTAGGCATAGTCAAGAAACCAAAATTACATTGAGCAATTCTAATTCCCTTAAGCTAGTTCGTTTCCTTTAATTGCATTTCTATTTTTTACTTGACTTTCACTTTATTTTCTATGCATTTTGACTTATCTAATCCACATCAACTCTCCTCCCTCCCCCCAATTTTACCACTTTAACTAAAAATAAGCTTCGAGAAATTAATCTTCTGCACTTCCCCATGGTTCGACCTTAGATTTGTCGCTTGTATTACTAATTAGTATAAATAGTTTGTTCAGTGACTTATAAATATTATTTGATTAGTGGTCTTTTGGGAGCAACATCAGAATGATTCGTTTGAGCAAATTGGTGTTCTTATCGGGGAAGTCAATCAGTTCTTCTTAGTTAGTTTTAGTTAAAGTTTCTTTTTCTTTGATTTAGTTTCTTTCTAGTGTCAGTTGAGCATGACGAGATTTTCAATTCAATCTTGGACGTCCGAAAGTCAAGTTGAAAATCTTGATGATGAGGTAAGTGGCCTTGACCGCCCCATTTTCAAGTTGACGGCCTTGGTTTGTCAAGTGATGGGGTGGAGTTCACAGCAAGCAGAGGCAGCATGCCCGAGGTTGCAATTGAATCCAATACCACATGGTCATTCCGAGGAGGGGTATTGTGGTCGTTTGGACTACGAGCCTCACCATTCTTGGTAGGAGGAGTCTTTTGACCATTGATATTCAGGATGGTGATAGAGCTTGGACAGCCGAGAATTCACAACAGCCCATCAGTCGACTCATGCTCAGTCTTTAGGGTCAGGTAAGTCTTTAGAGGCTTTGGTTTTGGAGCTTGCTAACATTACTTTTGAGCTTCAGAAAAATCTTCATAGGTAGCAGAAGTTCGAACGCTTCCAACAGGAGTCTTTGCCCCGAGACAGAGGCTATAACTGATTGGCAAAGTCTAAGTGACCTTGTTGCTATTGGGGTTTGTGCCCTAAAGTCTCGTGTCCTGTAGTTTGTAAATAACTTTGTAAGAACACTTGTGATGTAGAATATATATGATATTTACTTCACTTTTTGGCTTTGCACATTTAGATGTTTTTTATTTTACCACAAACCAATAAACTTAATATCCCTGGTTGTCTTTATGTAACTTAAGCATGCATGTAGTGACATACAAGTGGATCATGTCTTAAGTGACAACCAAAATAGTCTGTAGTATATGGATATATGAGGGAAACCTTATCCTGGTAATACTACAGACACGGCCCGTTTTGTGGAATTGTTACAAATGTTGTGACTTGTCACAGATAGTTTGATCCTGATCATTCGTGTAGTAGACATGCGAGCGGGGGCGTCCTTTACAAAGAGTTTGTGTAAGACCTGACCTCAAAGTGCTAATGTCTTGTCATATAACTCCGTTCATGAATAAGACTTCACTTCACTAGGATGACCATAGGTAACATGACTTCGTTTGATTTAGGAGCTGGGAACTCAACTTCACAAGATGGAGTTCATTTCTTCCTCGAAGTAGGGGTAAGTAGATAGATTGCTCTCTTAAAGGCTGATCTTGGGGCTTGAACGATGTGGTGCGACGCACCTTCTCATGGCCCGGGAGGTATTCACACATAGTAGAACTATGTTGTATTGTTCATTAGAGGGATCAGTGGTACTTAAGAAGAAAGATGTAATTACAGGGGTAAAATAGTAAATTGACTTTTTGTAATTACGAGCATCTATGAAGAGTCATCGTACTGATGGTTGGTTATATTCGATGGACATATAAATACATATATGGCAAGAAAAGTTCAACTGTCGGTCTTTAGTGGAATGTCTGACAGTTAACAGATGGTGGATTTCGTGACTAAAGAGTTTAGTCAGCTATTCACGTACTGTTGGAGCTTTGAGCCTTGAGTCCATAAAGTCCCCTTGGTAGCTTGGATATAAGTTGAGAGTCAAGTTTTGGGTCAGTTTGAAATGTTCAAATTGATAAGTGGGATTTCGATTATATATGATATAATTGAACTAGTTAATTATATATGATATAATTAATTTTGTGTATGAGATACATTAATTTGGAGGAAATTGGATATAGATATGATTTATATCTAGTGGAGGAAAAATACTATAATTAATATATGATATTAATTTATATGTTATGAATATGATGAGATCACATTCATTGGACAGTTAAAAGGGAAATAAGACGTCTCTTCAATTTTAATAACGGATGCGTATGTTGAAAGATCATTTTGAGATGCATAAATAGCTCACGGTGTGTTAAGCATGAGATGCACGGACATTGTGTTAAAGAGTGTGTCATCGCTTAGAAAACCAGTGCATATACGATAGTGCCTGCACGATCGCTTACCTATAATGCTAAGCGATTGCTTATCGATTACATCTTCGCGTGCTATTTACTAAATGATCGTTTACCTTTCCCTAAGTGATTGTTTAGCTCCCGATATTTATTAAACGATTGTATAGGCGATCACTTAGTTTTTCCTACACGATCTTTTAGACGATCACTTACCCTTTTTTCTACACGATCGTTTTACCATTTTTTCTACATGATCGTTTAGACTATCGCTTACCCTTTTTCCTACACGATCGTTTAACCGATCGCTTACTTTTTCCTACATGATATATACTTCACCTAAACGATCAAGCATCTTGTCTATGCGATAGACGAACTCATCTCCCACTTACTTGATTATTGTGTATGGTCTCTCTTCCTCCTCCCATCTACCAAATCCTAACATAGCCCACACTTTGGATTCTCACTCCAAGAATACTGATGGCTCTGAGTGGTGGTGTCATCTTCGTTTCCTTTTGTTCGTGTGGTGATTGTTCGAGGTAGATGATTGGGTTTTAGATTCGCTATGAGGAAAAAGTCTTCAACTGGTACGATCTCTTTGATCTCTTTAGCATTATGAATGCATATTAGTATGTTTGAATGTATATATGGTAATTCTATCACAATGAATTGGAAAGATTCGCTTTTGCTTGTAGGTACTCTTGAATAATAGTCCCTTTAGTTGCTCAGCTTGCAACATCAGTTGGGAGGTCGGACGAGTCGTTGCCAGACCATTCCATTGACTTCCTAGAGGCATGAGGTAGTCCACATTGATACGGTAGAGGAGGAGGAACCACTTCCTTGAGATTCATCCCAAGGTACGACTTTGGAGTTTTTAGTGTCTAAACTTGCTAATAGTTATCTTCTGTTTCAACAGAACACTCAAGCTCAGCTGTAAAGCATGGCAACCATGTTGTCCAGCTGACCGATGCCTTGCAAAGATTAGAGAGCCAACCAGAGCATCCCATCGTCTATACCTCAGAGGCAGAGTTTCTTGAGAGGTACTACTTCTTCATTAATGAATAGGATGTCACACCATGCTCTTCAATTTGTGAGGCTAAAGAGGATCTCGTGCCTAAACCCGACGATATCCAGGTGATAGAGTTAAAGGTCGAAAGACCTCACCTTGTTCTTAATCCGGTATTTCGTATATTTTTAAATTTTCCTCCCCTAGTCCTTACGAGTTTGTTGAGTTTTTTCTTTGTTTTGACTCTTTTAGGCCAGTTAAGTTTTTCAATTCTTTCCTTTTCTCTTTTTTGCCATATTGCAAAAATCACAAATTTGATATGTCTGATTCTCTTGAAAAGATGAAGAGCCTTATAGCCTTACTGGGCTATATTGACTCATCTAAGAAGGGACCAGAGAAATATGATAATTTCTTTGTGTCTTGACAGAGGACAAGTCATGTCAAGCAACCGACATTAAAACTTGTCATTCCTAAAGCGAACCAGGCGAAAAAGATTTTACTATTTTCCTTTAATGCTTTTTATAGCTTAGCTTCTTCTTTTTCTTTTGTAGGATCTTTTCCTTTGTCCTAGAAGAAGAAGAAGATCAGTTCATGCGTGAGTCCTCATACCACCATCCCATGCGCATAAACGTCATAAGGGGGAGATTTTTCTGTGTCTCTGACTCTTTTATTTTTATTGAGCTTAGATTGGAGATACATTCGGGACAATGTATCCTTTTAAGTTAGGGATGGGGAATGTTGTGATAGCTTAGGGTCCTTAAGTGTTGTGCTCAGACAATGTTTGTGTGCTTGAATTGCTTACTTTCTCTCTTACTTGGTTTGTTATGATGAGTAGTTGATGATGTTGGTTTGATACCCTATATCTCATGGGTCTAGTAGTTTGTAATTGTAATATACAAATAATTTATTTATTTATTTATTAAAATATGAGATGTTTTGTTCAACAATTAGTAGCATTAACTCACAAACCAATAAATTAACATCAAAGTTTACTATTTGTAACTTAAACATGTATGTAGAGACGTACATGTGGATCATGTTTAAGTGATAACCTAAATGGTTTGTAGTAGATAGATAAGGCTAAATACCTTATCCTAGTGACACTACGAATACAACCTGCTTTATAAATGTTTCAATTGTTGTAAAGTTCTACATATGATATGATCCTGATCATTTATGCAGAGACATGTGAGCAGGGATGATCTATACAAAGGAGTTTGTATAAGACTGGAGTCTGGACCACGAAATGACTAGTTTCATCATATAACACTGTTTATAATAGAGACTTACATTTCACCAGAATGACCATAGGTGACATGACTTAAATCTTGAGTGAGTTGTGAACTTCTGCTCATGAAGGCGGTCCTATGATTTGTATGGGTGAGAGTGGCCAAATCGTCGAACCAATAAGCCTACCATTTTGGGGATTCATTTGATTGGGGAGCTGGGAATATAACTACACAAGACGGAATTCACTCCTTCCCTGATGTCAAGGTAAGTAGATAAATTGCTCCCTTAAGGGTTGATTCCAAGGTTTGAATAATGTGACTCACACCCTCTCTTGGCTTGATAAGGGTTTGGTCATAGTTGGACTATGAATTAGTATTCATTAGAGAGATAAGTGGTACTTAAAGAGTTAGATGTAACTATAGGGGCAAAATGGTAATTTTGGTCTAACTATACTTATGAGCAATTTGTGAAGGATCATCGCACTATTGACTGGTTATATCCAATAGACACATAAATATATCTATAGTGCGAAAAGTTTAGCTGTCAATCTTTAGTGGAGTGACCGACAATTAATGGATGTTGAATAGTTTAATTAATTGTTCATGTACCATTGGAGCTTCAATCTACAGGTCCATAAGATATCCTATGTAACTCAACAAAGATTATTGGGAATTAATTTTGGATTAATTTGAATTGTTCAAATTAATTGAGGGGACTAATTATATGTGATATAATTAATTTAACTTAATTATGTATGATATAATTAATATAATGTATTTGATATATCATATAAAAGAGAGTAAATAAATATTTGAATATGATTCAAATATTAATTATATGAATTGGATTCACATCATTAAATTTAATATAAACGAGATTTATATTAAATACTATGCATTAATAAAAGAATTAAAACTATAGGTTATATTGTATTTGATACAATATGTTAGTTTCTATAAATGTGCAACAGAAGAAACAAAATCATTAAGCATTCTAATTCATTAACTTTAGCTCTAAAGTAAGCATGCACATCAAATGATAAAAGAGGATTTCAAACATACCTTTGAAGATTTTCTTCATTCCTCTCAAATTCTGGCTGTGGACCACCACTAGAGCTTCCTTACTATTCTATAGAAGCCTTAGATCGAGTTGTGGGACTCATAACAAGCTGGAATTTAGGGAATGAGAGAAGAAAGATCATTGGTTTCCAGTGTTCAAGACTTCTCCTCAACATTAAGATTTCTCAGCAAAATACAGTAATTTGAATGCCATTTTTTAGCCTAGAACATCGATGTGAGGAAGAGGAAAATCTTATTTTGGGCTTGCCCAAGCAATAGGTGGTTCATCAGAGGATTCCATTTTTGAGAGAAAGCAAGGAGAGTGGGAAAGCTAACCTAGAGCTTCTGTTCGTCAAATTAGTGAAAAGTGTAGACTAATTCGTAGAATTTGAGTAAGAAGCTAGACAGGTCAATCAAGTATATTTTAACCAGCAAATCTATGCAATAAGATTGCATGCATAAGTTCCAGCTTCTACTTCAGATTTGAGCTGGAATTGATGGTGGAAAAGTGACTAAGTTACTTACTTAAAAGTGGCAAAATCCCATATTTGGGATTTTCCATTTTTTTCAATTTCCATTTTTTTTCCTTTTCTTTTTTTTTTTTTCATTTTGAAAATATTTTTTTAAAAAAATATTCTTCAATTTTAATTATTTTAATTTAAACTAAAAATTAATTCAACAATTAAATTTTCTAATAAATTAATAATTAAATAAATAATTTAATTAATTCTATTAATTTAATATCAAATATTTAATTAATTTATCACTAATTTCACTACCATGAATCCCTATTCGTAAAATTAATATTTAAATATTTATCGATTCTATAATTTTGTTTAATTCCATAATTAAACGTGTAATTATATCACAAATAATTACTACTTCCCTTAATTCAAATTTGAATGATTCAAATTAACTTATCACGTTATTCTAAGGATAATCTGTTTATGAGCTAGTAGGGAACCTAATGGACCTACATATCATGGGCTCCAACGATCTAAGATTTAATTGGCTAAACTCTTTACACCGAATTAACCCTCATTCGTTAACTATCGGGTCACTCCATTAAAGCCCAGTAGTTGCACTCCCTTAAATATAGATATATTGTGTCCACTCAATATAACTATGATTAGTAAGTTAACCCTTCACAGGTTGTTCATAATAATGACTGGGTCAATAGCTATTTTACCCCTGAGATTACATCTTGTTCCTTAAGTTTCACTGATTCTTTAATGAACAATTTGTTTATAATCTAATCACAAACCAAATCCCTTTCGGGCCAATGAGAGGGTAGGACCTCGTGTTCAAGACCCGAAGTCAACACTTAAGTGAACAACCTCTCTACTATCCCTGAAAGCGGGTTCAGTGAATTCCATATTGCATCCTATGTCCCCAGCTATCTACCTAGTCTTACCTTGAAATAGGAGGCTTATTGAGCTGGTGTTGTTGAGCCAACCATCACTTTTGCAAATCTAAGGATAATCCCGAATAAACAAAAATTCATAGTTAGCTCAAGATTAAGGTCAAATTACTTAGGAAATCGCTATGACATAGTTAGTCTGAAATAATAAACAACGTTATAAAGTAAGAGTGACTTATTTCTTGGTCTGATCTTATGCAAACTCATTGCACAGGACGCCCCCACTCCTTATGTCACCACATGAACGAATCAGGATCACTTCGTTTATAGCACTTTACAACTCATTGCAATAACTACAGAGTGGGCCGCATCCAATAGTGTTACCAAAATAAGGCACCCAATCTTATTCATATACTATAGATCATTTTGACTATTTATTCAAACCTAATCCACTCTTATGTCTCCACATAAAGTTCAAGTACTCATATAATAGTCATGCATATTCTAGTTTACTGGATTTATTTCTAAAACAAAATAAGCAATTCATATATTTAATAACAACTTTATCGATTTACAGAATAAGTTTATTGTTTACAAACCACAAGTTTTAAGACATAAAACTCAACAAACTCCCACTTGAACTAAAACTCCAGTGGTAACATACATTTGAATACATTGAGTTTTTTAATTTTACAGAAAAATAGAATAGACTAGGGCATTACATATCCATGGTTTGCCTTTAGGTGTCACATACCCAAGGGGTTTCCTTCCACATGCCCTAGGTTATACAACCCATAGTCCTAGTCCCACTAGGTGATCCTTAAACACTTTAGCCGAGAGGATCGTTGTAAACATATTAATATACAACGGACTTTGATTCAAACAATATAGGGAATGCATCTTATTTCCACAAATTTTTGTTTCTCAATACTGTCACCAAGACCCGATGACTTGAGTTTCCACTAAACCCAAATTATGGCAGGTTGTTATACAATCCTCCTACTACATCGAGATACCCTCAACACTATGAGTAAGATGCATCCGACTTGTCCAAACAACTATTTTTATAGGGCCAACTTTAATCAATAACTTTTATTGATATATATTTGCATTTATGGAAACCGAATATAATATATGGCGATCTCTCATACTTGAACTTTTCCTAGAAAATTTAGTATTTTTCAACACAAATACTGTTGGGGTTGATGCCCTAAAGTCTTGTGTCCTGTAGTTTGTAAACAATATATATGAACACCTGTGTTGTTAATATATGATATTTACTTCACATCTTGTTTTTTGCTCGGTTATTTGTTTTATTTGCTTTACCACAAACCAATAAACTTAAAATCCATGGTTATCTATATGTGACTCAAGCATATATGTGGTGACATACAAGTGGATCATGTCTTGAGTGATAACCAAAATGGTCTGTAGTAAATGGATAAATGAGGGAAAACTTATCCTGGTAACATTACGAACGCGACCCACTTTGTGGAATGGTCACAAGTGTTGTGACTTGTCATAGATGGTATGGTCCTAATCATTCGTGTTGGGGACATGCGAGCGGGGGCCTCCTATACAAAGAGTTTGTATAAGACCTGACCACGAAGTGTTAATGTCTCGTTATATAACAACGTTCATGACAGAGACTTCACTTCACTAATATGACCATAGATAACATGACCTCAATCCTAAGTGAGTTGGAAATTCCTGCCATTGAGGGCGGTCCTTTGATTTGTATGGGTATGAGTGACCAGGTCACCGATTCAAACCTACCATTTTGGGGATTTGTCTGATTTGGGAGCTGGGAACTCAGCTACACAAAAGGGAATTCACTCTTTCCTCGAGGCAAGGATAAGTAAATAGATGGCTCCCTTAAGGGCTGATTCCAGAGCTTGAACAATGTGGCGCCACACACTTTCTCTTGGCCCGAGAGGTGTTCACACATAGTTGGACTATGTTGTATTGTTCATTAAAGGAAGTACTTAAGGAGTGAGATGTAACTACAGGAGCAAAACATTCAATTGGCCCAACTATACTTACGAGCATCTGTGAAGGATCATCGTACTCATGATTGGTTATATCTAATGGACACAGAAATATATATGTGGTAAGAATAGTTCAGTTGTTGGCCTTTAGTGGAATTAATAGTTAACGGATGGTGGATCTCGTGGCTAAAGAGTTTAGTCAGCTATTCACGTACCATTGGAGCTTCAAGCCATAGGTCCATTAGGTCATCTGGGTAGCTTGGATAAAGTCGAGAACCAGTGTTTGGGTTAATTTGAAATGTTCAAATTGACAAGAGGAGGTTCAATTATATATGATATAATTGGCCTGGTTAATTATATATGATATAATTGGCTAAATGTATGAGATACATTATTTTGAAGGAAATTAGATATAAATATGATTTAGATCAAGTAAAGGAGAAAATACTATAGTAGATATATGATATCAAACTATAGGATATAAATATAATATGATTATATTTATTAATTAAATTAATTATTTGATATTAACGAATTTATCCACGTTTGTATGTGGGAAGTGGGCTGCGATGGTTATGTTAATCGGCGGATCAAAAATGAAAATCGTTTTCATTTTTATCAATCGTGCATTCGTATTATCATCCACGCCCAAAAGAATCTGTGAAAACGATCGCGAGAGCCTATACGATAGAAGCTTGTTCATCTAAACAATCGTATACATTTTTCCTAAACGATCATTCAGTCTTTCATACACAATCGTGTAGCTCTACTATACAATAAACATTTTCGCTATACGATAGCAGAGTTTCATCTCCCATTTGCTTATTGTCTACACGACGCGTTCTCTTTCGTCCTCTACCAAACTCACCAAAGCCCACTCTTTGGGTTTTTACGTCGAGGATACCGGGTTTCTCTTGTAGTGATGTCGTCCTCACTGCAGTGTTCGTGTACGTTCTAATCGTGCTATTGTAGTCGACATACTCGCCGGGTGTTGGTAGATCTGCGGGAGGTTTTTCGTTGCTTAGGGTTCTGACATTCGAAGAGAGTCTTTATTTGGTATTAACCCTTTCCTTGTTAATTATTGTATTCTGAGCATGCTGATAATTAGGTTTATATGCATAACTGTTTGTGTGGAATGTATGTGTTTTATGTTTTGATCACTGTTAAATCGGAGCGATCTAAACTCGCTCATCAAATTCTCGGTATGAGATCCTTCAATTGGTATCAGAACCAAGTTTCTGATACTCTGATTTCATCTGTTACAACGAAATAACGTATACATTCATGGTAGGTGCATTTCTACGCTATTTTAAATGTTAATTCTGCTGTGGATGTGCCGGATTAATGGATGTTTTCGGGATGAATTACCTCGGTTTGTTTAATTCCTTTTACATTTGCAGTTGTTTGTAAAGGCCCCTGCATTTTTTGGCATAAATAATCGTAATCGAGTCTGTATTCAAAATATTTGAAGTTTTGAGTCGTTTGTCAAAGTTCTGGGCAAAGGTTATGGCTCTTCGAAGAAGGAGATGATCTAGGGTTGATCGCATCGTGCAGAAGAGGTTCTATGCGATCGTTGTCCATCGCATCGTGAAGATGAAGGAGTATGCGATCCGGTTGAATGCATCGGTTAAACGATTGGGTATGCGATCAAGAGTTGGTCGTATCGGGTCAACAATCAGGCACGCGATCGCTGAGTATCGTTTAATGCGCGTGCATGTTAGACGATCGTTTAGGTCAGCAAGCTTCATTGCTTAGTAACTGACTAAACGATCGCTTAGCATCGCAAGGTAAATCGTTTACCAAATTGCATACATCGGTTAGATGATGAGACGCTCGTGTATTATTTAAAGCGTGCTAGACGATCGTTTACTTCAGCAAGCTTCATCTCTTAGTAACTGACTAAACGATCCCTTAGTAACTCAAGGTAAATCGTTTACCTGTCGTCGCGCTACACAATCGCATGGATGATTAGGCTTCGTAGCCTCATCGTCATCTACGCGATCGTTTGCTAATGTTCCTATCGTCTACTGCGTGTTGTGTTAGCATAAATACTTTATATCTATATTGAATAGATAGACCCGAAAGTCATTCATGTCAAATGGTCAATAATATATACATACCAAATTCCATTGAAAGATTGATGATGACTCTAAAGTGGCGGTTATTATCTTCCTCAACCAAAGCTCCAAATACCCTAAGTGGGATCTCTCTAGATGGGATTCAAGAAAGATTGAGTGCTTATTGCTTTGGTATATTGGGGACCATAGCCCTAAGGTCTCTTTATATACTAGTTCAATTAAGGTTCCCATTAAACTCTAATTAACTAGGAATAGGCTTCTTCCCATTAAGTCCATACTCAATTAGAAATCTAGGGCCTTAATTAATTAGATCACATAATAGGGCCCAATCTAATAAAATAACCAAATGTGATAAATTATTAATCCACACACATAGCCCATACTTTAATTAAACATATTATTATTTAAATATATCTACAATCTCCCACTTGGGCTATATCTGTGTACTTGATATAATTAAATCACATAAACCTTAAGCGCGCATAAACAGGTTATTTCAATAATAGAATTCCCCTTTAGTTCAATCTGGTCCATCTTCTGTATTAGCACGGAATCAAGGCGAATTTCTTCACCACCCTTATAACTAAACCTTCCTTGATCACCAATTCCAATACATTCAATGACATAGATCAAGTATGGATGGATAACATGGAAACTACATGCAAAGTGATCTAGATGATGCATGTTTCCAACTTGTCCAAATTCCTTAATGAGATCATTCTAAAAAAGTTTATGCTAAACTGCATGCATGATAAATGAGTTCAAATAATAAAACATAAACTATCAGCTTTATTCTATATAGAAAATAAACAAAATAAGGTCAAAGAACATCCTCAATAACAAACTCCTACTAAACCATGGAATCAGAAAAGTGACTAACACCCATGTGAGCAACATACTCATGAAAAACTTTAGGTGGTAAACCTTTAGTTAATGGATCTGCCACCATAGAGTTTGTTCCTATGTGTTCTATCGAAATTTGACCATTCTGAACTCTTTCTTTAACAATTAGAAACTTTACGTCTACATGCTTTGACTTCGTATTGCTTCTGTTGTTGTTGGAATACATCACTGCCGACTTATTATCACAAAATAATTTTAGTGGTCTTTCTATGCTAACCACTATCCGTAGCCCAGTGACAAAATTTTGCAACCATATTCCATGATTGGATGTCTTATAACATGATATAAACTCCATAGCCATGGTAGAAGAAGCCATAAATGTTTGTTTAACACTTTTCCAGGATACAGCTCCTTCAGCCAACATGAAGATATAGCCTAAAGTGGATCGCAAAATGTTTTGACATCCAGCATAATCAGAATCAGAATACCCAATGATCTCCAAAACTTCTGATCTCCGATAAGTGAACATATAATCTTTTGTTCTCTGTAAATACCTCATAACCTGTTTGGCCGCTTTCCAATGATCTATCCCCGGGTTACTCAAATATCTGCCTAACACTCCAACTATGAACGCAATATCTGAACGCGTACATACTTGAACATACATTAGACTTCCAATGGCCGATGCATAAGGAACCTTCTGTATCTTCTTAGTCTCGAGTGTGGTCTTGGGGCATTGACCTAAATGAAATTTATCACCTTTAGCGATCGGGGTATCTCTTGGCGCACAATCTTTCATTCCAAATCTACTCAAGATATTTTCAATGTAGTTCTTTTGTGACAATCTCAAAATACCTTGAGAACGATCTCGCAGTATTTCAATTCCTAATACAAAAGAAGCATTACCAAGATCCTTCATCTCAAAATTTCTTTTGAGAAATCTCTTAGTGTCATGCAATAAACCTACATCATTACTAGCTATGAGTATGCCATCGACATATAACACCAGAAAGATTGATTTACTCCCACTGAACTTGTGATATACACAATCTTTCACAATGGTCACCTCAAAACCAAATGAGTTTATCACTTCATGGAATTTGTGATACCATTGACGAGAGGCTTGCTTGAGACCATAGATGGATTTCCTTAATTTGCACACCATAGACTTTGAATTATCAGACACAAAGTTTTTTGGTTGCACCATATACATCATCTCATCAATGTTCCCATTGAGAAACACAGTTTTTACATCCATCTGGTGTGCTCTAAATCAAACTGAGCTACCATTGCCATGATTACCCTAAAAGATTCTTTTGATGAAACCGGAGAGAAATCTTTTTGTAATCAATGCCTTCCTTTTGAGTAAAACCCTTTTTAACAGAACGAGCCTTATATCTTTCGATATTGCCATGTGAATCCCTTTTGGTTTTAAATATCCATTTATAACCTATGGGTTTCACTCTTGAGGCAGTTCGACAAGTTCCTAAACGTCATTGTCTTTCATGGATTCTATTTCCTCTTCCATAACATTTATCCACTTTTGAGAGTTAGAACTTTGTAAAGCTTGTTAGAAGTTGATTGGATCATCTTCCATTATGCCCACATCATCCTGATGTTCTTGAAGAAACATAATATAATCATCTGGAATTGCACTTCTCTTCTCTCTAGTAGATCTTCTTAATGACACTTCATGAGGTTGTTGAGTTTGAACTTCAGATTCAACAACAGGGACTTCAATGTTGTCTTATTCTATGATTGGTTCAATAATGAAGTCAGAAATTGGAGCCTGAACATCATTTATAATCACATGAGGAAAAAAAACCAATTCCTCTTCAAAGACAACTTTCCTTATGTTATCTTCCCTCCCAAACTCAACATCCTCAAGGAATCTAGCATTTTCTGTCTCAAACAATGATTTAGAAGTGGGATCATAAAACTTGAAACCCTGAGAGTGTTTATAATACCCAACAAAATAGCATCTAATAGTTCTTGAGTCCAATTTTCTTTCATTAGGCCTATAAGGCCTAACCTCAGCTGGATAATCTTAGATGTGAAGATGCCTAATACTAGGCTTCTTTCCTATCCACAGCTCATAAGGTATTTTGGCTACTGCTTTACTAGGTACCCTATTAAGGATATAGGCTGCAGTCTTTAGTGCCTCACCCTAGAGGGATCTGGTAGAGAAGAATGACTAATCATACTTCTTACCATATCCTTAAGTGTTCTATTTCGCCTTTCTGCTACACCATTCATGATGGTTTGCCCGGCATAGTGTATTGTGGGACGATTCCACATTTCTCTAGGTATTTGGCAAAAGGCCCTGAACGTTGTTCACCTGATCCATCATATCTACCGTAATATTCACCATCACGATCAGATTTAACAGCCTTAATTTTCTTTCCAAGTTGAAGTTCAACTTCATCTTTGAAAGACTTAAAAAAGTCCAAGGATTGAGACTTCTCATAAATTAAATATAGGTACCCATATCTTGAATTGTCGTCTATGAACGTAATAAAATATTGTTGTCCATTCCAAGAGGTCGTAGGGAATGGCCAACAAATATCTGTATGTATTAGTTCTAAGACATCTGAGCATCTGTTGGAACTTAATTTTCTTATGTTTGTCTGTTTTCCCTTAATACATTCCACACAAACGTTGAAGTTACTTAAATCAAGGGAATCAAGAATTCCATCTAACACAAGTCTCTGAATTCTCTGTTTAGAGATGTGACCTAAACGCTTGTGCCATAACATAACGGAATTCTCATTTAATTTACGTTTTGTACCACATGAATTAGATAACAGGATCTTGTTAAATGAAGCAAAATAATCAAGCATATATAGATTATCAATTAAAGAACCGGTACCAATAAACTTAGAATCTTGAAAAAAGACTAACTTTATTATTTCCAAAAGAACAGGAAAAACCAAAATTGTCCAAACTGGAAATAGAAACTAAATTTCATCTAAATGACGGTACAACAAAAATCTCATTCAGAACCAAACGACAACCAATTTTTAAAAGTAATCTAAAATTTCCAATAGCTTCAACTGGAACTGCTTTTCCATCGCCCACATAGATGAATCTTTCAGCATCACCTAGCGGCCGACTCCATAGGCAACCCTGCATTGATATACTTATGTCAGTATTAGCACCAGAATTTACCCACCAAGTATCTGTAGGTACAAAAGCTAAATTAACTTCATAACAAACCAAAGTAAGAAGTTTACCCTTCTTTACACACCACTTGGCGTACTTGGGACAATTTTTCTTAAAGTGACCTTTCCTTTTGCAGAAAAAACAAGGATTTTTAGTAGTTTGTTTCTTGTTTTTATTCTGCTGAGATGTCCCTTCTGCAGCATCCATAATTTTTCTTTTCTTCTTATCATGAGAGCCTATTACCAAATGAGCACTTTATGTCCTTTCTCTCTTAATCCTATCTTCTCCTTGCACACATTGTGAGATAAGCTCATTAATACTCCATTTATACTTCTGAATATTATAACTTATCTTAAATTGAGTAAATTGTGCAGGAAGAGAGATAAGTACCAGATGCACGAGTAAATTTTTATTTATCTCGATATCGAGTGTCTTTAATTTACCTACGAGATTGGACATTTCCATAATGTACTCCCTTATGTTTCCATTGCCCTTATACTTCATAGAAGTTAAAGAAGTCAAAAGACTACTTGCTTCCCCTTTCTCATTTTTAGCAAAATATTTCTCAATTTGAGCAAGGAACTTATTCCCGAAAAGACTCCGGAATGGAGTGCCTAATGATCATCAGACACATGCCATTTGACTGTTCCCACTTCTCTATATTAGCCGTATTTGGCTATTCCTCAGTAGAAGTAGGTTTATCGATCCTTAATGCAAGGTCCAAATCTATACACCCAAAAAGTATGTCTAGGCTTTCTTTCCAAATCTTGAAGTTCGATCCATTCAACTTAGGGATTGAACTTAGATTTCCAGATATTTGAGTAAGACCAACTGAAACAATAAACAACAAAACAAATGCTCACAATTAAAACACAACAAAATAATTTCACATATGTGGTGAGCCCCTTTAATAAGATACCTAGCATAATATTGATGTCCAGCCTTTGAGCAAAAACACCAACTGAAAATGGTACTCTCAACATAGTAATCAAAGTACTGACAATTAACTCTGTCAAAAAATAGCCTTTCTTTGGATCGACTATTTTTCACATGAGCAATCCTTATAATTGCCACAAACTCATTACCACATGCATATCCACAATTTGGCCAAATAATTATCTTTCTTTGGGCTGATAATTATCCGCTTAAATTCATGAATATGCACATCTTATATTTTAGAATTAAAGTAATCTAGATAACAGAGGCTACTTTGGTAACATATTATTTTGACTGACTCAATCTAAAATATAAGACACAATAATATAATAATATTATTGTACAAAAATAAAAGAAGAAGAACACCAAATAGTCTTTACCAATATTTACTTAATAATTGCATACACATAATACAATTAAAGCAACAAAACATGTGAATATCGTTAAATATCATTAATCAAATTTAAATTTAAATTCACCAAAATATCAATCAAATTTAATTTTAAGTTTACCACATTATCAATCATATTTAAATTTAAACCACAACATGATCAATTAATCTTAAATCTACAACATGATTATTTAAATCTTGACTTAAATCACCAGTAAAACTTTAGATTCAAATTCACAAAACTTATTAATTTAAAAGTTAGATTTAAAATCACTCAATTAAAACTACTATTTCAGTATATAATTATATGAAATAAATTTACTAGCAATATGTTATATGCAGTAATGATTTATATACTCAAACCCCCTTGAACGGCAAGAGATTCATAATCTCAATAGTCCTTGGTATTCAATCAGTACAAACATGATTTCAGATATTTGGGGCATAGATTATTGACATCGGCATAAACATGGGTTTTACTTTTTTTTTTCTTTTTTTTTTTTTAGACATGGGTGTGTAGTTAGAGCCCAATAATTCAATCAGTGTGATCATAATCCATTTAACATATTGTCAGTGATGTCCTTCTACCAGCAGCAAACAGAGCCGAACATAAATTCACCAATCAAATTTTTTTACTTGTTAGCATAAATACTTTATATCTATATTGAATAGATAAACCCTAGAATCATTCATGTCAAATGGTCAATAATATATACATACCGAATTCCATTGAAAGATTGATGATGACTCTAAAGTGGCGGCTATTATCTTCCTCAACTAAAGCTCCAAAATGCCCTGAGTGGGATCTCTCTAGATGAGATTGAAGAAAGACTGTGTGCTTATTGCTTTAGTATATTGGGGACCATAGCCCTATGGTATCTTTATATATTGTTCAATTAGAGTTCCCATTAAGCCCTAATTAACTAGGAATAGATTTCTACCCATTAAGTCCATACTCAATTAGGAATCTAGGGCCTTAATTAATCAGATTACATAATAGGGCCCAATCTAATAAAATAACCCAATGTGATAAATTTTTAATCCACATACATAGCCTATACTTTAATTAAATATATTATTATTTAAATATGTCGAACACCCTGAACGATCGTCTACCTGTTGGAGTTTACTACACGATGAAGACCTCCTGGCGGTTCAAGATCCGGTTCACCTGTGAACCGGTTTGCTCGATAAAAAATGTAATAGATAGTGTTTTTCATTCCGGTTTTTTTGTTTAAAGGTTCATCCCGTTCCATTAATCTCTTTGTTTAATACATGTGATGTATGTTTTATATGTCATATGGTATGCACATATAGTAAATCCCACCTTAGGTTATGCAATGATCATGCATCATCTCTTTATTGTAATTGTTATAATTTAGAGAAGCATGATTTTTAATTATGTAAGTGCATGCTCATGCATCATATAAAATAAGAGTTATATTTATCCATGCATAAAAAGCATTGACATGCATCATCTTTATATTATAATTGTTATAGTATAAGGGTGAATGATAGCATGTTTGCTTGGTTATTACGCATAATATAAAAGTTATATAGTAATGATCAGACATTGCATGAAGCATGACATATAGGTAACTTTATAAATGTTATAAATGCCTTGTTATGTGCAATGTTTTTTAGTTGTTTCTTTTTAAGAGTTAAAGAGAAATTAGAACTAAAAGAAATAAGAAAGACATGCATGCTCACTTAGGTTTAATTCATGATTTTAAAATGTTTAAAACTTGGATCACATAGACTTTAGATCACGGTTCTAATATGATTAGCAACCGTAAGGCTTTAATCTTTTAATCAGTTTAATGGGATCAAATTGGCTAATAAAAGGTTAAAGTGTAGCAAATCTATCTATAAGGGACCTTTTGTCTAAGGCGGTTCATGTCTAGGCTAGGGTATTTAAGTTGACGGAAACGTAATACCTCTACCTGGGAACTTACTTGGAAAGGTGAATTAGATAGATTTAATGCATGCTTGCAAGTTAAGGACAGTCCATTAAAGTGTTTAAATGTGATTACTTGAACTTGTTCATATTTCATAAACAAACGTTGTTTATGAGCAGAGTTTAAAAAGACCACTTAGACTAAAATCAATAGCCGGATTGTCTAGGTTAATGAATCCCTAGGTAGAACATTCAGTGGGAGGTATTTGGAGCATAAGATGTTTCACTTAAACCCTTCACTTTTCTCCTAAAGTCCACACCGTGAGATCTATCCTCGGCCTCGTGGCACCTTTAGGGTGTTCCCTCGACGGATGGTGTTTGGATAGGTTAATATCAAGGTGGATGGAGAGAATGTTCATAGTAAGTGGGGGCGGAATGGTGTTTGGGTAGGTTAATATCAAGGTGGATAGAAAGAATGTTCATAGTAAGTGGGGGCAGGAAGTGCGACAGCATATCCCTTGATCTCCCTTGTTAGGTTGAATAATGTTTATGCGCATCACCTCGAGGCACCCTGGGAGTGTCCCCCTAAAGGATGGCAGTTTTGCGCGTTTGTTTATTTGATCTTTTGTAAGAGGATAAGGTAACTTAGTCTCTTATCCTAATATGTTTTTTCCTTACGGTAAACGCATTAGGATGGGACTCTGGTAAAGAAAACGAGGGGTTACACTTATACAGAATAGTTAAAGGTTAACGATTCTTGACCAAAAAATGGTGGCTATTAGGTTCAGTTCCAAGAGTTGGTTCTGCCTAATGGTTGAGAATGTCTCATCCCAGTGAAGGGGCAACTGATCACCCCACCGGTGGCGTTTGTCCTGACTCACTAGGGCATCATTGCAAAATAGAAGTCTATAACTTAGGTACTTGAAACTGTTTTACAAAACAAATTAGTTTAAAAGTTGTTTAGCAAAATCTAATAAAGATTTGTTCATATTTTCATTGACTTTTTCAAATGGTTAT
Organism: Benincasa hispida; assembly: GCF_009727055.1. NCBI lineage: Eukaryota > Viridiplantae > Streptophyta > Magnoliopsida > Cucurbitales > Cucurbitaceae > Benincasa > Benincasa hispida. The sequence continues at coordinate 49,156,866 of NC_052354.1, forward strand.
AGCCACATTATCATTGTTAAGCACCAAAAAATTAATTGGCGAGAATTTTTCAACATGGAAACACATGATCACGACGATCCTAATCATCGAGGATCTCATGTTCACTCTCACGGAAGCTTGTGCTTCTATTCTAACTCCAAATGTCGCTCGAAATGTTTGAGAGGCATACGAGCGATGGACAAGGGCGAATGTGAAGGACCGAGCCTATATCTTGGCAAGTCTTTCTGACGTCTTGGCTAAGAAGCATGAGCCTATGGTCTCAGCTCGGAGATCATGGAGTCCCTGCGAGTGATGTTTGGATAACCGTCTGAACAACTTATGCATGAGGCACTTAAATACATATTCAACTCCAAAATGCAAGAAGGCACCTCTGTTTGTGAACATGTGCTAAACATAATGGTCCACTTCAATGTGGCGGAGTTGAATGGGTCTACCATCGATGAGGGCAGCCAGGTTAACATAATCTTGCATTCTTTTCTGGAGAGCTTCATGCACTTTGTTAGCAATGTGATTCTTAACAAAGTGAAATATAACCTTACAACTCTCCTCAACAAGTTGCAGACATACCAATCTTTACTGAGAGAGGCAGAAGGGTGAGACAAATGTTGCTTCATCCTCAAGAACATTCCATAGAGATTCGATCTCAGGAACGAAGTCTGTACCTTCTATTTCTAACTCTACAAAGGGGAAAAAGAACAAGGGTGGTAAGGGAAAAGGGAAGGCACCTGCTAACCCACCGCCTGTCGCCTCGAGGAGGCGTCCACTAGTTGCTAAGGGAAAATGTTTCTATTGCAACCAAGATGGACATTGGAAGAGGAACTGTCCTCGGTATCTGAAGAAGAAGAAAGCAGTTAAGGCTAAGGCTAAGGCGGATAAAGGTAAATGTGATTTACTTGTGCTCGAAACTTGTTTAGTGGAGAATGATGATTCTGCCTAGATAATTGATTCAGGCGCAACTGACCATGTTTGTTCTTCGTTTCAGGGGATTAGATCTTGGCGACAGTTAGAGGCTGGTGAGATGACGATGCGAGTAGGCACCAGGCACGTCGTCTCAACTGTGGCAGTGGGAGGACTTTAGTTAGCTTTATAGAATGGTTTCTAATTTTAAATGATGTATATATTGTTCCTGAACTAAAAAGAAACCTTATTTCTGTAAAGTGTTTATTGCAATATAAATACAATGTTTCTTTTAATTTGAGTAAAGCGTTTATTCATAAAGATGGTGTTTTTATTTGCACAGCAAATATGGAATCGAATTTATATGTGCTAATTCCCTCCATAATACTTAAATGTTCAGAACTGCCATAACTCAATCAAAATGTCGACGAATTTCTCCAAAAAAAATACCCAACTTCGGCATCTATGTTTAGGGCACATCAATCTCAATATGATTGAGAGATTGGTGAAGAATGGACTTCTAAGTGAGTTAGAGGAAAATTCTTTGCTAGTGTGCGAATCTTGTCTTGAGGGTAAGATGACTAAACGACCTTTTACTGGAAAAGGTTGTAGAGCCAAAGAGTCATTTGAGTTGGTACATCCTGACCTTTATGGTCCTATGAACGTGTGAACCCAAGGTGGCTATGAGTATTTTATCAGTTTTACTGATGATTACTCCAGGTACGGGTATGTTTATCTTTTGCAATGGAAGTCTGAATCCTTTGAAAAGTTCAAAGAGTTCAAGGCTATAGTTGAAAACGCATTAAATAGACGGATTAAAACACTTCGATCAGATTGAGGTGGAGAGTTTTTGGACTCAATATTCCAGGACTATTTGATAGAACATGGAATCGTTTTCCAACTCTCAGCGTCGGGTACACCTCAATAGAATAGTGCAGCGGAGAAGAGAAATAGGACCTTGTTAGACATGGTTCGCTCGATGATGAGTTACGCTTCCTTACCGAACTCGTTTTGGGGTTTTGCAGTGGATACTGCGGTGTACATACTCTAACTATGTTCCCTCCAAGAGTGTTGTAAGAACACCTCTGAAGTTGTGGAAGGGGCGTAAAGCTAGTTTACGTCATTTTTGTATTTGGGGTTGTCCTGCACATGTGCTTGAGGCTAATACCAAGAAGTTGGAACCATGGTCGAGGTTATGCCTATTTGTAAGCTACGCTAAAGGTACACGAGGGGGTTATTTTTATGATCCATTGGAAAATAGGGTGTTTGTTTCAACAAATGATACTTTCCTAGAGGAGGATCATATAAGGGAGCACAGTCCACGAAGCAAAGTCGTGTTGCGTGAGCTTTCCAATGAAACTACTGAAACTTCAACCAGAGTTGTTGAAGAGCGTGCTACATCATCAAGAGTTGTTGATGGGAGTTCATCTAGTAGGTCCGTTCCACCTCAAGAGTTGAGGGAACCTCGGCGTAGTGGGAGGATTGCGAACCCACCCGTTCGCTATCTGAGTTTCACGAAGATCCTTGCTATGGTAGCAGATGGCGATGTTGAGGATCTGTTGTCTTATAAGAAGGCAATGGAGGATGTTGACCGTGATGAATGGGTCAAGGTCATGGATCTCGAGATGGAGTCGATGTACTTCAACTCAGTATGGGATCTTGTAGATTCATCTAATGGGGTTCGCCCTATAGGTTGTAAATGGATCTATAAGCGCAAACGGGGTGCTGATGGGAAGGTACATACCTCCATGGCTCGACTTGTGGAAAGGGGTTATACCCGGGTTGAAGGATTCGACTATGAGGAGACTTTCTCGCCGGTTGCCATGTTAAAGCTGATCTGCATCCTCCTGTCTATTGCAACTTATTATAATTATGAGATATGGAAAATAAACGTCAAGATGGCCTTTCTGAATGGCAATCTTGAGGAGACCATTTATATGGTGCCGCCCGAGGGATTCATAGCCCAAGGTCAAGAGCAAAAGGTTTGCAAACTGAATCAGTCTAATTATGGACTGAAACAAGCGTCTCAATCTTGGAACATACGATTTGATACTGCGATCAAGTCGTATGGCTTTGACCAAAATGTTGATGAACCTTGTGTCTACAAGAAGATCATCAACGCTTCAGTAGTCTTTTTAGTGTTGTATGTAGACGATATCCTACTCATTGGGAATGATGTAGGTCAACTAACTACAGTTAAGAACTGGCTAGCGACCCGATTCCAAATGAAATATTTGGGAGAAGCTCAGTTTGTTTTAGGTATACAGATCTTTCCGGACCTTAAGAACAAAGTGCTAGCACTGTCTCAGGCATCGTATGTTGACAAGATTTTGCTCAAGTACTCGATGTAGAACTCCAAGAGGGATCCACTGTCGTTCAGGCATGGAGTCGCTTTGTCTAAGGAAATGTGTCAGAGGTGAGGAGATGAGACGAGTCCCTGTCTGCTGTTGGCAGTTTATTGTACGCGATGCTCTGTACTCGTCCAGACATCTGTTATGCTGTGGGCATAGTCAGTAGGTATCAGTCTAACCCAGGCCAGGGTCACTGGACTGTAGTGAAGAACATCCTCAAGTATCTTCGGAGAACGAGGGACTACATGCTCTTGTATGGTTCAACGTATTTGATCCTTACAGGATACACGGATTCTCACTTTCAGACTGATAAGGACTCTCGCAAGTCCACATAAAGGTCAGTCTTTACTCTTAACGGATGAGCTATAGTGTGGCGAAGCACTAAGCAGGGGTGCATCACCAACTCTACTATGGAGACGGAATACGTAGCGGCTTGCGAAGCTGCTAAGGAGGTCGTTTGGCTCAGGAAGTTCTTGACAGACCGGGAAGTTGTTCCAGATATTTCTAGACCCATTACCCTTTATTGTGATAATAGTGGGGCAGTGGTGATCTCCAAAGAGCCAAGCAGTCACCGGCGCGGAAAACACATAGAGATGAAATAACATCTGATCCACAAGATAGTGCATCGAGGGGACGTGATCGTCACGCAAATCGCTTCGGAGCACAATGTTGCTGACCCGTTTACGAAGGCTCTCACAGCTACAGTGTTTGAGGGTCACCTACGCAGCATGGGTCTACAGGATCGCCTGCCGCTAAACTAAGGCAAGTGGGAGATTTTATTGTATTGGGCTTTTTTGTTCCCTAGTTTATTGTTTTATACTAAGCTTTTTGACAGAGACTTCACTTAACTAGGATGGCCATAAGTAACAGACCTCAATCCTGAATGAGTTAGGAACTCCTGCCATTGAGTAGTCCTTTGATTTGTATGGGTGCGAGTGGCCAGGTCGCCGATTCAAACCTACCATTTTGGGGATTTATCTGATTTGAGAGCTGGGAACTCAACTACACAAGAGGGAATTCACCCCTTCCCCGAAGCAGGGGTAAGTAGATAGATGGCTCCCTTAAGGGCTGATTCCAAGGCTTGAACGATGTGGCGCCACACACCTTCTTTTGGCCTGAGAGGGTTTCACACATAGTTGGCCTATGTTGTATTATTCATTAAATGAAGTACTTAAGGAGTGCGATGTAACTACAAGGGCAAAACATTCAATTGGCCCAACTGTACTTACAAGCATTTGTGAAGGGTCATCGTACTCATGATTGGTTATATCCGATGGACACAGAAATATATATGTGGTAAGAAGAGTTCAGCTGTTGATCTTTAGTGAAATCACTGACAGTTAACGGATGGTGGATCTCGTGACTGGAGAGTTTAGTCAGTTATTCATATACTGTTGGAGCTTCGAGCCACAGGTCCATTAGGTCACCTGGGTAGCTTGGATAAAGTCGAGAACCAATGTTTTGGTTAATTTAAAATGTTCAAATTGACAAGAGGAATTTCAAGTATATATGATATAATTGGATTGGTTGATTATATATGATATAATATGCTAAATATATGAGATACATTATTTTGAAGGAAATTAGATATAAATATGATTTATATCAAGTAGAGGAGAAAATACTATAATAGATATATGATATCAAACTATAGGATATAAATATAATATGACTATATTTATTAATTAAATTAATTGATAATTAACGAATTTATCCACGTTGGGACGTGGGAAGTGGGTTGCAATGGCTATGGTAACCCGCGAATCAAAAATGAAAATCGTTTTCATTTTTATCAATCGTGCATTCGTATTACTTCCGCGCCCAAAAGAATTCGTGAAAGTGATCGCAAGAGCCTATACGATAGAAGCTCGTCCGCCTAAATGATCGTCTGCCTCACATTTTCTCTAAACGATCGTATACGTTTTCCCTAAACGATCGTTCAGTCTTTCATACACGATTGTGTAGCTCTACTATACAATAAACATTTCCGCTATATGATAGCAGAGTTTCATCTCCCACTTGCTTATTGTCTACACGACGCGTTCTCCTCCATCCTCTACCAAACTCACCAAAGCCCACTCTTTGGGTTTTTTACGCCGAAGATACCCGAGTTTCCCTTGTGGTGGTGTCGTCCCCGCTGCAGTGTTCATGTACGTTCTGATCGTGCTGTTGACACGTAAATTTTAGGTCTTTATCATCATACAAACTTATGTCCCCGTTACCAGTTCCCCAGCAACGGCACCATAAACTTGATGTGACATAAACTATACAATGATGCAAACAAGGTTCAAGACCATGCATGGATGATTGCGATGATATGCGATACTACTACTAGATATGCGTTATTAATGAATGCTCTTGTAGTATGTTGTGCGTTGTCACAAGTTCCCTTGCGTTGAAACCAAGTATAATTTCACTTCAATTTTCTCGATGTGATCTGAGGTCGAACACAGGGACTGTTTTAGGTTAATTGCGTTATATTTGTGATATATGCGATCAGGGGTTTTTTCAATTTATAAAAAGTTATGTGTACAGGTATTTGAAAATGCGATAAAGTAAAGGTAAGCGATAAAAATGTGATAATAAAGTAAATTGCGGTAAAAGTAAAGTGCGATAAAATAAACCTAAGCTATGAGGATACAGGATAGAGGTTTCACGATACAAGATACTAAGGGTGAGACTGACTGTGAAGATTATACAAAGATCGTGTTATGTGGTGGAAAGTCTTATATATAAAGCAGAAAGAGAAAAAGTAATTAGTACAAACATCGCAAGTTCTTTAATTGCGTTAAAGGCATAAGTACAGTTCCGCTTTCCCCTTTGCGTACACCTCTCGGTGATCAGCCGCGTTCCCACATCTCTGCAGTGAAATAGGGATGAACGTAGTGAACCCAAGATTGCTTCCATCTCTGGAAGTACTTCTCGCTTTAGTTAACGCATTCTTCTAACCTTTTCTCGATAGATCAGAATGGCATCTTCACTTCTGCTCTCACAGTGAAGATGTCGAATAGCATGCTTTAGCTAAACATCTTTATTTCTTTATCACAGATTAAGTTACTTGTTTAATTCATATTAATCACCAAGGGATTAAGAAAACATCATGGAGAAAATGGTTTACGGAGGAATAGAAATAGACAGAGAAGTGGAAATGAAAATGATCAAGACATTCAATAATATTATTTAGCGTCTGATACATGGTTGTGAATGAAGAGATTAAGAAGATGAAATACAATTGATGAATGAGAGTTAGAAACAAATACAAATAAGCGCCAACGTCTTGGCACAGATCTAGAATGGAGAATCGCTTGCGTTGATGGAGTGAATGGAAGGATGAGCTTCCCACTCAGGCTTGTTCAACCGGTAGAAGGGATCTAAGTATAGAGCTTCTCGGCGGGGATTTGGCAGAATTTTACTGAGACTCACCTCTCGGCCTTGTCTCTTCTCTTCCCGGATTTCCTCTGATCGGCACTTAGATCAGCTCTCTCACAATAGTTTCATATCAATTATTCCCTTATCAAATATCTCTTTTCAGTGAATTCTTTGAAGGTATTTATAGGCTGAAGGCTTTAACTCTCTGACTTGTGTGGTCCCTACTTTATTGTTATGGAATTCTGAGAATGGTGGAATAAATATTCCTTCTGTTATGCAATCAGTCCGTCGAATATGCACAATGGTTAGTTGTACACGTGTCACAATCCTTCGCGTTTGCGTTACTTACTTGCATCTTTCGATCATGTGTCCACATGCGGTGTTGTTTTTATTACCGCATATGGTTGAAGTTCAGCTCTGGATCGACTGTCGCATTGCGCCGTTATTGCGTTAGTCGTCTCTTCAGTATTGATTTGACGGGTGCAATGCGACGGAGATGCGTTGTTTAGTTTCTCTCTAAGCCTTGATGGCAAGCGGTGACTTGGTTTCCAGCAAAACAGACTTGAAATATCCTTTTCTACTATCTTAATGGTCTTAGTGGGTGTATTTGCGATAATTTATAATTATTGTATTTCTTAGCTAATTTTCATACAATTAACGCAACTTTCCTCTCTTTTGGCCGCAATATTTAAATAAGGCAGTATGAATAACTTGCATTCTACAAGTTATCACACCCCCAAATTTAGATATATGCTTGTCCTCAAGCATATCTTCGACTAAGGCAATAAAGCTCAATTCCTTTCTATATTTTTGCGTCGATTGGTTGCTCTGAATGCTCCACTTAGGCACATACTTGACAACGCAACTTCATCCTATCCTTGCTAATTTCTAACAAAATCCTACTTTATTCTTCTATACAACAAATTTATGCTCAAAAATGATTTTCTAGTTTTAAAAAGAATGTTTACCTCTTCTTTGTCAAAACAACTTGATATATCTATATGCGGTGGTCAAATTTTGCATCATTTATTAGAGATCGTTGATCATGGTTACACCCTTCGTTTTGGCTTGTTCCCACGGGTGTCATGCGAACATCCAACTATGGTTGTGTGCCAATCTTGACTTTAACTCATGCTATTCAAAAGAGTTGTTTCTTGCATTTATTTTTCTTTTCTTCCATTTTCTTTTTCATTTTCATACTGCGTTGTTCTTGGAAACCCACCTTCGTTTTGGCTTGCTCCCACGGGTGTCATGCGAACATCCAACTACGTGCCGGTTCCTTTCACAACTATCTCTTATCAGGTTGGGATTATTTTTTAGGTTTTCCCTTGCGCTGACATTGGAGTTTTGTATGAAAATTTATTGATTTTTTTTAATAGAAAATGACTGCATATTCTTGATCTCATCTGCTCAGATCTTCTCACCCCTAAATTTAGAGATGCACAAGGTTCTCATTGCATTGTTTGGACAGAATAGATAAACACTTAGAAAAAAATTCAAAAAGAAGGTTTGAACAGAACTTTGAGAGATAAAAGGTAAAATACTGCTAAGCTACGAATTAACTAAGTGTTAGTCAGAATTTAAAAAGTATGGGAAATGTTTTTAAGTGAATGCATATTATACATCATGGCAGTGCAATGAATAATGCAAAAGTAAAGATCAAGAACATCGCAAATATTGACAAAGGATGATAAAGAAAAAGGCACAGACAAAAAGAAGAGAATTGCTACTTAGTTGTATTGAATATTGACTAAGTATACAAGGAATTAAAAATTAATGCAATACAAAAGTTGTTAGCCTATGCAAAGAATCAAAGAATTTCGTTAACTATTGAAAAATAATGAATTGAAATTATCTTTTGAATCTGATTCAGACGGGTGCACGATTAAAATTTAACATCGCGCTTCCATTAACGCAAATACATTTTTGCTGAGGACAGGCAACAACGCATGCATCCCCGCAACACACCCCTTAAATAAACACATTTCTAGAGGATTGGGCGCACGATATTGCTACCAGCGCAACACTACCTTGAAATAGTGCATTTTGCTAGGGACGGACAAAGGACACACACGTGCGCAACACACCCCTCAATGCAAATGCAGTTGAATGTAATGGATGCAAGGTGTCTCTTGTTGTCCCACAATACACCCATCATTGCGTTACATACCACTTTTTTCTGTTCACTTCATCAATTACGCAAGACAAAAAGACTTTGCGATGTTCAACGTTTCATCCAATCATTCACAAAAGTTAAAAATAGCGCTACTAATGCATACAAATTAAAGCAATTAAATATGACATGAAAATACTCAATTGAATTAAATTGAAGGTAAATACAGAAAGCATTAAAAGGTAATTCTAATAAGCAGTAAATAACACAATTTAGAAAGCATTAAAGGAAAGTTGTAAAGAAAACAAGTAAACATAGATAGGGATGCTGATTGAAAGAAGTTATCAGAATTATCGCAATCTCATCCCCTGCAAGCGGTTAATCCTGCTTACCCAAGTCAAGGTGTCCATGTGTCGATCTATGTCACCTCCGTAGTAAGGCTTAATCCGTTGATCGTTGACCATTGACTTTGAACGCGTTGTTTCCACTAAGGTTGTTAGTTCCATGTCGTCGTGGGGAAAGATAATCTTGATTTTGAACGGCCCAGAACAGCGATGCTTCAATTTCCCTGGAAACAATCGCAAACGTGTGTTAAAGAGTAATACCTATTGACCTTCGACGAATTTCTGGTCATTTATGCGGTCGTCATGCCACTTCTTGGTTTTCTCCTTATAGATTTTGGCATTTTCATAGGCGTCCCTTCGCCATTCGACCAGCTGGCTCAGCTGCAGCTTTCGGACTTTCCTCGCACTCACTAAATCAAATTTCAGCTTCTTACATGCCCAATCGCCTTATGTTCCAACTCGAGCTGCATATGGCAAGTTTTTCCAAAGACCAGGGCATACGAGGACATGCCAATTCGAGCTGCAGATGGCAAATTTATAAGTATTTCTATATGCCCATAGTGCTTCATCAAGCTTGGGTGACCAATCCTTCCTGGAAGTATTGACTACCTTGTCCAAGATAGTTTTGATCTATCGGTTAGGAATCTCTACCTGCCCATTAGTCTGTGGGTGATAAGTTGTTGCAACTCTATGGGTGACGTTAAATTTAGTCAATAGGTTGGTGATATGCGGTTGATAAAGTGAGAGCCCTCATCGCTGATTAAGGCTTGTGGTGTCCCATATCGAGTAAAAATATTCTTCTTAAGAAACTTTGCCATTGTGGCCGCATCATTCTTGGTACATGCGATGGCCTCAACCCATTTTGATACATAATCAATTGCGACCAGGATATAGTGATGACCTTCTGATGGTAGAAATGGGCCCATGAAGTCAATTCCCCAAACATTGAATAACTCAACCTCTAAGATTGATGTCAACAACATTTCATTTCTTTTAGACATATTACAACATTTTATTTCTTTTAAACATATTCCCCGTTCTCTGACATCTGTCGCATTGTAAAACGTGGGCATGGGCATCCTTAAACAACGTTGGCCAGAAATAACCATACTGTAGGATCTTTGCGGCAGTCCGCTACCCCCCAAAATGTCCTTGGTAAGGGGACTCATGACAGAACTCCAGAATGTGCTTGACTTCGTGCTTAGGAACGCATTGACGTAGAATGTGATCAGGTCCAAGTCGATACAGGAATGGGTCGTCACAGAAATAAAATTTGACGTCGTGTCTTAGCTTCTTCTTTTGTTGGTAAGTATAGTCATCTGGTATTTGACCGCAAACAATGAAGTTCACAATGTCCGTATACCAGGGAACATTAATGTCTACTGACATCAGCAGCTCAGCGGGGAATCTTTCTTCAATATCTTTTTCTTTCCCTTGAACCTCGCAATTCTCCAATCTTGACAAATGATCAGCGACTAGGTTCTCGGTGCCCTTCCGATCTTTGATCTCGAGGTCAAACGGAGCAACACCCACCGTATAAGCCTTGGTTTTGCATTCTACTTTGTTATCAGATATTTGATCGCAGAGTGATCCTTATAAACCACAACGTTTGTTTCGATTAAGTACTGATAGAATTTCTCCAGTGCAAATACCACTGTGAGCATTTCCTTCTCCGTGGTTGTATATTCTCCTGTGCATCATTCAATTTTTTGCTCGCATAATAGATAGGATGCAATACCTTGTCCTTGCGCTAACTTAATACTGCGCCCACAGCATAACCGCTAGCATCGCACATGAACGCAAACAATTGCGTCCAATTCGGCGCAATCAAAATGGGTGCGGTAATGAGCGATTCTTTCAATGTTTTGAATGCTTTGTGCACACATCATCAAAATTATATTCTTGGTCAGCTTCAAGGAGCGCACTTAATGGCCTTGCGATCTGGGAGAAATTGCATAATTCTTCTATAAAACCCAGCGTGCCCCAGAAAGCTCCTAAGTGTTTTCACGTTCACTGGTGGGGGTAGCTTGGAAATTGCATCGATTTTTGCCTGATCAACTTCCAATCATGCCTTCTAGATTTTATGACCCAGAACAATTCTTTCTTCCACCATAAAGTGGCATTTTTCCCAGTTTAGAACAATATTTTTTGCAATGCATCTCTTCAAGACCTTTTCTAGGTTAGATAAAGAGGAGTCGTAATTGTTGCCAAAAACTGAAAAATCATCCATGAATACTTCGATTGACTCCTCCAAGTAATCCGAAAATATTGCCATCATGCATCGTTGGAAAGTGCCTGACGCATTGCAGAGTCCAAATGGCATGCGTCGGAATGCAAACGTACCAAATGGGCACATGAAGGTTGTCTTGTCTTGATCCTCCAGTGCAATTGCTATTTGGTTGTACCCTGAATAGCCGTCAAGAAAACAGAAGAATTCATTTCCCACAAGTCTGTCTAACATCTGATCAATGAACAGGAGTGGAAAATGGTCCTTTTTAGTGGCCAAATTTAACTTGCGATAATCCATACAAATTCTCCACCCCGTTGTAGTTCTTGTGGGAATTAATTCATTCTTGTCGTTGGTGACGACTGTTATCCCCCCTTTCGTTGGAACACACTGCATTGGGCTCACCTAGCAACTATCAGATATCGGTAGATGACTCCTACGTCCATCCATTTCAACATTTCCTTTTTCACGACCTCTCTCATAGCAGGGTTCAAGCGTCGTTGCCTTTCTATCGATCATGTCTTTCCTTCTTCCTATAAATCTTGTTCATGCAGTACGAGGGACTAATTCCTTGAATGTCTGCCAATGTCCATCTAAAAGCCTTTGCATCATTTCTCAGGATATGTATAAGTGTGTCTTCTTTCTCCTTACTCAGAGAGGCATAAATGATAACCGATAAAGTGTTGTTACCTTCTAAGTAAGCATACTTGAGGTGCACAGGCAACGACTTCATCTCTAGCACGAGCAGTTCTTCCAAAGATGGCTTAGTGCGTTGTAAAATTGTTCCGATAACTTGAGTGGTTCAATATTTGATTCAACGTAAATTGCGGTGCAATCCTCCTCCAACATTGCGCTGAATCCAAAATCTTCTTCTTCCAGCTTCTCTAAGGGCTCGTGCCAAGATTCTTCCCACAGTTCCTCAATATATTGGCAGTTCTCCACATCACCTTGGTACTTCAACGCATTGAAAACGTTGAACTTCACTTCCTGATCGTCAACTCTGATGGTGAGTTCTCCTTTTTGCACATCGATCAGCGCTCGCCCTGTTGCGAGAAATGGGCGACCTAAGATGATAGGTACTTCTCTGTCAGCTTCATAATCCAATATGATAAAGTCCGTCGGGAAGATAAACTTGTCCACTTGCACGAGTACATCCTCTATCTTGCCCTCAGGATACGTTATTGATCTATCGGCCAACTGTAGTGTGATCATAGTGGGTCTTGCGTTGCCGATATCTAGCTTCTTAAACATCGATAAGGGCATTAAATTTATGCATGCCCCTAAATTGCCCAACGCGTTCCCGAACTTCTTCCCAGGATTTTTCATTTTGGTGGGGATATTGTTTTGAAACAATGCACTACATTTCATACGTTAGCGCACCCGTTCATTTTCCCCGATTCTTTCTTTTTAATTAGCAAGGATATTCTCGAGAATTTTACTAGGCTCGACATCTGTGTCAAGGTTCGATTAAGGGAATATTGATAATGTAGCTGTCAGAAGAACGTCTAGAACCTTGGAATTGCTTGCTAGTCATCTTTCTCCTTCAGCCTGGATGGGAAAGGTGGAGGATCCCGCTTACCTCTTGTTTTAGTTGGTTGTTTGTTGATTGTCCTATTTTCTTGCTGTGTTTTCGTTAGCTTGAAGATTGCGTTGATCAGAATTCAAGTCTTTTAGGAGCTTCATCTTTTGCTAGGTACTACTTACTTGAACTGATAATTTTTTCCACTAACTGGTTGATTGGTCATCGTCGGACAGTTTAGATCTATTGGCCTTGTTGTTTGATCTGGTACTGTAGCGCAAGGGTTGTTGTTTTAAACCATTCCTCATATGTACTTGCATGACAATGCTTCTTTACCCTCAAAGTGACCTTGATTGCTCTGAACTGCTGGTAGATACCAGGCGCTTATTTTTCAACTCAATTGAGAAGCTGTTCAATTTGCTCTTCCAAACCTTTAAGGGAGTCAGGCTTACGATTGTCTAATTGCCTCGCTCTTTTTGATATAAATGCTTCAGTGAATTATCTGGAGATGAAAGTCTGCAAGAGGTATCATACAAGAAATGGTTGGTATAGGGTGGGTATACTTTTGAAGTTACCTGGGCTAGCAGTCCAGATTATGAGA
>NC_052354.1:49170311-49315315 GCF_009727055.1 Benincasa hispida
AAACGCTAAGCATCGCACCATGAACGCAAACAATTGCGTCCAATTCGGCGCAATCAAAATGGTGCGGTTAATGAGCGATTCTTTCAATGTTTTGAAATGCTTTGTGCACACATCATCAAAATTTATATTCTTTTGGTCCAGGCTTCAAAGGAGCGCACTTAATGGCCTTGCGATCCTGGGAGAAAATTGCATAATTCTTCTATAAAAATCCCAGCGTGCCCCAGAAAAGCTTCCTAAGTTGTTTTCACGTTCACTGGTGGGGGTAGCTTGGAAATTGCATGCGATTTTTTGCCTTGATCAAACTTCCAATCATGCCTTCCTAGATTTTAGTGGACCCAGAACAAATTCTTTCTTCCACCATAAGTGGCATTTTTCCCAGTTTTAGAACAATATTTTTTGCAATGCATTCTCTTCAAGACCTTTTCTAGGTTAGATAAAGAGGAGTCGTAATTGTTGCCAAACGAAACTAGATCATCCATGATATCTTCGATTGACTCCTCCAAGTAATCCGAAAATATTGCCATCATGCATCGTTGGACAAGTGCTGACGCATTGCCAGAGGTCCAATGGCATGCGTCGAATCAAACGTACCAATGGGGCACATGAAGTGTCTGTCTGAATCTCCAGTGCAATTGCTTATTTGGTTTGTACCCTGAATAGCCGCAGAAACAAGAAGATCATTTCCCACAAGTCTGTCTAACATCTGATCAATGAAAGGAAGTGGAAATGGTCCTTTTAGTGCAAATTTTAACTTGCGATAATCATACAAATTCTCACCCGTTGTTTCTTGTGGGGGAATTAATTCATTCTTGTCGTTGGTACGAACGTTATCTCCCTTTCGTTGGAACACACTGCAATTGGGCTACCTTAGCAACTATCAGATATCGGTAGATGAACTCCTACGTCCATCCATTTCCAACATTTCCTTTTTCACCGACCCTCTCTCATAGCAGGGTTCAAGGCCGTCGTTGCCTTTCTATCGATCATGTCTTTCCTTCTTCCTATTAAATCTTGTTCATGCAGTACGAGGACTAATTCCTTGAATGGTCTGCCAGTCCATCTAAAAGCCTTTGCATCATTTCTCAGGATATGTATTTGGTGTTTTTCTTTCTCCTTACTCAGAGAGGCATAATGATAACCGAATAGTGTTGTTACCTTCTAAGTAAGCATATTGGGTGCACAGGCAACGACTTCATCTCTAGCACGAGCATTCTTCCAAAGATGCTTAGTGCGTTGTAAATGTTCCGATAACTTGAGTGGTTCAATATTTGAATTCAACGATAATTGCGGTGCCACATCTCCTCCACCATTGCGCCTGAATTCCAAAATCAATTCTTCTCCAGCTTCTCAGGGCTCGGCCAAGATTCTATCCACAGTTCCCTCAATTATTGGCAGATTCTCCACATCACCTTCGTCTTCAACGCATTGAAACGTTGAACTTCACTTCCTGATCGTCACTCTGAATGTTAGTTCTCCTTTTTGCACATCGTCATCATGCGCTCCCTCTGTTGCGAGAAATGGGACCGACCTAAATGATTTAGTATTCTCTGTCAGCTTCATAATCCAATATGATAAAGTCCCGTTGGGAGATAAACTTAGTCCACTTGCACGTAGTACATCCTTCTATCTTGCCACTCCTAGGATAACGTTATATGATCTATCGGCCAAACTGTAGTGTGATCATAGTGGGTCTTGCGTTGCCGATATCGTAGCTTCTTAACATCTTATAAGGGCATTAAATTTATGGCATGCCCCTAAATTGCCCAAACGCGGTTCCCGAAACTTCTTCCCAGGATTTTTCATTTTTGGTGGGGATATTTTTTTGAAACATGCCACTACTTCATACGTTAGCGCACCGTTTCATTTTCCCCGATTCTTTTTTTTTAATTAGCAAGGATATTCTCGAGAAAATTTTACATTAGCTCGACATCTGTGTCAAGGTTCGATTAAGGGAATATTGATATGTAAGCTGTCAGAGGAACGTCTAGAACCTCTGGAATGCTTGCTAGTCCTCTTTCTCCTTCAGCTGGGATGGGAAAGGTGGTAGGATCCCGCCTTACTCTTGTTTTAGTGGTTGTTTGTTGATTGTCCTATTTTCTTGCTGTGTTTTCGTTAGCTTGAAATTGCGTGATCAGAATTCAAGCTTTAGAAGCTTCATCTTTTGCTAGTGTACTGTACTTACTTGAAACTGATAATTTTTTCCACTAACTGGTTGATTGGTCATCGTCGGACAGTTAGATCTATGGCCTTGTTGTTTGATCTGTACTGTAGCGCCAAGGGTGTTGTTTTAACCATTCCTCATATGTCACTTGCATGACATTGCTCTTTAACCTACGTGACCTTGATTGCTCTGAACTGCTGGTAGATACCAGGCGCTTATTTTTCAACTCAATTGAGCAAGCTGTTCAATTTGCTCTTCCAAACCTTTTAAGGGAGTCAGCTTACGATTGTCTAATTGCCTCGCTCTTTTGATATAAATGCTTCAGTGAATTATCTGGAGATGAAGTTCTGCAAGAGGTATCATACAAGATGGTTGGTTTATAGGGTGGTATACTTTGAGAGTTACCTAGGCTACAGTCCAGATTAATGAAGACCGGAGGGTTGCCTCGATCCCCTTGATAACTATTCTGATAGAAATCATGGCTCATCTGGTTGTGATTCTCGTCCCAACTTAAAGTTGGGTGATCCCACAAACCAAAGTTGTAGATGTTGCCAAATGACTCGTTATAGACGGAATATACAGTCTGTTGATTCCACGGTCAGACTTCTGCTAGATGTCCCTCCCCACATTGGATGCAATTCATTGCGGCCACGTGCGTTAACATATTAACTGGCGCTGAACCTTGAGAGAGATTTCTCTGTCGACTAGCCATCATTTGAAAGAGTGTGGTCATTTGATCTATCAGTGTACTCATTGTATCAGTTGACACATAAGCATTTTCTACTTTTTCTTGCTCTAGACCACTTTTCTCAAACCCGAAATCAATCCACTCATTAGAATGTCACGAGATGCGATCTAATATGCTCTTGGCTTCTGTATATGATTTGTTTATTAATCCTCCTGTTGCGGAGGCATCAACAACTGCTTGCGTTGATTTATCTAAGCCATTGTAAAACGTCTCCATCAGAATGCTATCGGGAATTCCGATATGCGGACAACTCTTCACTAATTGTTTGAAACGCACCCAGGCGGTGCTCAAAGTTTCATAACCCTATTGCTCAAAATTCAACACATCCCTCTGTCTCCTTGCATTGACGGCTGGAGCGAAGAATCTATTCATGAACCTATCAACCAACTGTTCCCATGCGTTAATCTCATCCGGCTCTAACGACCGAGACCACCTCTTTGCTTCGTTCCACAGTGTGTATGGGAAAAGATATAATCTAAATATTTCTTGAGTCACACTTGGCATGGAGAATGCGCTGCACATGTCTACAAAAATTGTTAAATGCGCATGTGGGTCTTCTCCTTGTAATCCTCCAAAATGACCCACATTCTGAATCATCTACAACATAATTGGTTTGGTTTCAAAGCTTACATTCTCCTCAATCGTTGGTCTTGAGATTCCTGGTGAGAAGTTGTAGAAATCCGGTGCCGCATAGTCTTTCGTTGGAATGTTACGGTCAGTGACAAGAAATATGGAATCTTGCGCTCGCCAATTTTCCCTTTGGTTTCCTGTGGATGCCTCGTTATTATTAGTCATTCTTCTTCACCAATTAATTCGGCCCTGATGTGCTTCCGCGCGAATAATACACCTGATCTCTAGGTCCGCTTAGAATTTCAGGATGAGTCAAGAGACTGTCTCTTATACACATCTAGATGTGTATAAGAGACAGGAATAATACACCTGATCTCTAGGTCCGCTTAGAATTTCAGGATTATTCCAACACTCATAAGCCGTCAGACTGCTCTTCGCGATAAACAGTCAGTACAAAGAGATTTGTCCTGCAAAATACCACAAACATACTCAAACAATAAACCGTTAACCAATCCCCGGCAACGGCGCCATAAACTTGATGTGACATAAACTATACAATGATGCAAGCAAGGTTCAAGACCATGCATTGATGATTGCAATGATATGCGATACTACTTCTAGATATGTGTTATTAATGAATGCTCTTGTAGTATGCTGTGCGTTGTCACAAGTTTCCTTACGTTGAAACCAAGTATAATTTCACTGCAAGTTTCTCGGTATGATCTGAGGTCGAACACAGGGACTGTGTTTAGGTTAATTGCGTTATATTTGTGATATATACGACCAAAGGTTATTTTCAATTTATAAAAAGGTTGTGTGTACAGGTATTTGAAAATGCGATAAAGTAAACGTAAATGATAAAAATGCGACAATAAAGTAAATTGCGGTAAAATTAAAGTGTGATAAAATAAACCTAAGCTATGATGATACAAGATACAAGTTTCACGATACAAGATACTGAGGGTGAGACTGACTGTGAAGATTATACAAAGATCGTGTTATGTAGTGGTAAGTCTTATGGATGAAGCAGAAACAGAAAAGGTAATTAGTACAAACATCGCAAGTTCCTTAATTGCGTTAAAGTCATAAGTACGGTTCCACATTTCCTTTGGCATACACCTCTCGATGATCGGTCGCGTTCCCACATCTCTGCGGTGAAACGGGATGAACGTAGTGAACGCAAGGTTGCTTCCATCTCTGGAAGTACTTCTTGCTTTAGTTAACACATTCTTCTAACCTTCTCTCGACATATTAGAATGGCATCTTCACTTCTGCTCTCACAGATGAAGATGCCGTCTAGCATGCTTTAGCTAAACATCTTTATTTCTTTAGCACAAATTAAGTTACTTGTTTGATTCATATTAATCACCAAGGGATTAAGAAAACATCATGGAGAAAGTGGTTTATGGAGGAACGAAAATAGACAGAGAAGTGGAAATGGAAATGATCAAGACATTCAATAATACTAATTAGCGTCTGATATATGGTTGTGATTGAAAAGATTAAGAAGATGAAATACAATTGATGAATGGGAGTTAGAAACAAATACAAATAAGCACCAACGTCTTGGCACAAATCTGGAATGCAGAATCGCTTGCCAGCGTTGATAGAGTGAATGGAAGGATGAGCTTCTCACTCAAGCTTGCTCAACAGGTAGAAGAGATCTAAATATAGAGCTTCTCAGTGGGGATTTGGTAGAATTGCACTGAGACTCACCTCTCAGCCTTGTCTCTTCTCTTCCTGGATTTCCTCCGATCAGCACTCAGATCAGCTCTCTCTCAATAGCCTCGTATCAATTATTCCCGTATCAAGTATATATTTTCAGTTAATTCTTTGAAGGTATTTATAGGCAGAAGGCTTTGACTCTCTGACTTATGGCCCCCACTATATTGTTATAGAAAGTCCGAAAATGGTGGAATAAATATTCCTTCTGTTATGCAATCAGTTCGTCGAATATGCATAACGGTTAGTTTTACACGTGTCACAATCCTCCGTGTTTGTGCTACTCATTTGCATCTTTGATCGTGTGCTCGCATGCGGTGTTGTTTTTATTACCGCATGCAGTTGAAGTTCAGCTCTGGATCAATTGCCGCATGCGCCGTCATTGCGTTAATCGTCTCTTCAATATTGATTTGATGGGCGCAATGCGACGAAGATGTGTTGTTCAGTTTCTCTCTGAGCTTTGATCGTAAGCGGTGACTTGGTTTTCTGCAAAACAGAATTGAAATATCCTTTTCTATCATCTTAATAGTCTTAGTGGGTGTATTTGCAATAATTTATAATTATTGTATTTCTTAGCTAATTTTCATACAATTGACGCAACTTTCCTCTCTTTTGGCCGCAATATCTAAATAAGATAGTATAAGTAACTTGTATTTCTACAAGTTATCACGGTGGGGAAGGTCTGAGCAGATGAGATCAAGAATATGCGGTCATTAAGAAAATGCATTCATTTTCATAATTATATAATTATATATATATATATATATATATTATAATATTCATACAAACTCCAGTATCAGTACAATGGGGGAAACCTCAAAAATCTTCCCAACCTGATATGAGTATAGTGTGAAAGGAACCTGCTCGTAGTTGAAATGTTCGCATGACACCATGGGGAACAAGCCAAAACGAAGTGTGGATTTCCAAGAACAACGCAATATGGAAAGAAAAAATGCAAAAAGAAAATAAAAGAAATGCAAGAGATAACTCCTCTGAAATTCATGAGTTAAAGTTGAAATTGGCACACAACCGTGGTGGATGTTCGCATGACACACCGTGGGAACAAGCCAAAACGAAGGAGTTGTAACCATGAACTCAACGGTCTCTAATAAATGACGCAAAATTTGACCACCGCTAACGACCGCATCGAGTTGTTTTGACAAAAAAGAGGTAAAACATTCTTTTAAAACATAGAAAAGCATTTTTAGCAGAAATTAGTAGTATAGAAGAATAAGTAGGGGTTTTCTTAGGATTAGCAAAGGATACAAGGAAACTCGATTGTCAAGTAATGTTGCCTAAGTGGAGCATTCGGGGAGCAACCAATCGACACCAAAAATATAGGATAAGAATCGAGCATTATTGCCTTAGTAGAACATCTATGCTCAGAGGCAAGCATATATCCAAAATTTGGGGTGTGATAACTTGTAGAAATACAAGATATTTATACTACCTTATTTAGAGAATATTGCGGCCAAAAGAGAGGAAAGTTGCGTCAATTGTATGAAAATTAGCTAAGAAATACAAATTTATAAATTATTAAAAATACACCCACTAAGACCATTAAGATGGTAGAAAAGGACATATATTCAATATATAGTTTTGCAGGAAACCAAGTCACCGCTTGCGATCAAGGCTCAGAGAGAAACTGAACAACGCATCTCCGTTGCATTGTGCCCATTAAATCAATACTACAGAGACGATCAACGCAATGACGGTGCATACGACAATCGATCCAGAGCTGAACTTCAACCGCATGCGATAATAAAAAAAACACCCCATGCGAGCACACGATCGAAGATGCAAATGAGTAGTGAAAACGCGAAGGATTGTGACACGTGTACAACTAACCGTTGTGCATATTCGACGGACTAATTGCATAACAAAAGGAATATTTATTCCACCATTTTCGAACTTTCCATAACAATAAAGTGGGGACCACAAGTCAGAGAGTTAAAGCCTTCAGCCTATAAATACCTTCAAAGAGTTCACTGAAAAGATATACATGATACGGGGATAATTGATACGAGGCTATTGAGAGAGAGTTAATCTGAGTGTTAATCGGAGGAAATCTGGGAAGAGAAGAGACAAGGCCGAGAGGTGAGTCTTCGTGCAATTCTGCCAAATCCCCCTCGAGAAGCTCTGTACTTAGATCCCTTCTACCGGTTGAGCAAGCCTGGGAGGGAAGTTCATCCTTCTATTCACTCCATCAATGTCGCAAGCGATTCTCCATTCCATATCTATGCCAAGACGTTGACGCTTATTTGTATTTGTTTCTAACTTTCATTCATCAATTGTATTTCATCTTCTTAATCTCTTCATTCACAACCATATATCAGATGTTAAATAGTATTATTTAATGTCTTGATCATTTCCATTTCCACTTGTCTGTCTATTTCCATTCCTCCATAAACCATTTTCTCCATGATGTTTTATTAATCCCTTGGT
This sequence comes from Benincasa hispida, assembly GCF_009727055.1. NCBI lineage: Eukaryota > Viridiplantae > Streptophyta > Magnoliopsida > Cucurbitales > Cucurbitaceae > Benincasa > Benincasa hispida. Next base: position 49,177,958 of record NC_052354.1, read on the forward strand.
GATTAATATGAATTAAACAAGTAACTTAATATGTGCTAAAGAAATAAAGATGTTTAGCTAAAGCATGTTAGACGACATCTTCACCTATGAGAGCAGAAGTGAAGATGCCATTCTGATCTGTCGAGAGAAGGTTAGAAGAATGTGTTAACTAAAGCGAGAAGTACTTCCAGAGATGGAAGCAACCTTGCATTCACTACGTTCATCCCTATTTCACCGCAGAGATGTGGGAACGCGGCTGATCACCGAGAGCTATACGCCAAGGGAAAAGTGGAACCATACTTATGCCCTTAACACAATTAAGGAACTTGTGATGTTTGTACCAATTACCGTTTCTCTTTCTGCTTCATACATAAGACTTGCCACCGCATAATAAGATCTTTGTATAATCTACACAGTCAGTCTTACCCTTAGTATCTTGTATCGTGAAACTTGTATGTTGTATCATCATAGCTTAGGTTTATTTTATCGCACTTTATTTTTACCGCAATTTACTATATTATCGCATTTTTATCGCTTACCTTTACTTTATTGCATTTTCAAATACCTGTACACACAACCTTTTTATAAATTGAAAAAAAATCCCTGGTCGCATATATCACAAATATAACGCAATTAACCTAAAACAGTCCCTGTGTTTGACCTCGGATCACACCGAGAAATTTGCAGTGAAATTATACTTGGTTTCAACGCAAGGAAACTTGTGATGACACACAACATACTATAAGAGCATTCATTAATAACGCATATCTAGAAGTAGTATCGCATATCATTGCAATCATCCATGCGTGGTCTTGAACCTTGCTTGCATTATTGTATAGTTTATGTCACATCAAGTTTATGGCACCATTATCGAGGACCTGGTAACGGGGACATAAGCTTGTATGATGATAAAGACCTAAAATTTACGTGTCAAGTTTATGGTGCCGTTGCCGGGGAACTGGTAACCGGGACATAAGCTTATATGATGATAAAGACCTAAAATTTGCGTGTCAACTGTTGCAGACGACATACTCATCGGGTGCTGGTAGATCTGGGGGAGGTTTTCCGCTGCTTAGGGTTCAAACATTCGAAGAGAGTCTTCATCTGGTATGAACTCTTTCCTTGTTAATTATTGTATTTTGAGAATGCCGATAATTAGGTTTATATGCATAACTATTTTTGTGGAATGTATGTGTTTAGTGTTTCGGTTACTGTGAAATTAAAGTGATCTAAACCCGCTCATGGAACTCTCGGTATGAGATCCTTCAAATACTTGATTTTCCTTTACTTGAAAATTATAATACTTTTGGGTTGCCTATAGACAAACGTGTCATTTCAACGGTATTCCAACTAGAGATGTCCAAAAAATCCTGGGGTCGGGATCCCGCGAGGACTCGCTCCGAACGGGGTGAGGAATCCCTGAATACACGGGGAATGGGGAAAGAGTGGGGAATTTTTTTTCCTCGTTTGCAATTCGGGGCTAAGGCTGGGGAATATATTCCCCGACCCCGCCCAGACTCTTGTATTTATTAAATTATAAATTATTATATATATATATAATAATATATTATAGACTTTGTTAAGATTATATATATAGAGGTTTTAATTATTTAATTTAAGACTTTATTAACTTTAATTCCCTTATGATGTTGTAATATTTAAGATATGTTGTTCTAATGTTGAATTTAATTTATAAAATCATGGAATTTAACAATTTAATTATATCTTTTTAAATTGAATGTGTATTATTATTTTATTTACTAAAATTGATAATATTTTATTTAAATGAAAATTATTGGATAATGTTTAAGGAAATTGTTAAGAATATATATTTAATTGAAATAAAAAGTCGTTAGAAAAAAATGATGGCAGGAAAATTTTCCCCAGGGGAAATCCCCGCCTCATTCCCCGTGGGGAAAATTTCGCGGGACGGGGAACAGAATAGGGGGCAGTATGGAGACGCATCCCCGTCCCCGCTCCGCCCCATGGACATCTTTATTTCCAATAGTTAAGGGTTCGACACTAACGCCTGTGTCGATCTTTTCAAAATTTTTGTACTATTTAAAAACATCACAAACCGCTTTTATGAGTTCTGCATGTCTCATATGGAGTTTCAGAAACACCTTAAAATTGGTAGGATGTTTAAAATGTTTAAGGCAACCAGGTGTAGAGAATTGCCACTGGACTTCATGTTCTATTTAGCCCTGAAATCTCTGTTTCTCTGTATTATCTACTTCAATCTAATCAAAGTGTTTCGATTTATTTTACCTAAAAAATTTTATACACCTTGAACCTTTCAAATGTTCTAAACTTACAACTTAGGTAAATATACCTGTTCTTAGAATACTTACTATATATTCATACCCTTTTCATATGCTTTAACATTCGCTAAGCCATAAAGATCTGAATTTACAAGCTTTTAAGGGTTTTTTGGTTCTTAAATTTTTTATCATCTTATCTCCAAGATAAGACACACATAAAGTTAAAATATTTATCTTCTAACTTATTTAGATGACCAATTTTAACCTTCTTGTGACGAAAATCTTAATTACCAAAGATAAGTACTAGAATACATCTTTTTCCTTATTGTTTTTTTAACCGTTTTAAATATCTAAATATTTGAAATGGCCTTAATTTTGATTTGTTTTAACATAGAAGTTGTTGTAAAGTAGAAAAAAAAATATCTTTTGCTAATGAATATTTCATTTACAACAAAAGATTTTATACAATTTGTCCTTTACAAAAGACAAAACAACTTTTATTACATTAACAAAAGTAAAAAGGATTCATCTTCTGTCAGCAACTCCAATATCTCCCACTAATCTTACTGAGATACTCTCTTACGTACACAATTTGTAGCATTATCTTGTTTGCAAGCAATCTTTGAGGAACTAGTTTCCTTGTTTTGCTTTCTCCGCTTTCTTTTCTGTAAGGTACTGCAGGCAGTTCCTCTTCTAGTGCCCGTCCTTACTGCAATAGAAACATTTTCCTTTGTCTGTAGCTTTGGCCTTACCTTTGCAGCCAATAGAAGTTTCCTTTTTTCTTCTCCCTTTGTTCTTCTTCACTGGAATACTTTTATTCCTATAAGAAGAAGCAACATCAGAATTTTTAGAGGATGATCCTCTTTTCTCAATAGCGGCTACATTTACCTCCGTTTCTTGTCCTTTTGTTCTTAAAATGGATTGAAAAGCTTGTAGTTCGTTGAGAACTGTAGTCGGGTTGTATTCTATCTTGTTCATTAATTCGTTGGTGTGACATATTCTCTAACAGAGACCCTTTCCTTCATTCGGCAGTTATAAACATATTTGATGGAATCATGCCTCAGGGAGAAGGACGGTTCTCCAAACATCCCACGTAGAGATTCCATAATCTTTTTGGTAGTATATATGCTTTCGTGTTTCTTAGCCAAGACATCAGATATACTGGCAAAAATGTAGGCACATGCTTTCTCATTTGCCTTCGTCCATTTGTCGTATGCTTTTAGAACAGTTTGGTTTGCATTTGAGTAAGGGACGAGAGGACATTCCTCTGTCAAAACAAAACTTAAATCGTCTATCACCAATATTGGGTTCAAATTTGATTTTCATGTAGTATAATTGTCCCCAGTTAATTTATCCAAAGCCAATAGTTGTATCAATGAACTAGTCATTCTAAAAATATAAACAAAATCTTTATTAGTGAATTTCCTTTAAACCCAATCATGGTTTAGCAAAGTAATGATGTACCCAAAATTCATTATTTTTGCAATGATACTATAGTGAGTCAGAATAAGTGCTACTGAGGGACAGTCAAATACTCCTTCACTAAAGCAAGACATTCTTGACTAAATACTTTCTCTAGAATAACTCTTATTCCTACAGTCATTTAGTTACAGTTTTTTTTTTCTTAAGAAATTACTAATTTTTTGTTAGAAATTACTAACATTTAGTAATTTTGTAAGCGTAACCCTCCATTTTCAGACCTCAGAGGTCGGCCCCAACGACGCTACCAAATTAGAGAGTCAAAGTTGGCAATGGACCTAAGAAATCCTATCCATTTCCAGAGCTTGAGTTGTTTCAAATCCTATGTACAACCTTCCAAGGGGATAGTCGTTATTAAACGACTAGCAAGGGCCACTTAAAGCTATCCAGTAGGCACAACATAAGAATCTCACGGTCCAAACCAATGGAAAAGACCACAGGACACGTTAACACATGTCCTTCACCTACTTATTATGAATTACTTCCCCCATTCACCTTGATCTTGACCCATATAGACATTTTTCGAATGAAGGTCACTCCCAAGGTGACATGAAGCATCGTATGAATCTCATGATGTGAAATTTCTAGGGATGTGAGACATATATTTGATTTTACAATGAACAACTTCCCCTTTCCGAATGGAGGTCACTCTCAGGGTGACGTGAAGTGTTGCATGAATTTCACAGTGTGAACTCTTTAGAGACATGAGAATTAAAATCAATATATCATATATTTGATTTATTTATTTTACTGTGAACAAATTCCCCTATTCATTATAATCTCAAAATATGTTCCGAATGGAGGTCACTCTCAGGGTGACGTGAAGTGTTGCATGAATTTCACAGTGTGAACTCTTTAGAGACATGAGAATTAAAATCAATATATCATATATTTGATTTATTTATTTTACTGTGAACAAATTCCCCTATTCATTATAATCTCAAAATATGTTCCGAATGGAGGTCACTCTCAGGGTGACACGAAGCGTCGTTGAATCTCGATGTGAACTTTTAGGAACACAAGAGCTAAAAACAACATATTGTATATGTTATTGATCTTCTACTAAAATGTTCTAATAACATATCATATACATTATTAAATTCCTACTAAAGTGTTCTAACAACATATTATATATGTTATTAAATTCCCACTGAAGTGTTCTAATATTATTTTGGTTATATTTTTACTCAGGTTTGTTCCAGCTAATTAAACAACCTAAGTCTAGGTGTTTATCCAAGTATAACGATTATATTTGGATTTAACCTAATATATCTAGGTAATAAACTAGTTTTAAAACCTTACACCGCTTATATGTGCTTATAAAATCGGTTAACAATGCTCAATTATTCGGCCATAATCATCAAGTAGAAGGTGTTCCGTAAACCGTCAACTTAAATACTCCCAGCCTTAAATAGGATTATATACCGGTTGAGTTTGTAACCCAAGTTTATAAGATAACCCATTTTAACTATTTAAAACAAGTGGTTAACCTACGTGAGCATGCAACTTATCTCTGTTATGAATTTTAATATCTAATCCAATTTTATAACAACTTATAAAACTTTAGGCATGCTTTGCATCCATACCATATATCAGATATCCCATGATTTCATATATCACATATATTAAAACAATTGAAACCCTATACATGCATACTATATATTATCATATCTTATAACATACTTTCAATGCATGTAACATGCTTTCTATGGTAGGATTTTAAATCTACATGGCATACCATATGCACATACAAGATTTATTTAATTATAACATACATCACATGCATAAATAATTGAAACAAACTAATATGGTTTAGTTTTGGCACTTTCAAGAAAACAAAGGCCTAAGTTATTACATAATTCAGCAAATGCTCCAAAATCCTTTTGAACAACACGAATTGACCCGAATCAGACCCAAACCGCTTGAATCGAACCTCCAAATCTTCGAAAGTGGCTGAATCAGACCCCAACTAATCAAACCAGATCTCTCAGACTCGAACCGGCTGGACTGGTTCACTTGGACTACTGGTTCGATTTCGTGTGCGCGTTCCAAGCTGGAATGAGTAATGTTGCAATGCTCTCACCCCAGCATTGTGACGCCACAGGTTCAGATGAGCAGCGTTGCAACGTTGCCTGGTAGCGGTTGTTGCTGCTAACCTTCTTCACTTTTTTCTTCAATTACAACCAAATTTTAACTCTAATGACTCCAATCGAATTACAGACACTTAAACTCATTAAGGCCCATCAATCAATAACCAAGTACAAGAATTATAATATAATTGAAGAGAAATTGATGCCAAAACTTAAAGAAACATATTAATTCACCATTTTCATACAACTTATGAAAAACGTCTACCAAGCAAAATCTAACACGAATTGAGTGCTTAAATCATGCTCTGATACCAATTATTAGTTTCAATAAACATGCAGCGGAAGAAAACATAATCATTAAGCACTTTAATTCATCAATTTTAGCTCTAAAGTAAGCATGTGCATCAAATGATAAAAGAGGGTTTCAAACATACCTTTAAAGATCTTACTCAAAGTTGATAATCAAGTGCAATCCTCTCGAATTCTGGTTGTGGACCACCACTAGAGCTTCCTTACTATCCTTTAGGAGCCTTAGATTGAGTTGTGAGACTCAAGACAAACTAGAATTTGGGGAATTAGAGGAGAAAGATCACTGGTTTTCAATGTTGAAGACTCCTCTTCAACATTCAGATTTCTCAGCAAAATATTGTAATTTTCATGCCATTTTTCAGCTCAATCAAGTGTATTTTAACCGCAAATCCATGCAATCAGATTGCATGCTTAAGTTTTAGCTCATACTTCAAATTTAAGCTGGAATTGATGGTGGAAAAGTGACTAAATTGCCTTTTAAAAGTGGGAAAATCCCACATTTGAGAATTTTCAATGTTTTTCAATTTTTTTTCATTTTGAAACTAATTTTCAAAAAATATATATTTTTCAATTTTAAGTCCTTTGATTAAAACTTAAAATTAATTTTTATAATAAATTAATAATTATATAAATAATTTAATTAATTCTATTAATTTAATATCAAATATTAAATTAATTTATCACCAATTCCACCATCGTGAATCCCTATTCGTGAAGTTAACATTTAAATATTAATCGATTCTACAATTTCTTTTAATTCCATAATTAAACGTGTAATTATATCACATATAATTACTAATTCCCTTAATTCAAATTTGAACGATTCAAATTAACTTATCACATTATTCTAAGGCTAATCCGCTTATGAGCTAGTAGGGGGACCTAATGAACCTACAGATCATAGGCTCCCACGATTCGAGATTAATTGGCTAAACTCTTTACACCGAATTAACCCCCACAACATATAACATATAGTTTTATATTGTATTGGGTTTTATGTCCTACAGCTCGTAGTTTGTAATATCAAACATATTCTATTTAAAATAAAGTTATTATTAAGGTTTATTCAATAAAACTGTTATTGAGTATGTAAATTGCACTTGTAAATACCAAATTCAATAAAGACCCATGGCTATTACACGAATACTTGGACTTTATATAGAGATATAAGAACAGATCAAGTTCTAGTAAATAGTCAAAAAAGTCTATAGTATACGAATAAGGTTAGGTACCTTTTTTGGTAACACTATATTCTGCCCCACTTTGTATTTAGTACAAACGATGTGATCCTGAATCGTTCATGTGGAAACATGTGAATAGAAGCGTCCTATGCAATGAGTTTATGTAAGACCAGACCAAGAAACAAGTCACTCTTACTTTATAACGTTGTTTACTGTTTAAGACTGACTATTTCAAAGCGATGACCTAGGTAACTTGACCTTAATCTTGAGCTAACTGTGAACTCCTATTTATTCGGGATTATCCTTAGAATTGCATGGATGAGGGTTGGCTCAATAGCGCCGGCTCAATAAACCTCCCATTTCAGGGGTAAGACCAGGTAGATAGTTGAGGACATAGGGTGCAAATGGAATTCGCTCCTACCCGCTTTTAAGATTAGTAGAAAGGTTGATCTTAAGTACTGATTAGAGGATCAATAGATCTTAAAGAGCAAGATGTAATATCAGAGGTAAAACAACATTTGACCCAGTCGTTATTACGAACAACGGCTGAACTTTAGTGGAGTGACCCGATAGTTAATGAATGCTGGTTAATTTGGTTTAAAAAGTTTAGCCGATTAATCTTGGATTGTTAGAGCCCATGTTCCGTAGGTCCATTAGGTCCCCCTACTAGCTCACAAATGGAATAAACCTTAGAATAGAGTGACGAGTTTAATTTGAAACATTCAAATTCGAATTAAGGGAATTAGTAATTATATGATATAATTACACGTTTAATTATTAAATTAAATGAAATTAGAGAATTGAATAATATTTAAATACAATTTAAATAGAAGATTGTGATTGTGGAGTTGATATTTGATTAATTTATTATTTGATATTAAATTAATATAATTAATTAAATTATTTAATTAATTATTGATTTGATTTTGCAAAATTAATGAAATTTTATATTAATTATAGAATTAATATTAATTTTGAAAATAAGTTTCAAAATTAAAAGAGAATTTGTTATTAATTAATTTTGAAAATAAATTTAAAATTCATTTTTTTTTTATGAAAAACCCATAAGCAGGTTTTTCCCACAAAAACTCACAATTCCACTAAATTGCTCTAAGTAGGAGTTGTCTACACTTAAGGAAATGTAGTTGCATGGTCAGCTTGCACGAAACAGAGTAGCCTTCAGCTTAGATGATGAGCCATGCAAGTAAGATTCTCTGGTTTTTCATTGTTTTGAAGAAGGGTTTTTCAATCTTGAAGAATAGCCAGCTTTTCTCCTAATATTTCCTTCAATTTTCAAATTATTTTGATTCCCACAAATCAATCTAAGATCCAACTGAATAGTAGGGAAGATCAAATGGTGGTCTACTACAAATTGCTGAGGAGAAGCAAGCTGCAATTTGAAGAATTTTGAAGTCTTCAAAGGTAATTTCAGAAACCCTCTTTTTATTCAATAAACATGTTAACTTAATTGCTAAAATTGATGAATTAGAGTGGTTATTGATCTTGATTTCTTCCGCTAATTTCATGCTAACTCCATCCATCGGTATCAGAGCATGATTTAAGCACTTAATTCGAGTTAATTTTAGTTTGATGGGTGATATTCATAGAATGTATGAAAATGGTGGACTGATATGTTTTTTTTTCTAGTTTTGGCATTAAATTCTCTTTAATTACGTTGTAATTGTTATAATTGGCTATTTGTTTGTGGATCTTAATATGTGATTAAGAGTCTGTAAATTTGTTAGAGTCAATAGAGTTGCAATTGGATTATAATTGAAGAAAGAAGCAAAGAATGTCAGCAATAGAAAACTGGTAGTGAAGCTTCTGTCAGGCAACGAGGCCGATGCGTTGCAATGCTAGGATGAAGAGCCTGAGGCATTGCAATGCTGGGATGAAGCATCGCAACGTTGTTCATTTCAGCCCAGAAATGTGCGCATGCAAGGAGTCAGTTCTCAGGATTGGTCTGGTTCTACCGGTTTAGTTAGTTGAAGGTCTGGTTCAGTACCTTTTGGAGTTTTGGGATCGGTTCAGGTTGTTTTGGGCAGTCAAAAAGCAGATTGAAGTTGTTTTAATTATTATTGTAATAATTTAGGTTGTTTGTTTGCTTAAAATGCCAAAATTGGTCCATATCAGTGTATGTTTAATTATTTATGCATTATGAATGTATGTTATAATTAAATAAATCTTGTATGTGCATATAGTATGCCATGTAGATTTAAAATCCCACCATAGGAAGCATGTTGCATGCATTGAAAGTATGTTATAAAGAATTCTAATAAATAGTATGTATGTTTAGGGTTTCAAGTATTTAATATAAGGTGTTATATTAAATCATGTAATGCTTGATGATTGTTATGGATGCAAAGCATGTCTATTATTTTATAATTGTTATCAAAACCAAATTAGACTTATAAAATCCATAACAAATATAAGATGCATACTCACCTATGTCGTTATCTTGTAAAATTGTGGTTAAAAACTCAACCGATCATAATCCTGTCTAAGGCTGGAGGTATTTAAGTTGATGGTTTACGGAGCACCTCCTACCTGAGGATTGTAACCGAATAATTGAGCGTTGTTAAGCTGGTTTATGAGCATGTGTGAGCGATGTGAGATTTTAAAACTGGTTTATCGCCTAGATATCGTAGGTTATAGTCCAAATATAAACGTTATACTTGGATAATCACCTAGACTTAGGTTGTTTTATTAGCCGAAATATACTTAAGTAATTTTTTTAGTCAAAACAAATAGAACACTTCAGTGGGATATTAATAACATATACGATATGTTGTTCTTAGCTCTCACGTCCCTAAGAGTTCACACCGTGAGACTCATGCTTGGCTTCGTGTCACCCTTGGAGTGACCTCCATTCGAAAAGTGTTTGTATGGATCAATAACAAAGTGAATAGAGGAAGTAGTTCGAGTAAGTGGGTGAAGAATATGTGTCAACATGTCCTACGGTCTCTTCCATTAGTTTGGATCATGAGATTCCTATGTTGCACCTACTTATTGACTTTATGCGACATATGCTAGTCATTTTTTTGGTAGCTATCCCTTCAGAGAGTTGTAACATGGGATTCGAAACAACTCAAACTCAAAAAATGGATAGGATTTCTTAGATTTATTCACAACCTTGACTCTCCAATTCGGAAGTATCGTTGGGGCCAACCTATGAAGTCTGAAAATGGAGGGTTTCATTTACGAGGATTACCAAGTGTTAGTAAGTTCTTGACAAAAAAACAGTAACTAAATGACTATAGGAATAAGAGTTATTCTGAAGATAGTATTTAGTCAAAATTATCTTGCTTTAGTGAATGAGTATTTGATTTCCTCTCTGTAGCATCTATTCTGACTCACTAAAGTATCGTTGCAAATAAATAATGATTTTTTGGTACATTATCGCTTTTGCTAAAATTGAATTAGATTTCAAAAGCAATTTACTAATTAAAATTTGTTCATAATTTCAACATGTCGACTTCTTTAAAATCACTCGCTTTCGATAAAAATAGTTGTCTTAATCTTTCAACATTAAATATAAAAGTAATCTTAGCGAATGATGATTTAAATTTTGTTTTAATAGAGTAATATCCTCTATCTCCCAACTCATCTATAAATCAAAAGGTTTTGAGTGTCATAGATGAGGAAACAAAAGAAGCACGATGAAGTAAATGTGATTTTCTTGTCATTGAGACATGTTTAGTGGAAATGATAAATTAACCTGGATATTAGATTCAGGTGCCTCTAATCATATCTGTGCTTTCACTCAGGAAGCTAGTTCTTGGAGACAACTTACAGAAGGTGAAACAACCTTTAAGGTAGGGACCAAAGAGGTTGTTTTTGTTGGGGTTGATGCCCTAAATCTCGTAGGGTTCTATAGTTTGTAATTGTAATGTACAAATATCTTATTCATTTAATAAAATATATGATAATTTATTTCAATTTTAGTTGCATTAACCACAAACCAATAAACTAAGATCCAAGGTTATCTTGTAGCTTAAACATGTATGTAGAGACATACGGGTGGATCATGTTTAAGTGATAACCTAAATGGTCTGTAGTAGATGGATAAGGCTGGATACCTTATCCTGATGACACTACGAGTATGGTCCGCTTTGTAGATGTTATAATTGTTGTAAGTGATACAAATGATCTGATCCTGATCATTCATGTGGAGACATGTGAGAGGGAGGGGGGATATTCTATACAAAGAAGTTTGTATAAGACCAGACCACGAAATATTTAGTCTCATTATATAACATCGTTCATAATAGAGACTTACATTTCTCCAGGATGACCAAACACTTTGATTAGGCCGACTACTTACTTTACGAGGTAACATGACATGAATCCTGAGTGAGTTGTAATCTCCTCCCTATGAAGACGGTCATTTGATTTGTATGAGTGAGAGTGACTAGATCACCGACTCAATATACCTACCATTTTGGGGATTCGTCTAATTGGGAAGCTGGGAACACAGCTACACAAGAAGGAATTCACTCTTTCCCCAATGTCGGGGTAAGTAGATAAATTGTTTCCTTAAGGGCTAATTCCAGGGCTTGAACAAAGTGGCATCACACTCTCTCCTGGCCCGAGAGGGGTTCGATCATAGTTTGACTACGATTTTTTGGGCATTAGAGGGATTAGTGGTACTTAAAGAGTTAAATGTAATTATAAGGGCAAAATAATATTTTTGGCCCAATTGTACTTACGAGCATTTTGTGAAAGGTCATCGTATTGTTGACTGGATATCCAATGGACATATAAATATATCTGTAGTGCAAATAGCGCAGTTGTCGATCTTTAGTGGAGTGTCTGACAGTTAACAGATGGTGAATAATTTGTTAAAGTAATTTAATTAAAGGAGTTTAATAAATTATTCATGTACCGTTGGAGCTTTAAGGTACAGGTCCATGAAGTCCTTTTGGTAGCTCAACGAGAATAAATAAGAATCAGTTTTTGGATTAATTTGAATTGTTCAAATTAATTATATATGATATAATTAATTTAATATTAATTATATATGATATAATTACTATAATGTATTTGATACATTATAATATAAAATATATTTGAAAAGAAATAAATATTTAAATGTGATTCAAATGTTAATTATGTGAATTGAATTTATATTATAATATAAATTCATATAATTAAATTTAATATAAATAGGATTTATATTAAATGTCATCGATGAGAGAATAGAAACTATATGTTATATTGTATATGATACAATATAGAAACTATAGGTTATATGTTATATTTGATATAACATATAATTTAATATATATTATATGATAAGGTAGTTATTATATAAATATATATTAAATAATTTAATTAAAATAAATAAATAAATATACTTAATTTATTTGTTTAAATAGTTAGGGGAGGGAGCTCCTTCTTTTTCTCCATCACATTAGTGGGGCTGAGGGTTGGTGATCTTCTTCGGTGTGTTAACAGAGATACTGAAACTCTCTAACTGTAAGAAAAAGTTATGTAAGAGATCCCTTTCTCTCCTCCATTCTCCTCTCTCATTTTCCCCTCTTTACCAAAATAGTCAGAGCCCACAAACTCTTGGGTTCTCATCCCAGAGAATACCGTGGTGGTGTCCAATTGAAGATCGATGGTTTTTCCAGTGAAGATTATATCTTCAAAGGTAAGGGTTTTTGAACCAATTTTATTCTTCCATATTTTTGTTTTTTGCATGTTGTAACTTTTGTTTTTTAAATGCATAATTTATGTTCTTCTTTGTAAAATCTAAATTTTGGAAATTTTGGAAATTGGGACGATACACTTCCGCTCAAGGACCTCTAACCAGGTTCCTTCAGTTTCAGCTAAAGCAGTAAGAGATATGAAGTTATTTCTTAAAGATAGATTCATTTTTCTTGAGAATGTTTATTACATTCCTTCATGAGAAGGAATTTAATATCTATCTCATGTTTGCTAGAACAGAAGTATACACTCACTTTTGAATTAATGAAGTGTCCTTATTTCAAAAGGTATCAAAATATGTCATGCCAAACTAGAAATAAACTTATTTGTGTTAAAACCGACTGAGGTAAAAGTTGTTTTGAATATAAAGATGTTTGAAACAGTTGAAACTCAAAATAAGAAATGGAAAATTTCTCCTAATGCCTATCTTTGGCACTTAAGACCGGGTCACATTAACCTCAACGGGATTAGGAGGTTGGTTAAGAGTGAATTCCTAAATCAATTAGAAGACAACTCTTCACCACCATGTGAATCTTGTCTTGAGGGTAAAATGATCGAAAGATCTTTTACGGGAAAAGATTTTAGAGCCAAAGAACCCTTAGAACTGGTACATTTAGACATTTGCAGTCCATTGAATGTTAAAGCACGAGGAGGGTATGAATAATTCATCAGTTTCATATATGATTATTCAAGATATGACTATATTTTCTTAGTTCATCATAAGTCCGAAACACTTGAAAAGTTTGAGGAATATGAGGCAGAAGTTGAGAACCAATTAGGTAAAGAGATTAAAACACTCCGATCAGATCGAGATGGTGAGTATATGGACTTAAAATTACAGGACTATTTGATAGAACATGGAATTCAGTCTCAACTCATAACACCTGGTACACCTCAATAGAATGGTGTAGCAGAAAAGAGAAATAGAACCCTGTTAGACCAGGTTCGTTCAATGATGAGTTAAGCTCAGTTATCTAGTTCGTTTTAGGGACATGCAGTAGAGACTATTGTGTATATTTTGAATATGGTTCCCTCGAAAAGTGTTTCAGAAAACACCTTACGAGTTATGGAGAGGACATAAAGATAGTTTACATCACTTCAGGATTTAGGGATATCCAACACATGTATTAGTACAAAACCCAAAGAAATTGGAATGCCGTTAAAAAATATGCCTATTTGTAGGGTATCTTAAAGAGACAAAAGGTGGTTATTTCTATGATCCTCAAGAAGATAAAGTATTTTTATCGAAAAATGCAATATTCCTTGATGAGAACCACATAAAGAATTATCAACCTCGCAGTAAGTTTTAAGTGAGATGCTCGGAGAAACTACAGATAAATCAACAAAAGTTGTTGATCAAATGGTTCATCTACAAGAATTGTTGATAAAACTGGTACTTCACATCCTTCTCAAGAGTTGAGAGTCCCTTGACGTAGTGGGATGTTGTTCAACACCCGACCGATACATGGTTTAATGGAAACTTAGGTCGTCACACCTGATGATGGCTTAGAGGATCCATTGTTTTTTAAACATGCAATGAAAGATGTGAATAGAGACCAATGGATGAAAGCCATGGACCTCGAAATTGAGTCATTGTACTTCAATTCAGTATAAAAACTTGTAGATCAGCCAGAAAGGGTAAAACCTATTGGTTGTAAATGGATCTACTAGAGAAAACGAGACCAAGTTGGTAAGGTGCAAATCTACGAGGCTATACTCGTGGCAAAAGGGTTTACCCAAAGAGATAGGGCTATGAAGAAACCTTCTCTCTGATTGCCATGATTAAGTCTATTAGAATATCTTATCCATTGCAGCATTTTATGATTATGAAATCTGACAAATAGATGTCAAAACAACTTTTTTAAATGGCTATCTTGAAGAGAGTGTCTATATGTCTTAATCAGAAGGGTTTATTGAACAGGGTCAGAAGCAAAAAGTTTGCAAGCTTAAAAGATCCATTTATGGTTTAAAACAAGCTTCTCGATCCTTGAATATGAGATTCGACACTGCGATCAAATCTTATGGCTTTGAACAAAATGTTGACGAACCTTGTGTTTACAAGAAGATTGTCAACAAAACTGTAGCTTTTCTGGTTTTGTATGTTGATGATATTCTATTCATTGGAAATGAAGTAGAATTCTTAGCTGACGTTGAGAGATGGCTGGCTTCGCAATTTCAAATGAAGAATTTGGGAGATGGACAGTATGTTATTGGGATCCAAATAATTCGAAATCGTAAAAACAACACACTAACATTATCTCAGGCATCATATATAGACAAGATGTTGTCAAGATATAAAATGCAAAATTCCAAGAAGTAAATGTTACCTTTCGGGCATGAAATTCATTTATTTGAGGAACAATGTCTTAGACACCTCAAGAGGTTGAGGTTATGAAACGAATTCCCTATGCATCATCAGTTGGAAGTTTAATGTATGCTATGTTGTGTACATGTCCCGACATATGCTATGCAGTTAGAATTGTTAGCAGGTATCAGTCCAATCCTGGATATGATCATTGAACTGCCGTTAAAAAACATCCTCAAGTATATTCGGAGAACGAGGGACTATATGCTTGTGTATAGTGCTAATGATCTGATCCTTATAGGATATACTGGTTCTGACTTTCAGACCGATGTAGATTCTAGAAAATCAACTTCGGGGTCAGTATTTACTTTAAATAGAGAAGCTATAGTATGAAGGAGGAAAAAGCAAAGCTATATTACTGACTCCACCATGGAAGCGGAGTACATAGCTATATGTGAAGCAGCCAAAGAAGTAGTGTGACTCATAAAGTTTTTGTTCGATTTGGAAGTTGTTCCAAATATCCATCTACCCATGACCCTCTATTGTGACAATAGTGGAGCAGCTGCAAATTCCAATTAACCAGAAGCCAAAAGCGCAAAAAAACACATCGAGCACAAGTACCATCTCATCAGGGAGAATGTACACCAAAGAGACATGATCGTCATGTAGATAGCCTCAGAAGACAACTTGGCTGATCCGTTTACAAAAGCTCTCCTGGCTAAAGTGTTCGAGGGTCATCTAGTGGGACTAGGACTATGAGATAGATAGAACTAGGACAAATGGGAGAAATACTGGGTATCTGATGCCCTAGTTTATTGTATTTATTCTCTCATTACTCAACACTGTATATATATTTGTATATATGTAAATCCACTTGAGTCTTAGTCTAAGTGGGAGTTTGTTGGGTTGTATGTCCTCAAACTCGCAATTGTAATATTAAACGTATTCTATTTACAATAAAGATATTATTGAGGTTTATTCAATAAAATTATTATTGAATATATAAATTGCAGTTGTAAAGACTAAATCCAATAAACTAAGATCCATGACTATTATATGAATACTTGGACTTTATGTAAAGACATAAAAATAGATCAAGTTCTAGTAAATGGCCAAAACGGTCTATAGTATATAAATAAGGTTGGGTGTCTTATTCTGGTAACACTATTAGATTCAGCCTATTTTGTATCTAGTACAAACAATGTGATCCCGAATCGTTCATGTGAAGACATGTGAGTAGAGGCCTCCTATGCAATGATTTTGTGTAAGATCAGTCCAAGAAACAAGTCGCTCTTACTTTATAACGTTGTTTATTGTTTAAGACTGACTATTTCAAAGCGATGACCTAGGTAACCTGACCTTAATCTTGAGCTAACTATGAACTTTTGTATATTCGGGATTATCCTTAGATTTGCACGGGTGAGGGTTAGCTCAACAACATTGGCTCATTAAGCCTCCCATTTCAGGGGTAAGACTGGGTAGATAGGTGCAAGATGAAATTCACTTCTATCCGCTTTTAGGGTTAGTAGAAAGGTTGTTCTCTTAAGTACTGATTCCAAGTCTTGAACAAGGGACTCTACCCTCTTATTGGCCTGAGAGGGACTCGATTTGGTGATTGGATAACAAGCTAATTGTTCATTAGAGGATCGACAGGATTTAAGAAGCAAGATGTAATTTCGAGGGTAAAAAAGCATTTGACCCAACTGTCATTACAAACAATCTATGAAGGGTCGATTTACTGATTACGGTTAAATTAAATGGATAAAAATATATCTACAGTGAGGGAAGTGTAACTATTAGGCTTTATAAAGTGACCCGATAGTTAATGAATGTTGATTAATTCGGTTTAAAGAGTTTAACTTATTAATCTTGAATTGTTGGAGCTCATGATCTGTAGGTTCATTAGGTCCCCCTACCAGCTCACAAATGGAATAAACCTTAGAATAGAGTGATGAGTTTAATTTGAAATGTTCGAATTCGAATTGAGAGAATTAGTAATTATATATGATATAATTACAAGTTTAATTACTAAATTAAACGAAATTGGAGAATTGAATAATATTTATATACGATTTAAATAGAGATTCGTGATTGTGGAAGTGATGTTTGATTAATTCAATATTTGATATTAAATTAATATAATTAATTAAATTGGTTAATTAATTATTCAATTAATTTTGTAAAATTAATGAAATTTCATATTAATTATATAATTAATATTAGTATTGAAATAAGTTTCAAGATTAAAAGAGAATTTTTTTTTTAATTAACTTTGAAAATCAATTTCAAATTCATTTTTTTAATGAAAAAACCATGAATGGGTCTCCCCCACAAAAACTCACAATTCCACTAAATTACTCCAAGTAGGAACTATTTACACTTGAGGAAATGTAGTTGTACGATCAACTTGCACAAAACTAAGTAGCCTTCAGCTCAGATGATGAGCCAAGCAAGCAAGATTTCTCTGGTTTTTCATTGTTTTGAAGAAGGGTTTTTTCAGTTTTGAAGAATAGCCAGCTTTTCTCCTAATATTCCCTTCAATTTTCAACCTATTTTGATTCTCACAAGTCAATCTAAGGTCCAAAAGAATAATAGGGAAGATCAAGTGGTGATCTATTACGAATTGTTGAGGAGAATCAAGTTGAAATTTGAAGAATTTTGAAGTCTTCAAAGGTAATTTTTGAAACCCTCTTTTTATTCAATAAGCATGTTGTCTTGAGTGCTAAAATTGATGAATTAAAGTGGTTATTGATTCTAATTTCTTCCACTAATTGCATGTTAACTAGATCATAGTTATATAAATAAATAAATATATATATATATAAGTTAATTATTATATATATAATATTTATTTAAATTAAAATTAATTTAATTTAAGTTTAATTTTAAATTTAAAGGGAGGGAAATAACTTCGCTCCCTTTAATTCTCTCCTAATCTCACGTAGAGAGTGGACAATTGAAGTGTGTGATTCTTCTTCTTTTTCAGTTTACAGTATTACGAGAAGATCTCAGAAAAATCTTACAGACTCTCTTTTCTCCTCTCAATCTCTCTTTCAAAGTCTTAGAGTCCACACCTCCTAAAAAATTCTCATCCTAAGAGAATACATATGTAACTTCTTATGATGGTGTCCTCACTAGTGTTACTCTGTTCGTGATTGATCGTGATTGTCGTGGAGAGGAGGATTTACAAGAAGAAAGTATTCTTCAAGGGTAAGTAAAAATTCTAAACTATAACTTTTTTTTCCCCATTCTCAAGCATGCTGTAAAATTAATTTATTTAACTGCATAATTCTGTTATGTAATTTTCATTCTATATAAAGATTAAAAATTGGGTCGATCCCCGCTTCCGCAATGGAACTTCACCAATTGGTATCAGAGCCAGATTTTGATCCCACTTTTTCTTATTTTCCAGAATTGAATTACAGTGAATTGGTGGGATTTGCATTCTGTTTTTAATTCATGTTGAAGAATGTATAAAACTTATGATGGTTTTCAATTTTTGGTTGTTTGTGGGATTGGACCTTAGATTTATTACTTTTCTTTATAAATTGGTTTGTAAGGGCACGATGTTTTGGGCATTTAATTGCAATAAAGTCTGTAATTTGTATGTTTTGAGTCGTTCGTGATCATTTTTGTGTTTTTCTGGAGAAAACGAGGTCTAATTCAAAGAAGATTTGATGGAATTCGCAACTATACAATGGCTACTACACAGTAGCGTTGCAATGCTATGCCCTACATTGTGACGCTGCGAAGGGCGAACAGAATAATCTTTTCATAGCGTTGCAACGCTAGGGCACAACATTGCAACGCTCCAAGACGGAAAGAATAAACTGACTCGCATGCGGTTCAACTCGAGGCTCAGTTAGTTCGCGTTCGATTCGCTTGGTTCGAGCAGTTCGTGGTCAGTTCAAGTGTTGGGCGGTCTGGTTCGTGCAGTTCAAGGCCCGGTTCACCTGTTTTGAATCGGTTGGCTATTAATTTTGTAATAGTTAGTTGTTTTTAATTAATTAAATTAATATAAGTGTTATATTAATCTAATTAGTTTTTTAGGAGACCAATCTCAGTCCAATAATTGTTGTTTATATTATGCATATGATGTATGGTTTAATTTATATAATTATATGTGATAATGTATG
This sequence comes from Benincasa hispida, assembly GCF_009727055.1. NCBI lineage: Eukaryota > Viridiplantae > Streptophyta > Magnoliopsida > Cucurbitales > Cucurbitaceae > Benincasa > Benincasa hispida. Next base: position 49,197,407 of record NC_052354.1, read on the forward strand.
CCATATAGTAAGATCCTACCATAGATTATACATTATTCATGCATCATTTATATTATAAATGTCATACTATATAGTTGCACGATTTAATTTTACATGCTCATGCATCATATAATATAAATGTTATAATATATTTTTGCATGCATTAATAATATAGTCATGCATAATTTATATTATAAGTGTTATAATATATAGTTGGATGTATAGATGTATGTATGTTATTAATTACTTCATTACTTTAGTATATAAGTATTATGTATGTTAAGTAATGAAATTGAATTGCGTGAAGCATGTCACTACTTTAGGTTATTTTATAATTGTTATAATTTACCTAAATATGCTTTCATGTGCGATGGTTGGTTTTAATTTATTTCACTTCTTTTATAAAAGTTATAATTAAATGAAATTAAAAATTAAAATCAATAATTCAGAATTGCATGCAAACCTTAGGTTAAAGTCATTTTTTGAAATCGTTTTAAAACATGATTTACATAGACCTAAGATCACATTTCTAATAAGACTAGAAATAAGTTTAGTCTTTTGATCAGTTTAATAGGATGAAATTGGTTTTAATAAAAGATTAAATTTGTAGCAAATGTGTCTATAAGAGACCTTTTATCTAAGACTAGTTTTGTCTAGGTTGATGTATTTCAGTTGACGAAAATGGAATACCCCTACCTAGAAATTGACCTGAAAAGGTGAATTAGATAGATTTGCTACAAACATGCAATTATTGATTAAGATTTATTAAAGTGTTTAGTAGACATTAAACAAAGCTATTTAACTATTCAAAGTAAGTGTTACCTTTTGGCAAATTTAAACAATCACTTATTAAAATAATTAGCTGTATTTTTTAAGTTAAATTAACCCTAGGTAAAAAATTCAGTGGGAGGAATATGGGGTATATGATACTTCATTTTTCTTTTTCTTTTTTTTTGTTCACATTTCCCCTATAAGTTCACACCATAAGATCTATACTCGGCCTCTAGGCATCTTTGCTTTTGTCCCCCTATGGGTGGTGTTTGTATAAGTCAATACCAAGGTGAATGAAGAGAGTGTTTATAGTAAGTGAGAGCAAGATGTGTGTTAACACATCCCACGGTCTCCCTCATTAGTTTGTAGTAAATTTTCATACTCGGCCTCGAGATACCTTTGCTTGTGTCCCCCTACAGATGACATTTGCATGATTTTTTACTCAAACTCTAGAAATGTTGGGTTTTATGTCCTAGAACTCGTGGTTTGTAAACAATAAACATATTCTGCAAATCGATAAAGTTGTTATTGAATATATGAATTGCTTATTTCGTTTTATAAATAAATCAATAAACTAAAAGATCTATGATTATTATATGAGTATTTGATCTTTATGTGGAGACATAAGAGTGGACCAAGTTCGAGTAAATAGTCAACATGATTTATAGTATACGAATAAGGTTGAGTACCTTATTCAGGTAACACTATTGGATGTGGCCCACTCTGTAGTTGTTACAGTGAGTTGTAAAGTGTTACAAATGAAATGATCCTGATTTGTTCATGTGGTGACATAAGGAGTGGGGGCGTCTTATGCAATGAGCTTGCATAAGATTGGACCAAGAAATAAGTCACTTGTACTTTATAACATTGTTTACTGTTTCAAACTGACTATTTCATAACCATGACCTAGGTAACTTGACCTTAATCCCGTGGTAACTATAAACTTCTATTTATTCGGGATTATTCTTAGATTTTCATAAGTGAGGGTTGGCTCAACAAGCCTCCCATTTCAGGGGTAAGGCCGGGTAGATAGCTGGGGACACAGGGTGCAAAATAGAATTCAATCATACTCGCTTTCAAAGATAGTAGAAAGGTTGTTCCCTTAAGTGCTAACTCCAGGTCTTGAACATGGGGCCCCACCCTCTCATTGGCTCGAGAGGGATTTGGTTTGTTCATTGGATCACAAACAAATTTTTCATTAGAGAATCAGTAGAACTTAAGGAACAAGAGGTAATCTTGGAGGTAAAATAGCTATTGACCCAACTGTTATTACGAACAACCTGTGAAGGGTTAACTTACTAATCATGGTTATATCGAGTAGACACAATATATCTACAGTGATGGGAGTGCAACTATTGGGCTTTAGTGGAGTGACCCAGTATTTAACGAATAGGGGTTAATTTAGTTAAAGAGTTTAGCCAATTAATCTTGAATCGTTGGAGTCCATGATCTGTAGGTCCATTAGGTCCCCTAATAGCTCATAAACGAATTAGCCTTATAATAGCATGATAAGTTAATTTGAATCGTTCAAATTTGAATTAAAAGTTGAAAATTTTTTTTCATTTTTGAAAATTAGTTTTCAAATGAAAAAAAATAAATTGAAAAAAATGAAAAATTTCAAATGTGGGATTTTTCCACTTTCAAGCAAGCAACTTAGTCACTTTTCCACCATCAATTCCAACTCAAATCTAAAGTATGAGCTAGAACTTATGCATGCAATTCTGATTGCATGGATTTGCTGGTTAAAATACACTTGATTGAGCTGAAAAATGGCATGAAAATTATAGTATTTTGCTGAGAAATATGAATGTTGAAGAGGAGTCTTTAACACTGAAAACCAGTGATCTTTCTCCTTTCATTCCCTAAATTCTACTTTGTCTTGAGTCCTATAACTCCATCCAAGGCTCCTAGAGGATAGTAAGAAAGCTCTAATGGTGGTCCACAGCAAGAATTCGAGAGAATTGCAGCTGATTATCAACTTTGAGTAAGATCTTCAAAGGTATGTTTGAAACCCACTTTTATCATTTGATGTGCATGCTTACTTTAGAGCTAAAATTGATGAATTAAAATGTTTAATGATTATGTTTTCTTCCACTACACATTTATAAAAACTAACAAGAAATGGATAGAATTGCTTTAGTTTTTGCTCCAATCGATTTTCCCCTATGGTTGGCGCATTGGGGCAAAACTCTAGATCCAAAATGAGGGGTTACACCTACAAGAAAATGTTAAGAAAGTTAACAGTTTCTGGATCAAACAATGGTGACTGATATTTACAGTAACAAGGAGTTGTTCTATATATTGGTTGAGATAGTCTCATTTCAGTGACAAGGTACCTAATCACCTTACGGTAGCTTTTGCCCTACCTCACTGAAACATCATTGCAAAATTGATATCACATAGGGTGTATTATACTAGTTTGCTAAATTTGATTGGTTTTTCAAATGGGTAATGTTTGAGTACTAATTTAAATAAATTGTATGTTTTAGCAAATTCATTATGACTTCCGCAACACTAAACATAATCGTCGCTGACAAACTTATCGGCAAAAATTACGCAACATGGAAAACACAATAAACACAATATGAATTATTGATGACCTGATATTTTTCCTAATGGCGGATTGTCTTCCTATTCCTGATCAAAATTCTCCTCGAAACGTTTGGGAGGCATATAAGTGTTGAGTAAGGGCAAATGAGAAGGCCCGAGCATATATCTTAGCAAGTCTTTCTGAAGTCTTGGTCAAGAAGTATGAGCCCATGATCACTGCCCATGAGACCATGGAGTCCCTACATGGGAGTTTGGACGACAACTCAAACATGACGCTTTGAAAAACATCTTCAATGTTCGTATACAAGAGGAGGCAGTGGGAGGACTCCAACTTACTTTACATAATAGATCTTTTTTTATTAAAAAACATATATGTTGTTCCCGACTTAAAGAGAAACTTAATTTCTGTAAAGTGTTTGATTGACCAAAAATATTCTATACATTTTTCTATGAATAAAGCGTTTATTTCTAAGAATGATATATAACTTTGTTCTATTGAGCTGGAAGATAATTTATATGTGCTAAGACCGTTAGCAACTAAAGTAGTCCTAAACACTGAAATGTTTAAAATTACGACAACTCATAATAAAAGACTTATATTTTCTCCTAAGCAAAATTCTCATATTTTGCACCTAAGATTATGACACATAAATGTCAATAGGATTGAGAGACTGGTCAACAAATGACTTATAAGCGAGTTAGAAGAAAATTCTTTACTTGTGTATGAGTCATTCATTGAAGGCAAAATGATTAAAAGATCTTTTACTAGAAAATGTCACAGAGCCAAAAAACTCTTCAAACTTGTACATTCAGATCTTTGTGGTCCAATGAATGTTAAGGTAAGAGGAAGATTTGAATATTTCATCACTTTCATTGATGATCATTCTAGGTATGGGTATGTTTATTTAATGTAACATAAGTCTGAAGCCCTTGAAAAGTTCGGGGTGTACAGGACTGGAGTTGAAAATGCATTAAATAAAATCATTAAAACATTTTGATCTGATCGAGGTGGAGAGTATTTGGATTTAAAATTCCAAGACTATTTGATAGAAAGTGAAATTCTATCACAACTCTCGGCACTTGGTACATCTCAGCAAAATGGTGTATCAGAAAGAAGAAATTGAACCCTGTTGGACATGGTTCGGTCTATGATGAGTTATGCTTCCTTACTTGACTTGTTTTAGGGTTATGCAGTATAGACTGCAACTTACATTTTGAACTACATTCCATCCAAAATTATTATTAAAACACCTTTGGAATTACGGAATGATCGTAAAGATAGTTTATGTCATTTCAAGATATGGGGTTGCCCAACACATGCTATTGAGATAAATCCTAAAAAATTAAAACCTTGTTCAAAATAGTGCCTATTTGTAGGTTACCCTGAAGGAATGAGAGGTGGTTACTTCTATGATCCTAAGGATAATAAGGTGTTTGTGTTGACAAACACTACCTTTTTAGAAGAGAACCGCATAAGGGAACACAAGCCCCCCCAGTAAGATTGTGTTAAGTGAATTTTCCAATGAAACTAATGAACTTTCAACAAGAGTTATTGAATTATAGAAAATTAGGGGACGAGAGTTATAACTCTTCCCTTAAATGAACTATTTATTAAATTCAAATTTTAATAAGTAAATAAAATTTAAATATATATATATATATATGATAACCAACTTATCATATATTATATATTAAACTATATGTTATATCAAATATAACACATAACCTATAGTTTTTATATTGTATTAAATATAATATAATCTATAGTTGAATATTCTCAATCAATCATGGATATTTAATATGAATCCAATTCATATTAAATTCAATTATATGAATATCATCCATACAATTAGTATTTGAATCATATTCAAATATTTAATTTATCTCAAAATAAACTTTCTATTATGATGTATCGAATACATTATATTAACTATATCACATATAATTAATTTAAATGAATATAATTAAGTTTCAATTAATTTGAATAATTCAAATAATCCAAAATTAATTCTCAATAATCCATGTTGAGCTACAAAGGGGACCCTATGGACCTATAGATTGAAGCTTCAATGGTACTTGGATAATTAATTAAATTACCTAACATTCATTAACTGTCGGTCACTCCACTAAAGACCGACAACTGCACTCTTCGCACTACAGATATATTTTTGTGTCCATTGGATATAAACAGTCAACAGTGCGATGACCCTTCACAAATTACTTGTAAGTACAGTTTGGCCAAAATTACCGTTTTGCCCCTATGGTTACATCTAACTCTTTAAGCATTATTGATTCCTCTAATGAACAATAAATCATATTACAACTATGACTAAATCCCTCCCGGGCCAAGAAAGAGTGTGGCCACATTGGTCAAGCCCACCAATCATCGATTTAGTGAGAAATTTATCTACTTACCCCGACATTAGGGAATGAGTGAATTTCGTCTTGTGTAGTTGTGTTCCCAGCTCTCTAATTAGATGAATCTCCAAAATGGTGGGCATATTGAATAGGCGATCTGGCCACTATCACCCATACAAATCAAATGACCGCCTTCATAGGCAGAAGTTCACAATTCACCCAGGATTCAGGTCGTGTCATATATGGTCATCCTGATGAAATGTAAGTCTCTACTGTTAAGGTTATATAATGAGATAGTCATTTCGTAGTCTGGTCTTATATAAACTCTTTGTATATGGTACCCCACTCACATGTCTCCACATGAATGATCAAGATCAGATCATTTGTAGCACTTTACAATACTTGTAACATTTACAAAGAGGGTCGTATCCGTAGTGTCACTATGATAAGGTACCCAACCTTTTCCATCTACTACAGACCATTTAAGTTCTATTTTAAATATGATCCACCTATATGTCTCTACATACATGTTTAAATTACATAAAATAACATAGGATATTTGTTTATTAGATTAAGTGTATGCTCATAAAATAACAATCATTTTAATAATAACTATTTGTTTATACAAAGTTTACAAACTACAAGAATAAAAGAGAGATTTAGAACACCAATTCCAACAATCTCCCACTTGCCCTAAAGCTTAAAGAGTCAAATGTACAATACAAATAAAGTACAAAATACAATAAACTAGAGCAACACTATACCCTAGTAACATGTCCCACTTGCCTTAGACAATATACCACATATTTTGTAGACCTGGACTTTCTAGATGACCCTCGAACACTTTAGTCGTGAGAATCTTTGTAAACGGATTAGCAATGTTGTGCTTCAAAGCAATCTTCGTGACAATCACGTCATCTCGATGCACAATCTCTCGAATCAAGTGATATTTTCGCTCAATGTGTTTGCCTCTTCGATGACTTTTAGATTTTCCACAACACCATTGTCATCTTTTATATCATTTCTAACTTTTATATTAGCCATTTACTTTTTATATTTAACTAAAATTATATCCATTTAAAATTTGATGTTCTAAATATTTTAATCGGTACATCACACGTATTCTTTGATGGAGTTAGCATACAATTAGTGGAAGAAATCAGGATCATCAAGCATTCTAATTCATCAATTTTAGCATCTTAGTAAGCCTATTCACAAAATGAAAAGAGGGTTTCAAAAATTACCTTTGAAGAACTTCTTCAATCCACGAAATTAGCTTGAATCTTCTTAGCAATCTCTCGTAGACCACCACTTAATCTTCCCTACTATTCTCTAGACCCTTAGATTGGATTGTGGGATCCCAAATGAGTTTGAATCGAGAGAATTATTGAAGATAAGAGGTCATAATTTTTTTGGGGTTTGCTGAAGAGTTTTCTTCTTCAAAACCAGCCAACTATCAAAATTGGATGAACCTCATCCATTGAAATTGGATTTTGTCAACTCGAGCATGCATTCCCAATCCATCCAATAGTGACACCACCTCCTTGAGAAACTAAGTGGAATTTTGAGTTTGTAAGTCAAATGTGGGACAAAACCACTTTCACTATTTTCCATTTTTATTTAATTAAAAATCAATACTTGAAAATTAAATTTTATAATTTCAATTTCAATTGATTTTTAAACAATAAATTTAATACAAAATCATATTTCAATTTTGGAAAAAAAATTCTAAAATTAATCTTAACCAAGATTAATTATAATAATTGATTTTAATAATATTAATTCTAAATAATTGATTAAACTAATTAATTAATAAATTAAATTAATATAACAAATAAAATTAATTAAACACCGATTCCATCATGGATCTCTACTCATGAAATCAATATTTAAATCGTATTCAAATATTATTCAATTCTCCAATTTCGTTTAATTCAATAATCAAATGTATAATTACATCGTATATAATTACTAATTCTCTTAATTCGAATTTGAACGTTTCAAATTTATTCATCACGCTGTTATAAGATTTAATCCGTTTATGAGCTAGTAGGGGATCTAATGCACCTACAATTCTTGGGCTCCAACGATCCGAGATTAATTGACTGAACTCTTTAAACCTAATTAATCAACATCTGTTAACTATTGGGTTGCTCTACTAAAGCTTGATAGTTATACTTCTGTCACTGTAGATATATTTTTGTCCACTTGATTTAACCATAAATGGTAAGTCGATCCTTCGCAGGTTGTTCGTATTAACGGTTGAGTCAAATACTGTTTTACCCCAGAGATTACATCGTACTCCTTAGTCCTACTGATCCTTTAATGAACAATTGGTTTGTGATCTAATCACCAAATCGAGTCCCTCTCAAGCCAATGAGAGGGTGGAGCCCATTTTTCAAGACTCAGAATCAATACTTAAGAGAACAACCTCTCTACAAACCCTAAAAGTGGGTAAGAATGAATTATGTCATGCACTCTATGTCCCCAACTATCACCCCGTTTTATCCCTGAGATGGGAGACTTATTGAGCCGACGCTGTTGAGCCAACCCTCACCTATGCAAATCTAAGGATAATCCCGAATAAACAGGAATTCATAGTTAGCTCAAGATTAAGTTGAGTTCCCTAGGTCGTCGCTTTGAAATAGTCTCTTAAATAGTAAACAAAGTTATAAAGCAAGAGTGGCTTGTTTCTTGGTCCGATCTTACACAAACTCATTGCATAGGACGCCCACACTCGCATGTCTCCACATGAGCGATTTAGGATCACATCGTTAGTACTAAATACAAAACGGACAACATCTAATAGTGTTACCAGAATAAGGTACCCAATCTTATTTGTGTACTATAGACCGTTTTGGCTATTTAATTAAACTTGATCCATTTGTATGTCTCCACATAAAGTATAAGCATTCACGTAATAGCCAAGAATCTTAGTTTATTGGATTTAGACTTTTACAAGTGCAAGTTACATATTCAATAATATATTTATTGAATAAAACTCAATAACATTTTTATTTCAAATAGAATATATTTAAATTTACAAACGGTAAGTTTTAGGACATACAACCTAGCATTCACTAATTAATATATCTAAAAACATGAAATATAACTATTTAACTAGCCTATTTCCAAACATGAAATATACCTATTAATTTCATCCAATTTTTTGTTTTCAATTCCCTACCAATTAACCCTAAACATGGTGAAGGGAAATACTTGTCCACGATAAGGCCACAACAATCTTCGTTTCCAAACACGTTCCAATTTCCCCATCTGCGTCTCTCTGTTTGGCTGTGTTTGCCCAAAGCATCCGTACACTCAACTTGCCTGCAGAAGAAGCTTTTTGCAGATCTCGAAACTCCCTCTTCTTTGAACTGACTAGCCGGAGCTCTATCGGCCATGGGTGTCCCAGCCTTCTACCGGTGGCTCGCCGACCGGTACCCGAGGTCGATCGCCGATGTGGTCGAGGAAGAGCCAGTCAATGGCCCTAGCGGTGTCCTTCTGCCGATCGACGTCTCCAAGCCCAACCCTAATGGAATGGAGTTTGACAACTTGTATTTGGATATGAATGGCATAATTCATCCGTGCTTTCATCCTGAAGGCAAGGTATTCAATTTTTGTCCTCCTTTACATTGGCTTCAGTTTCGAGATTGTAATGGAATTGGTTTAGAAGGGGAAATGAGCTTTATCTTTACATTATATGGCTTAGTTTGAGCTTCTTCCGGTGTATATGTGTTTGGCTTGTCTTAGAGTAGAGCAGTATTGACAGAATAGTGGAGAGCTTAGTGGGTTTTGCGAAATTTGACTGTTAAGAAGGAGAATTCTGTATCTTAAGTTCTAGCTTGTGGTCGTTGGCGTGGGAACTTGTCTAATGCGGAAACTGGATTAGCATATATTGTTGTTTTTGGCGTTGGTTATTTCACAGAGCGAAGTAAATTTGATTTAGAAATGAAAATTTGCCAGTGTCGATCAAAATGCTGTTTAAAATATAATCTGGTTGTGTTTGAGACACAAGAACGATGGCATGGTTTCTTCTCGAAATGAAATTTGAAGTTACGCTTCTACTTTTGCTTTCCGAAAAATTATAAGACAGTAAGAACTGTGATTGTTTTGATTTGGCCTATTATGAATGCATTGCTGACAAGTGACGCTAGAATTGGCCTCCATCTTTGATTTATTTTCAATAAGAACTGCTGAAATTGGTTGCTGTTGATTTGTGCTTAATTTATATGTGCAGCCTCCACCCACTACTTATGATGCTGTATTTAAATCCATTTTTGATTACATTGACCATCTCTTCTCATTGGTTCGCCCAAGAAAGGTTCTTTACATGGCAATTGGTATGAAGTATTTTAGGTTCTTGGAGCACTTTTGTTCTCTTTATGGGAGGTCTATTTATAAATTTAGAATTTGGCAGATGGTGTTGCACCTAGAGCTAAAATGAACCAGCAACGTTCTCGACGTTTCAGAGCTGCAAAAGATGCTGCTGAGGCCGTGAGACTGTTTATATGCCATTTATCATCATTTATATTTATGATCAATGAAAGAATTTTAATTACTTTTCGCTCACGTGTTAGGAAGCTGAAGAAGAAAGATTAAGAAAAGCGTTTGAAGCCGACGGGCAAACCTTATTGCCTAAGGAGAAGCCTGAAACATGTGATTCTAACGTTATCACCCCTGGAACTCAATTTATGGGAGTGCTCTCAGTAGCACTTCAGTATTATGCGCAATCAAGATTAAATCACAACCCAGGGTGGAGGTTTACGAAGGTACGACTGGAACAATTTTGTTCTTCTCATTCTTTTATCTTCAATTGGCTTAAAGATTGGATAATTCCTTATTGGTGGAGTAATCCTTTCTGTATCTTCCACCTTTTATACTTCTGGCTTTCAGGATACTTTGTCTCTCTATGTTTATTTATGGGGATGCATTGGATGGTTATTTGAAGGTTATTCTATCTGATTCAAATGTTCCTGGTGAGGGAGAACACAAAATTATGCAATACATTCGCCTACAACGCGATTTACCTGGTTTCGATCCTAACACTCGACATTGTCTGTACGGTCTGGTGAGTGTTGTCCATCTTAGCTTTTCATAGTTTCCTTTTCTTAATTCTTCTTGGCTGCACGCACAGAAAGAGTTATTGCATTATAATTCCTGGACTCTTTATTTTTGAACTAAACTATTTTTGTGTATTAATTCCAGGATGCAGATCTGATTATGCTTAGTCTAGCAACACACGAGGTTCACTTTTCAATCTTAAGAGAGGTCAGTTGGCTGTCTTATGAGTGCTTATGTATTTCTAACTTCTAGCTGATCTCCTGCTTCAAATTGATCGATTACTGAATATACACATTAGTTGTGCAGGTAATAATGCTACCTGGGCAACAAGAAAAATGTTACAATTGTGGCAAAGTTGGTCATTTAGCAGCTGAGTGTCGTGGAAAGTCTGATGGACCAGAAGATTGTAATGCAGCCGATGAAACTCCGATTCATAAGAAGAAATATCAGGTGGGAGAATATGTTATCTTGTTTTCAAAGGTTCAACGCACCTTATATAGTATGTTCTACTGTATCCTGACATGATGTATTCCGTATGCAGTTTCTCAACATTTGGGTTTTACGAGAATACTTGCAGTATGAATTGGACATTCCCAATCCACCTTTTGAGATTAATTTCGAGCGGATAGTGGATGATTTTGTGTTTTTGTGTTTCTTTGTTGGCAATGACTTTCTTCCACATATGCCGACCTTGGAGATAAGAGAGGTAAGGGCATCTAACTATTTTCTAGAAGCATACTGTTATTTCGTTGTTTCCAAAATGGCTAAAGGCACATATTCAGTGATTTGAGTGCGCTTTAAAGTCGTATTTGCTGCCTCTTTTCCATAATTTTATCTTTAACGACAGTATCATGACAGACGTACTTTTCTGGTTCAGGGTGCTATTAATTTACTGATGCACATATATAGAAAGGAGTTTCCTGCTATTGGTGGTTATCTTACTGATGCGGGTGAGGTAATGGTCTATTCTTATTTCTTGCAAACTTGTTCATCGTTGCAGACATATTTTTCTCTGGAAATGGATTTCATCTGAACTCACTGCCTGAACATATCTCTACCCTTTTTCTTCTTCTTTAAAACCTTGTCGCTTACTTTATGTGTGAACCATGTGCATTTCGAGAGCCAAAGTTCAAATCTGTTATGCAGCTCAGTGGAACTGAAAAGTAGCTTCTCTAATTTTTTCCCCTCATTTTATTAATTTTGTAAAGTGCCATTGTGTTGGGTCGAAATAATTTACCATCTCCTCATCTATTGTTTATATGATGATCAACAAGGAGAGTGTTTTGTCACATTCCTGCATTTGTTTGTTTATAGTTTCCCCTTCTTGAGGCTTCGGGATTAGATTACTATCTCCTTGCCAAATCTGGTTATTCTTTTTTGCATTTATGATATGCTATATATCTATTTTCAAAAAGAAAAAAATCTTAGAAAACAGGCAAATTTCATTTTGCTTGCTCTTTATTCTGTGAGTGAGGCATCTATGATATTCCATGCATGCAAATTGGTTGTTAAGGGTTATGCATCGTGAAATTATTTCCTGTTATTTCCTCACTTTCTTCTCTCTTGTGAAATATTTTTGTGTGCTTGACCGTGTGTAAGTTAATGAAGTTCTATTCTGATCAATCTTCCGTTTCTGTTTTCTGTGAACTGACTAGGTTTTGTTAGATAAAGTGGAGCATTTTATCCAAGCTGTAGCTGTACATGAAGACCAAATCTTTCAGAAAAGAGCCCGGATTCAGCAGGTCTATGGCCATCTCTTGTTCTGCGTGCTATAATTTCAAAGCATTTTAAATCTTATCTACTATTTGTTATACTTTGTTTCGTTAGTGCTTTGCTCTGACCCATGCTTGTCCTATACCGATGAAAACTGAACCTATAAAAAAAATGTAGCAAACGATAAGTTTGTTTCCTTTAAATTTGTGGTTCAATAATTATAATGATGACTACCTATAGTTATAATATCTTCTCAAGTTTGCAGCATTGGCCTCGTTTCATTTCATCAATGAAAAGCCTCGTTTCTGTTTAAAAAAAAAAATATCTTCTCAAGTTTGCATCAAACAGAGAGCACTTATGGATTGATTGGTTTGGATGTAGAGATTTTTGGAGTTTGGAAAGAGGGCAGTAGGGTTTGTAAAGGAAACCAGGGTAATAATAGAGTCTACCTTACAGAATACACATTGTTTTTATATGGATCATTTGGTCATTGAAAATTTAAGAAGGAAGGTACAAAAAGGATGGAGAGAAGAAACATACATATATTGGACTAACATAACTTACAAACTCATCCCTTGGTTTACTCACTGCATAACCTTCTGGTTGTATGATGCTTGTAATGATGTCTAATGTATTCTATTTGTATGATCTTTGCGATTATCTTCCACTTGACTCCTTCAAGTTATAGTATGGTTTGAATTCAATTAATTGATCTCCTACATTCTTTGAAAGATTCTCACATCCCTCAGAAAGCGTAGTTTTAAGGATATGAACACGCTATTCCTAGATTATACATTAAAGTAGCTTTAAATAAAACCTACACTATTTCTGAAATGTTCTTATCTAAAGAAACAAAAAAGAAATGTATACTATTTCTCAAGGATTTACAAAATTTCTTATGTATAAATAATATTAAATTCAGTAAAATATTTTTTTGAAATATAATGAATAAAGTCATTTATCAATTAAATGTCAAAAAAGAAATATGAAGAATAAATATTATAATTAATTAATTTATTTGTGATTTTGTAGCAAACTTATAAAAAAATTTGAATACCCAATAATGCATTTTAATTTGTTTCTAATAGCAAAGACTTGATCTGCATTTTTTTGTACCTTATTGGTTCAATGCATTTGGATACTCGGTGGTGTTTCAATAGTGACAAATTTTGTTGCTATCTACCTCTTGTTCATCGTAATCATCTATTTTTTTCTACTTCAAGAACACTTTTGCAATCAACCAGACCAGACTAGCATCCTTCTCTTTCTTAAACATGCCCGTCAATGGAAGTATATATGAGAATGTAGGTGTGCATGTCATTAGGCATTACATAAACAAGAACTTTTCCTTTTCTTTCTTTCGTTCTCCTTTTTTTTTTGGAAATGTTACATTGCATCTTTTGTATCCTCGTGAAGATTTGCATTGTAAGGTAATAATGTCATGTCTTCGTCTGCCATATGTGTATATCTTTCCATACTCTGATCTTTAGCCTTTAGCTATTCATATCTTCAATACTATAATGATGTCCATGGACGTAAAAATTCTGATATAACATGCTGGTCAACAGGCACAGGAGAATAATGAAGAAATGAGAGGTAGAGCTCGGAGAGAGAATGGACCTGCACCCCCACCTCTGACAATTGACAAGGTCTAAAGCAGAACTTTTATTTCTCAATAGTTTTGTATGTACGATAACAGATAGCAGGGATCTATTTGGTCATACTAACTCATTATATCTATCTTTCTTGAAAAAACTAATGTGTAAATTATGTATAAGATGCAAGGTATGTTTTTTACAGGAATATATTAAGAAATTTTAAGAACTAATCCTGTGGATGTTTGTTGTGTTTGATCATCTGCTATTGCTTGTACCAAGAGCTGATTATTTCTTTAAAATCCCTCTAGACTGTAGTATAAAAGTTGGATCGACTAAACCAGGGGTCAGCATGCACTCATTCCAATGATTAAAATATGGACATCAATTCTATCCACTTAGCATTGTGTGTGAGAGAGTGGAAGAGAGAGAGAGACGGAAATTTATGTCTCATGAATGGAAAGGATGAACAATTCCTCCCTTTTGATAGATTTTTTTTTCCTTTTGAATTGGAAGACTTACATGTAATCTCATGGTGATGGGATTTTTGAAATGTGTACATTTTGATGGACGTCTAAATATGGGTCTTGTATTCTTTGCCATTTCCTTTGTTCCAGATCAAGTTAGGGGAGCCTGGATACAAGGAGAGGTATTATGCCGAGAAGTTCAATGCTAGCCCAGAAAACATTGCTGAAATAAAACAAGATGTGGTAAGTCAATTGCTCGTGCTTGCTTCACTAATATAATAATAATGATCATTATTGTTTGTCTATTTTCTGGAGGATGTACTTCTTAGTGGTTCTCACCCTCTTCAAAGTTTAAACTCTACACATCTTTTAATTCTTGCTATTCTCCTACCTATTTAGTGCGGGGAAGAGTATGATTGAGTATTCTCCAACCACACATCCTCCCAGAACTTTAAAGTTAAACCATGGATTACCTGAGGACTCCCGAATAATGTTTTATGTAGATAGTTTATGTTCTATATTTATCATATTAATTTAGAGTTAGCATTTGATTTATTTTTCCAGGATCATACTGTCGATAAGTTTATCCCAAGTGTTGTACATTAGTGGTGAAAGACTTTTAGATTCAACCAAGGTCCAAAAGGTGATGGGTTTGCTGAACCTCGTTGGACACCTTACATGGAATATTCCAGATAGTTCTAATTTTGCTAGCTTCTTATTAGACTATGAATGATTTATTATCATCTAATAATTTCAAGCGATGAATTTCATGGAAATAAAATTAAAGAAGTTGATGTGATTTCTAGGACTAAGATGAGTGGTAAGTTAATAGTGCTGAATGTCAAATTTGAAAAAGCCGGAAAAAAAATTTGAAGTTGCAGAATGCAATATAGCATGGAAATGAGAAATTGGGTTAATAATTTATAGTTTAGCAATAGATAAATGCATTGCTGAATTCATGTTTTACTGTTTCCTTTTTGGTGATTTATATTTTGGAAAACCTGTTTTGGGTCTTAAGGAAATATCTCACGACTAATTTATAGTTGTAGATTTACTTGGCCTCTATTACCCCAATCCTCTTGTCATGAGTTTGTATAAAATATTTAATTTGGCTTCTGTGTGCTTCCATGTTGTGCGCTTGTTAGATTGGGAGCTTGCAATGCTTTTAATTCATCAACAATTGGCAGATATTATTTGAATTGGATGCTGAGAATTTTTCGTTATCAAATAGCATTAATAATTACCTTAAACAAATCCCCCTCAAGTAGTTCTGATGAACAGAAGTAGCTGATGGGTTTATTTTTTGTGCAGGTCCTGAAGTATGTGGAGGGTTTATGTTGGGTCTGTCGATATTACTATTCAGGGGTTTGCTCTTGGCAATGGTAACCTTCACTTGCTTATTATAACAAATGGGTGCATTCTTCAGCGAACCATTTCTTCTTTTGATTTTAAAGTTGTCCATTAATTTTCCGTGGATATGCATGCAATGTCTTAGGTCTTGATTTGTTTTTTGAGTCTTGATTGAAAATCACCATTGAATTAAAAACAAGGGCCAATAAGCTGTTTGGTATCCGTGTATTTTGGCATGGCAATGGGCAGTGCTCACGTTGTTGATGTTTCAACTGAAACTTGCTTTTTTGGTTCAGGTATTATCCTTATCATTATTCACCTTTTGCCTCTGACCTTAAAAACTTGGCTGATTTGGAGATAACCTTTTTCATCGGAGAGCCATTTAAGCCTTTTGATCAACTGATGGGAACTCTACCAGCTGCAAGGTTCTATCCTAATTTATCTGTCATTTATCTTGCTAGTCTATTTAAAGTTTATATAGCTAAATAAAGATGAAATTATATCTGACTTTTGTTAACGAGAAGTGAAAAACACTTTCCATTGAAAGCATAAAAAGTTCAATGGCTAAGCCAACAAAAGAATAATGTTGGATTTTTTTTTCCCCTGTTGGCGCTAAGTAAAAAAGTAAAGCAGAATACTTTCTTTATTTGAGTACACTTATCAGAAGCCAAAACCGAACTAAAGCCTGACTGATCCTTGTATGATTTTGTCTCAAAATATTCTCTATTTTCTTTTCAGCATGTCCTCCTCTTACATTGCCTCGTTTAGCTTATCCACTTTCTTGATTTTTATGCATCATGCTAATTGCTTTTATCGATACAGTTCAACTGCTCTTCCTGAGAAATACAGGAACTTGATGACTGATCCGTCATCGCCTATCCTTGAATTTTATCCTTCAGGTAATCACTTTTTTAACAAAAATTTAATTTTTAATAAAAATATCATCTTTGATTAAGGGAAAAAAAATGAAAGAATACAAGCATACAAAAAATTAAGCTCACAAAAGGGAATGCGATAAAAGAAAAATGCTCCAACCATGGAAGATAGAGCTCAAGGAATAGTAACAAAAAATCTTCATAATCGAGCTCCAAAAATGAAATATGAAATCTAATGGTGTTTGTTTTCACTTGGTCACTATTTGTTTTGTTTTCTTGTAATTTTTCTTTTTTCCTCAAATGGTGTTTTCTTTTTGGGTGTGTAGACTTTGAGATTGACATGAATGGAAAGCGTTTCCAGTGGCAGGTACTGCTTTTTTTTTCTTTTCCCCAATGAGCTAGAAGCTTATTTATTTTTTTAAAAGAATATTCTGAAGTGTTATCTTTTCAAGAATCTCTTTTGATGTTTGTTAAATTGATGGAAGCCACTGAATCTTCTTCCCTTGTGAAATTCAGGGTGTTGCCAAATTACCTTTCATTGACGAGAGAAAGTTGCTTGCTCAAACTAGGAGACTTGAAAGCTCTTTGACGGTATGAAAGAACGAGTTATGTACTTTTAGCTTTTGAGTCGCTTCTATTCCTTTACTCTTATCAAACCGTATTTTGATTTAGTCTGTACTCTGTGAAGAAGGTGAAATTACTTTCTTGTGTAGTCAATCGAGTTTCAATGCTGAGATTATTAATTTGCAAATTTGGTACATTATGCAGGATGAAGAGAAGAATCGGAATAGTGTGATGCTTGATTTGCTTTATACACATTGTGCCCATCCATTATCTGCACAGATTTTCTCTTATTACCAAGTTGCTAGTCAACTACCTCCACATGCAAGAACTTGTTGGGTGATTGATACAAACGCCAGGTAAGTTTAGTTTCATCACGAGTGCCGTCCATCTTTCTGGATGATGAAGCCCTGTTTGCCAACATTTCAGATAGTTGGTGGATCGGGAATCTAACCCAGCGAAGCATTTTCATTCAAATTCCTGATAATTTGTCCCCCTGTATGTGCTTACCTTGCTGCTCGATCCTTCTGTTGTGTTCATCTTACAGTGGTGGGATGAATGGATACCTGTGGTTGTGTGAAAGAAATGTAATCCGTAATGTTGTTCCATCACCGATCAACGGTTTGCCAGACATCCAATGTAATCAAGTCCTGTAAGTCTTTCTTTAATTTGGTAAACCTGAGACACACAGGCCTCTCTCTCTCTCTCTCTCTCTCTCTCTCTTTCTCTTTCTCATCTCTCACTCACATTTTATTTTTAACTGTAGAAATGTTACATATCTTAATCCCCAGAAGCATAAACATATCCCTGAACCTCCGAAGGGAGCAATCATCCCGAAAAAGGTGCGTTAGATATGAGTCCTAAGTCCCATCGAATTTCCTTTCAGTAATAATGTCTCTGAAACAGATGTGAAAAAACTACAGTAGTTCATTTATGCATTGCCATTGTGCAAGGATTTTTTTCATTAGCATAATTCTAGTTTAGGATGCCCGCATGATGACTTTTTCGATGATCATTCCTTTCCTTGCCATTATATTAGCTAAAAGTATTTGAAATTTGCCTATAGCTTGATGTTTTGTTGTATTTGCAGGTTCTAAGTTCCTTGGATATCAAACCGTTCCCTACATTATGGCACGAAGACAATAATTCCCGGCGCTATCATGGCAGAGAACGGTAGTGTACCTAAATTTGCCTCATCTTTACTGTATGAAAGTTAACCGTACAAAATTTTAAGTTCATTGAATAGATTTTGGAAAATCCATATGGAATTGTTTTCAAGCTTGTTGACACAATTATACATAGTTTTAATGACATAGAATTTATGGATGTCAACCTTTTTGATAGGTTGTATTTTTACCGAATGCACCTCTTTTTCAGGCCCCAAGTACCTGGAGCTATTGCAGGCCCTCTATTGGGAGAAGCAGCTCATCGTCTTGTCAAAAACACACTCAATATCAAACCTAATGGCTCATCATCGGGATTATTTGAACAACCCTATTCTCGCAATTTCCCAGGACTGCCTATGTTCTCTCGTCCACGACAAGTTGGATCTCCAGGTTATGAAACAGGGTATGGTGAAGATCCAAATTATATCTACGGCCACTATAGTAATTACCAGAGTGCATCAGGTAGACCAAGATATTCCCACTCTTCAAATGGTATGCCAGGTGACAGGCAAAGTTCCCGAGGAAATGATAGGGTACCGCAACAGGAACGATACAATGTGAGGACTGGAATGTCTGCTTTGACGATCGAAGAGAGTGTAAGGAATCGATCTCCTGATGTTTTAACTCGTGGCCCTCCTCCCGTGATGTTGCCAAAGATGCTGAAGGTTGGAAACTCAGCAAATCAACAGAATTTTTCCCAGGCTACTGACGCTCTTCCTTCACCACCACACAAATGGATTAATAGAGCGCCAAGTGCAAGCTTAATATATACAAGACAACAAGAAAGTTTTCTGGGAGGGGTCAACGAGAAACAATCGAAACAAGTGTATCTAGCAAAGAGTCCAGCATCCCAGAGCGGGTCAGGTTCAGGAAGCAGGCAGTAACTGTAGTTTGTTCGGTTCTTGTTGTTGGCTGTTATTTAAGTTACCATAATGTGAAAAAAAGCACCTGCAGCATTCCTCAAGTTGTACCTAACATGGATTTCAGTGAGGCAAACCCTAATACAGGTGCTCCGGGGCAAGTCATGCGAGCTGATCATTCATTTGGTGGAATCTCGTCTTGCATTCTCATCATGAAAGTGACTTTATTTTTTAGCGACCGGGTGCGACATTTAAAGATGGAACTATTTGCATGCATGAACAGATTCAAGCCAAAACAATGGGTAAGATCATTTGATGAATTTTGTGCATATTGTACCAATGAATCATTTCATACTGTAGTGCACCTACAAGTCTTACCTCTAGAAATTTCCCACCTTTGTTTGGGGTTTTGAAGAGGAATTGTAGAGTAGACATGTTTGATTATAGTGGATCTCATAGCACAGAAGATACGTGTAGTTAGTTACTAGGTTGTATTTGTACCTTTCCCCCCCTTTTCCCCTCCTGAGAAAGAAAAGAAAAACTAAACATGACCAAAGAGACAAGGATTCGACATGTTTATACCTTGACCATATTCTATTTTCGTGCTTATTGAAACTATTTTTGATTGATGCCCGTTTTAAGACATTCTAAAGCCTGTAAAGCTGCATGTATCAAGTGTTACATGTTACTCTTCTAGTAAAAGTACCAGATGCTTTTCGATGCTCGTGTTTTCCAAGTTACTCAACTTCTCATTACACTCTTTGGCTCAAATCCTTTTAGTTTTAACTTGAGGGAGCATGGGTTCAGTTGGTATTGACGTTTTCATTGCATGCCATCAGCCAGGAAGTTCTTGACGCCACACATTGTCAGTTGTCAGTTTTTTGTGTCGTGAGTTGAGATATGTTCAAGTCGGCTCAAATTTTAATATATATATATATATATATATATATAAAAGAACAAAAACTCTGGACGGAAGAAAGAAAAATGACTCAAGGAAGTAAAATCATGCATTTAAAAACTATTTTCACGTTATTGTGATATCTCATTAAGGGGAAAAGGAAATTAAACATCCCAAAACATGGCATTTGTTATAATAAATACAAAATCAAAGTGGGTGTCAGCCAATATAATGGTAAGTTTTTCCCAAATTTTGGTGGTTAGCAAACTCTAGAAGTCATTTTTTTTACCTGACGAGATAGAAAATGTCTCATTTCTCGCGGTTGATTACATTTGGCGAATTCATTGACTTCACCAGGATCAAGAAGATTGAGAGTGAAGTTTATATATAATTCAACAGTATGCTTTGTTTTTGTTTTGTCTAACACAAAAAATTCAGTGAGAATTTGGAGTCCACCAAACAAGATACACAAACTCCTATATAATTTATTCAATCCACCTGAAATTCCACAATTTTATGCATTAGAGTTTGCAAGTACACATGTAACAAAATGAGAAAAAGAAATACAATTATCAAAATCATTTGCCATGTGTCAATTTCATCCTTAAACCTTAAATTGTCTATTACAATTGTTAGACTTCGAATCATACTAATCTTTAGTCTCTACAATATTCTTTCAAAATAATAATAATAATAATAATAACTCTCTACAATAAACACGTTTTTACTAGTTATAGCAAGTATATCTGATTCCACATGCTAGCAATTACTATTTACTCATAATATTAGTGTATTACCTAATCGACACCATCACCAATCTACTTAATCTCTCAAACTCTAGTTCCAACTTTAAAGTATCTTCGAGTGATTTTTTAAGCTAACCACAAAAGATTAAAGAGTATAATTCATAATCAGTCAACTTAAACATAACTCAATTAGTTAAGACATATATCCTTGATTGAGAGATCACATGTTCTTGTCACTTCCATGTTGTTGAACTCTAAACAAAGAGAGAAAAACTAAAGTCCCGCTTGGTAACCAATTGGTTGTTGGTTTTTAGTTTTTAAAAATTAAGGCTATAAACACTCATCCCACCTCTAAATTCCTTACTTTGTAATATATATTTTTTTATCTATATTTTCAAAAACCAAATCAAAATTTGAAAAGTAAACAAAGTTTTTAAAAACTTACTTTTGGTTTTAGAATTTTCCTAAGATTTCAACTATTTTACTTCAAAGAGATAGAATAGGTTTAATTCTCAAAATACCAAAACAAAAAAGGAAATAGTTACGAAACTAGACCCAAATAATTCAAAGGATTCTATCGTTTTTAAAGTCAAAACTAAGACTTCATTTAATAACTATTTTATTTTTTATTTTTTTTAATATGAAGGGTTAAATTTCTTTGTTTTATTGTTCACTTTCTACCCTGTTTCAAAAATCAAGCTTTTTAAGTTTTTGAGGAAAAGTAGAGTAATTTTTATTTTGATTAAGAATTCAAATGGGTATATACACACACATTATTCTTGAAATAAATAATGAAAAAATCAGGGTCTGTTACCTGATTGATCATCCATCATCCATCATTGCAAGAAATAGCCAGAAAGGAAGAGAGCAAAGAAGAAGAACAAGCTTCCATATATAAGCACAGCTTTCTGGCCAGAAGTCAAAGTGTTCCCTCCAAGTCCATACTGCTGATTCTGAGCAAACCCAGCAATCTCCACACTCTTACTCTCAAAGAAGCTCTTCGCCGCCCCACACGTCGGGCACCGCCAATCCTCCGGCAGCTGCTCAAACGGCAGTCCCGGCGCTATGGGATACGTTGGATCCCCGACCGCCTCATCGAACTTATGCCCACATGACCTGCACTCATATATCCCTGTGTTCAGCACTGCAAATTTCTCCTCCAGCCGCCGCTTATCAAACTTCTCCTCCTCATCCACCGCCACAACCGGCGGCGGCGATGGCGTATTTGGGTCATCAGAAGTGGGTTTATCTTCCTTAGAGACGTCGATAGAGTTAAGGGTAAAAATGGAGTTGGGTCTCGCCGCCGCCGATCTCTGCAACGGCGGAACGGCAGGGACGGTGGCGGCAGCGGCAGAGGCGGAGGCGGGGGGTTTGAAGTTGAATCTGGGAATTGGAAGGGAAGGTTGGGAGAGATGGAAAGAGAGAGTGGGTCTTGCAGAGGAATAAGCAGCCATTGATGGAGGTGGAGAGTGTCAAGGAATTGGAATCTGAGAGGGATTTTGTCTTTAGGGTTTTGATTTTTGTGTGTGATTGAAGGAGAAGGGGAATTCAAAAGGAAGAAGAAGAATCAGAAGGATCCATGGAATGGGGAAGGGTATATGCTGGTTTTTGTTTCTGTGTGGGAGGAGGAGGAGGTGGAGGATAAGGTGGGGTGGGGAAGGAGATGCGACTGGGAGTCTGTTCAATTGGGCTTTCTTTTTGGGCTTTACTTTTACTCATCTTCTTGGAAACCCAAAATATGAATCAATTTGAATGGCAGTTAGTCAAGATTTTTGTGTATGGTTACAAAAAAAATCTTTATAAAAGAATTCTGAGATAGTCTCATCAAATTATAGCTCAATGGATAAGATATTAATCATCGGTTAACGATTTAATCTCCATCTCATGATTATTTAATAAAAAAAGAAAGAAACAAAGATACATGTATATTCCTACTATTCAATCGTGAGAAATATAAGAGCTCTTTTTGAATGTAAGGTAGTAGGATTTTTTAAATGTGTTTTTCTAGATATGGTTGGAATTAGTTTGATCATAAAATAAGAAAAGAGATCTCAAGTGTTTCTAAAAAATAGAAAAAATAAAAAAAGAAGGGAAAAAGGAAAAAAAAAAGGAAAAAAGAAAAAAATCAAAGAGGCCTATACTAAAATAACAAAATTGCTAATTCCACTAAAATTTATCTAACGAATATGTTATAGTAGTATTATGTTAAATTTTGTCTTAAGTACGATAAGTGCGATAATGGAGGACTGAACCTCAATCTCTATAGGAAAAACCATGCCAATTACCAAACTCACTTTGAGATGATAAAAACATTTTCTAGAACAAATTAAAGAACACTAACTCATTTTGTTTGGGTATAAAACCAAATGTATCAATAGCATCTTTGGAATGACTTTAAATACTTAACAAAATATTTTCAAGTGTAATTTCTTTTTGTCATTCCAAATAAACTGGAGAGTGTTTGCTCACAAGTCTAGCTTGTGCAACCAAGTTAAAAAACCAAATCTATATTTAGTATGTGATTTTACTTAATTCAAACTATTATTTATTAATTCTATTGTCCATCTCTTCTATTTTAATGAAAAATTTGTTCAAACTGCATGTCAGAATTGCCGTACATTCTAAGTATGAACAAACTAATAACCTACAAGAGCTAATATAATCTTAGAATCATAAAATTCATATTTCATATTAAACTAGTTTCTTCGTAATCAATTTGAGTATAACTCAACTAGTAATCAAGATATTATATACTATCTTAACATGGAAAACTCAATTGCCCACCCTCTCATCAATCAAGATTTATGAATAGGATCTCTCTGTCATAATTTTAAGTTTGAAGCTGTCCAAAAATATAAAAACTAAAGTAGAGAGAAAATGATACACCAATCACAGACAAAGAAGTTGGAATGATACAATGAGAGGAAAAAAATACAACAAACATTGTATACATTTCAATTAGTAGGTTTTTTAGCGGTTAAATTTTCTATAGAATTTCTCTGTCCATTTTCAACCGAAAAAGGGAAAACAAAACAAAACAATAATCAAACACTTGTAAGATACCTAACCATTTGTGACCAATAATATAGGGATTGTTCATATCCTTAAATTCTCTCCCAAAATTCCCCATGCAATTCACAAAATAAGAAAGAGAGATGGAGAAATTTATTACCTCTTAAATCGAGCGAAAGACTAGGTCAAGATTCTTCTTCCTGCAAATTGCAAACAAACAAGAACAAATTTACTCAGACGGAAGCAGATTAAACAAAAAGTTTGGAGCAAATTAATTATGACATGGCCACTTTCTGGTTGGATTTTTTCTTCTTCTTCTTCTTCCTCCATGGAAGAAGATCAGAATATCCAACTCTCTGATTCTGATGAACATGAAACGGATCTTAAAAATGACGACGATGAATACCAGGCCGATTCTTACCGAGAAGATGCACAGAACAATGAACAAAACGCCACCGTTTCGGACGAGACAGACGCTGCAGATTTACATCAATCTAAAACCAACAGTTTTTCTCCGATCGAAGATCACATTCCAACCGCCATCGCTATCCCTGCTAATGCTACTAACAATGTTGTCACCGTTGCCATTCCGGCACGACGGAGAACCACTGTCTGGACCAATGAAGATGAAATCAAGCTCTTGCGCGGTTTTCTTGAATACACATTGGAGAATCGAATCTCCGGTCACCGCCTCCAGCAACAAGACGCCGCCGCGTTCTATCGTAAAATAAAGCCGAAAATTCAACTATGTTGCGACAAAAATCAATTAATCGATAAGCTCCGGAGATTGAAAAGGAAGTATAATATCACTTCGAGCAAGATCGATTGCGGCGAGAAACCGGCCTTCAAAAGCGTCCACGAGCGATTAACTTTCGACATTTCGAGAAAAATTTGGGGCAGAAATTCGGGGAAAAAACAAACATCGGCAGAGGATAGCATTCTAGACGAAGTGCTTGCGGACATTAATCCTAATTTCACTGAAACAAAGGTGAAAACAGAAAACGTCGAAGACGAATACGAAGAGCGAGACGATCTTCATCAATCGATAAAACGGCGTCGCACGGCGTTTCTCTCCGGCGAAGCGAGCAATTCGAACGAGATTCCGGTGAGGCCGAATAGTATACTTAACGATATCGGAAAAATTTCAGGATTGGTTGAGGAAGTGGCGAAGGGCTGCTTGACGCCGTTTTTCAAGGAGTTGATGAGTAACGGATGGCCGCCGGTTGGCCTGGCCAGAAGGATAACGAATTTGAGCGGAGGAGAGGAGGCGGAGGAGCGGTGGCGGAAGCAGCATGCGATGGAAATGGAGGTTTATTTGAAGAGATTGGAATTGGTACGGGAAGAAATTAGGATTGCATTGAAGGAGTTGAGATCAAAGGAAGAAGAGAGTGAAAATAAGCTTCAGAATGATAATTAACAAATATTTAAATTAGATTTTTTTTTTTTCTAATATAGTTATAAGTTCAAACTTTAATTTTAATTGTCAAGTCTTCACACTTTGCACATCGAAAGAGAAAAAACGAACACTATAATGGGTTAATTTGAACCTAATTCAACTTCCAATTACCATTTCAAACTTTTGAAACAGCAATGGTTGAATTAAGGAAAAATAAACACTTGAAATATATAAGACTATTCATTTCTATTTCTTTATTAAATTATAAAAATCTCTGAAGTACCCTTATACTTTTAGAAAGAGTTCAAAAATACATCTGCCATTAGTTTTAGATGGAAACCGTTAAATTTTTGTTTAAAAAATCCTCTTTAATTTTTATAATGTTTAAAAAATAACCTTAACTTAATAAAAGTTCAAAAATATTTAACTGTTAGTATTTGAATAAAAATCGTTAATTTGTCGAGACAAAAATGACTTTAAAAATAAAAAATTAAAAAATGTTCCTAGTGATCAACTTGTTTAAAGTTTTCTTAAGTTCGAAAAGAACAAGTTTAGGGTAAATTATATAGATATCCTCATTTTACTTACATGTGTACTCTCATATTTTTCTTAATTTTTCAATTCTTAGCTTACACCAATTTTCTAAACAACCAAAATAAAAACCAAAGTTTTAAGTTAAAACATAAAATATAACAAAATCAAAATCTTCACTTGAAACATACTAAAACGATAAATAGTTAAATTAAAAAAGTATCAACCTAAATTGTATTGGTTCTTAGGAATTTAATATTTATTTTAATTCTTAGATAGGTTATCGAGCAAAAGAAGTTGTCAGGCGTTTCATATGCAATTCGGGCTTAATGGAGCAATTAGCAAGCAATAGGAGTAAAATGGTGAAATTGAGCAAGGAGGCACGACGTTGCTTAAATGCTATGACACTTGTGCCCTGTGTCATTCACAGCGACAGTCTGCTAAGCAAGCATTGCAGTGTTGCCCTGCGGCGCCACAACGCTTTCCATGTAATACGCGCGCATGAAGAGGCACTCCTTCCAATTTGCTCTCCAAGGCGCTTTGTGAGGGGGGTCTTCAACATCACAACATTTTGGTATGTTTTAGTTGTTGAGAAAATTGATGTAAGTTAAGAATTAGAAAATTAAGAGAAAAGGAATATTTTTTATTTTTTTTTAAAAAAAATTAAAGTCATTTTTATCACGATGAATTAACGGTTTTTGTTCAAATACTAACTATTTTGATATTTTTGAACTTTTATTAAGTTAAAGATATTTTTGAAACATTTTGAAAGTTCAAATGTATTTTTTACGATTTTCATCCAAAACTAACAACAAAGGTATTTTTTAAATTCTTTTTTAAAGTTTAAAGGTATTTTTGAAACTTTTAAAACTTCAGATGCATTTTTGGCATAAAGTATAAAGTTCAGGATATTTTTTATAATTTAACCAAAAAAAAAAAAACCTTAAGTTGTGATGACGATTGAAAATAATTTATAACATACCGGTATAGTTGAAGTTGAAGTAGAATGGATCACAATTGTGTCTTATGGAAAAGAAAAAAAAATAAAAAATAAAAGAAAGAAAGAACGTAAATTACAATTGCTTAAACAATTGGATGTATTTTAATCATTTTTTTTTTAAAAAAAAAATTACAATGAAAGATTAGATTTAAGCTATGTTCGCTTTGATCATTAAGTAGGGCAAGCCAGGGGCTTCTCATCCTCGTCCTCGTGAGGAAAACCAATCTACATCAATGTCGAATCCGTCCTCGTCTTTATCTAATTTTTTATTTACTATTATTTTTATTGTACATTAAAACAAAAAAACAATACTTTTTAATCGGAGTCGAAACTTCTTCTTTTCTATATGAATTTCATTTTCTTAGTGAAATAAGAAATTTGCCTCGATTTGGTATGGAAAAAAAAATGAAGGGGTATAGTGTATATTTAGTCTCTCAGATTCAAAATGTTATACATTTAGTCCTTGAGTTTTGAGTTTAACTTCAATATAGTACCTAATTTTCAAAATATTATAATTTTATTCTTGACATTTGAGTTTTACTTCAATTAGGTCCTTATGTTTCAAGATTTACACTTTTAAACTCATTTATTCACTAAATACTCATTTTTCGTTTTTAATATTAATTTATGAATAAATTAAAAATAATTAAAAGAACTATAATTAATTAAGTTTCACTATTTTTATCACTTTTAAAATTTTATTTCATAATTATTTTTAATTAATTGATAGAAATTGATGTCAATGATTGAAAGTGATCATTTAATGAAAAATTAAAGTTAAAAATGTAAAATCTTGAAATCTAAGAAACAAATTGAAACGATCCAAATATCAAGAGTAAAATTTTATTATTTTGAAACTTATGAGCGTTTGTTTGATACAAATTTTTAACTTGGCAATGGAAATATCTAATTACAAGACATTTCATATTCCCATCCATAGAGGTTTTTCACAACCATCCAAATAGATGGGATTTCTCCATTTCCAATAGTTTTTTCTCTCTCTTTTAATTTTTATCTTTTAATTTTATTTGTTTTTCTTCTTTGTTGATATTGGTTGATTTATTTAATTTTTATAAACACGTTTAAATTAAATTTATAATTGATATATATAATTAATTTTATTAATAATAATACTAATATAATAATTTTTCTATTATTATGAATTAATATGAAAAAAACATAATCTTTTTGACAACAAAAATATAAGTAACCATAATTATATTTACTTAAATCTCTTTTTATTAATAATATATATTAACTATCATACATTATTTACTAAAATTATTGATTAGTCTTTAAAAAATATTAATTAATTAACTAATAATAAAATAAGTAAAAAAATTTCAATTAAATAATCTTGTATATATGTACTTCTAGTTTTAATCTATAGAGATTGTTATTTTTTTAAAATTAAAAACATTATTTGATGATTTAAAATCAATTATTTTATATCAATTTCTTTTGTATATATATAAGGCTTATAATTGACCTTAAACAATTAGTTAATTAACTCTTCAATAAACAAAATTACAAAATAAATAAATAAATAAATTACCAATATTTTTTTAATAAAAAATGATAAATGTGCAATCTAAAAAATTTAATTGATAATAAATATATTAAACTAGAGGGTGAGTGAGTAAATTTAGTTAAATTTTAATGGTCTAAAATTAATTTAATAATCTACAAAATATAAGACATTCCAGAATGACCCAATTCAAGAGGTTTCGTCTCTAAACAACCCGAAAATGAATTTAATCACTTCATTGTTTTGATCAGAAACGTAAAATCTCACGAAAACTCAAATCAAGCAAAACTCTCAAGCTCTCAAAATATTGGTGAAGAAGAAGAGAAGTAAAGCATGATGATAGGAAGAAAAACAAAAAGATTTTTGAATGATTCAGCCTTGGGACAGGTTTAAGGACTTAAATCGATGAAGAAGAGAAGTAAAAAGCATGTCTTAACTTAAATGGCTGCGCAAAAGGAGGTTTGGGCCTTAGGATAGGTAAACAAAACGTTTGTTTTCATTGATTTTTTAGAATTGAGAGTGAAGAACATTGAAATGAGATCATCCACCATACAAAAATCTCTTTTTAAATCAGAACCCCAACGTGAAACCAATTCACAAATTTCCAACAATCATTATTCATTTAAAGTTTGCTTACTGGTATATTATTTGTTATTCTTGATTCACACTACATAAAATCAAATCAACTTGTTTCAAAAAAATTAAACTAAAAAATACTGCTTCCACTCATCAAAACATAGGGTCAAATTGAGCAATCTATTTTTATCAGTACACTAAAGTTCTATGATGCAAAAAACTCCATGAGAAAAAATTGATAAAACTTTGGAATATCCCATCAATCAGTTTTCATAATCTACCAACGATAAGCCTCAAAAATTCTGTCCTCTGCAAAGAACAAAAGTTTTCATTTTCATATCACTAATCACCAACAACCAAACCACTGATTTAACATAATTTAATTTAGGAGTAAAAAGATAACTAAAAGAGACTCTACTAAAAGGAAAACACAATTCTGCAGATTATCCTTGGCGATAGGCACAAAATTCCAGCAATTTCATTTCTTCTTTCCTGCCTTGGCAGCATCCGAAGCCTTGGTCTATAAGAAGATATAAAAGAGTGGTGTAAATAATGATAATGTATAATATCCAAGTCAATCTATCATTTCAAATTCATTCATCAACTAGCCATAAATATACACTTACCTTCTTAACACCTCTGATTTTCTTCGCCCTATTCTTCCTTTCCTTCATTTGCTTTCTTGATTTTTCTACCTTGGTGTCGAGTCCATTCTGAGATAATAAAGTATAAGCATGTTTGAGTAATGTCATTCAATGGAAAGAATAACAAATTTTAAGAGATAGTAGATGTTTTGCTTAAAAGGAGATAATTACCCTGATTAGCCTGTATTTTGGCTCATACTTCTTTGCATTCTCTACAGAATCGTAGATCAAACCAAACCCAGTGGATTTTCCACCACCGAAGTGAGTTCTGAACTTGAAAACAAAGATAGCATTTGGGTCTTTCACATCATAGATTCTAGCTAGCTTCTCCTTCAGCTCAGCCTTAGAACAAGAAATAATACACAGATCATAATGAGCACCACAAACCAAAACAAGTCAAAATATTAGCAACATGAATGCCAAAACAGTTCTCTGATTCCATAAAAGTGACCGCAAAGAAAGAATTCACGATTTCAATAAAAATGGGCTAAATACAACACGAAGTTAAGGATCCTTGGGGAGAGGGATGGGGAAAGGAAAGTAACCAAAAAGATTGTTTGGATTCACGTGGTTTTCATTCATATTTTGAAAATGCCATATACACCAAAACATTCACAAAAAGTAAAATAACACAAATTAAGAAACAAAGATATACAGAAAGGCGTTACCTTTGAGACGTTGGGTCTGCCTGGGTGAAGAACATCAATGATCTGCATTAATCATAAAACAAAGAGATTATAAACAAATATAAATCAAATCCCTGATCAATCAAGGAGCACATATCGTTCACCCTAAAGTGATTTTCACGTCAGTTAGATATGCAACACTAGAAAACCTAAACTCAAGATCAAACTACACGCGAATCCACACCGAATCCACAAACTTACAAAGTCCAAACTCAAAACCCCATAAAGAAAAACTACACACGAATCCACAGCGAATCCACAAACTTGCGAAGTCCAAACTCGAAACCCTAAAAAGAAATTACAAGAAAAAAAACACGTACAGAGAAAAATAAAAAACGAAAAGGAACGTGGAAAGCAAAAACGAGGGACTCACGAATTGCTTTCTGGAGAGGAGCCTGTTGGTCATAAATTTCCTGGTCCGGATGGTGACTGCTTTGTCCGCCATTGCTGAAGACGCTCTGAAGAAGATGGAAGGCTTGGAGCTCGAAGAAGGCGAAGGCGAAGAGGAGCGGCTGGAGAGTCCTGAGTTGCAGCACAACCCTAGCTGGTTAATAAGGTTATTGGAAGGTGAGGTCTAGGGCCTTTTTCCATTGTTCTATTTGGGCCCAAAAGTTAATGGATCTTATTTTGGGCCCTATTTGGATCAATTTTATTTTTAAGGAAATTTGACCCTATGACATGTAATAATAAAATTATAAGAATTATGGCATCTCACGCCACATTCACGTGCAAGATTTTGGGAGTATATTTTAGGGATGTATGTGGGTTGTAAAACTTTTTAGATCAAATTTAATTATTCGAGTTGTAAATTTTTTTTAACTTAAATAACGAATCAACCCAATTCAACCATGAAATATATGGGTTGGATTGGATTTGTTCAAGTTATTTGTCATTTATTTAAAATTTTGCTCAATATAAATATGTAAAAATTAGATTTAATTATTTTCATATATTAATTAAGATTAACAACTCAATTTCAATTTATATAATGAAAATTTTCTTTTTGAAGTACTAAGAAGCTATTTGTAAGAATTGTTGGAGAATAAATTATTAAAAAAATAATGATATTAAATAAAACTAAAATCAATATATGAATAAATAATTGTATTATAAGTAGCAAAAAAATATTTTAGAGTTAATAATAAGTTTGGATTAATTTGAGGTATATTAGGTGAACCCATCAACCCAATCCACCCATCAAATTTTCATTTATTTCATGCACAAATTGGATTGGGTTGATCATTTTTTTCGATCATTGGGATTTTTGAACTCTCTAGAGTATACCAAAAATATCTTTCGAATGAGATCTCTAACTTAAAAGAATCTTAAATTTTAGATAAAATAATTAAAATTATATTAATTTTGGTTTTCGATTTTTCAAAGATATCATATCTATTTCTTTCCTTCTTTCTTTCTTTCTTTTTTTTTTTTTTTTTTCAAATTTACTTTTATATATAATGACCATTTTTACCATATCTATAGACTGCAACAATGGTGGAAACTGAGATGGAAGAAAGTCAGGTCTCATTCGTTTGCTGTGAAAAATGAGGGTATTCGTTAGGTTTGTAATCGTCAAACGATTTATAATATTAGGGACATTAAATTTACTTATTTAATCATAACCCTTTTACTGGACGTATATTATGGGCCCAAGTTGCAAGTAAATGGATCTTGAGAAATTTAGTCCTACGGCACTAAATTACACTTGGACTCACTTGTATTTATGTTTGCTTATTCTAAAAATTTATCTTCAAATTTTGATTTGAATTTTGAAATCTAGTTATTACTTTTCATAAATCTCTTTTCTGCTAACTGTAGAATTTTCTTTTAAAATATTTATAAATTGTTTTTATTACTATCTTTAATAGAATTTCATTTTATCTATCTCGTTTCTCACCAATTTTTATTATTTTTAAATTTAGTATTATTATTATGTTTATTGTAATTTCCTTTTAAATATGAAATGTAGATTTTGGTTCATAATCACTTGTCTTTATCAACGACATCAGCCTCATATTTCATTAAAATTATACTACAAAACGGCCATAATTAAGTTTCAATTAAGTGTCTATTAGCTCTTTCATTGTTTTTAATCTCTCATTGCAATGGTTAATCATTGATTAAGAATTCTGTTGAATGGTATGTGAGATGAAAAAAATAACTATCATGACTTTTGGACTATTGAAATTTTTGTCACGGTAAACATCTCTTTTAATCATTTTGTTGATTTGATCCAATATAAACTTTTTCCTACTTTTGAATATAGTATTTCTTGTTTAACAATGTACCATGATGGTTGCAACAATTATAACATTTTTAGTATCGTGGAGGACAAAAATGTATTTAATTTCATTTTAAATGCTCTGAATAGCTCCTTTAATGGTAATGTAATTAATCTAACAACTTTTAATTGCACTGTAATTAATTCAACAAATTCACAATTCGGACTCCATTGATTTCCATTTAGATATTCAACATGAGTTAATTTCCTCTTCCTGTGTGAATATTTGGCATAAATCTCAGTTTGTAATTTGCACATTTTTCAAATTTGTATTTAAAGAATCTTCAATCTTCAAATGTTGATTTGATTTTTTGTTACGTTCCTAAACTTAACTTTGTAATTTCACTTTGTTTGAGAAATTTATCGAAAGATTTGAATTCAGAAAGGAGAAGAAGAAAATAGCTAAAGTCAAATTTAGGTTAAGAGTTGATATGTGTGTCTTTATGTGAGTTAGAAAAAAAGAGAGAGATAAAAGAAACTTACGTAATTTAGCCTAAAAGCGTCACATAACCCCCATCCATCCATCCCATCCCATCTTCTCCTTCACACAAACCACCTTGAACACAAACTCTATCTTTTCCTTTTATGTGAGAAATGTGAAATCATCACTGTATTTCTATATTTCCGTGTAAATGATAGGTAAATATAAGGGTATTTATCTACACAAGAATGCCCAAAAATAGATACAAGAAAACATCAACAACCATATATTCTAACCTACAAAAAACGTAACTATACTAACAAACAAGATAGGTAGAATCCATCAGAGCGAGATGAGACTTTAAGGCTAAGAAAGTAACTGAGTGGTCCCAAATCTTTCATCTCAAAGTGTTTTCTCATATAGGTTTGCAAGTCAGATATAGCCTGAGGATCATTGCCCGTAATGATCATATCATCAACATAGAGAAGGAAAAAAATAACACCATGAAGGGTCTGCCGTGTAGAAAGAGCCGTATCATGGGAACTAGAAGTAAACCCAAGTTGGGTAATGCTCATGGGGTTTGTTTCAAACCATATAAGACTCGATAGAGACGACATACTTTATGAGGTGGAAAAGTCGTGCCAAGCGGAGGTTTCATATACACCTCTTTGGATAAAGTTGTTGGGGTTGATGCCTTAAAGTCTCGTGTCCTGTAGTTTGTAAACAGTTTGTACGAACGCTTTTGTTGTTAATATATGATTTTTACTTCACATCTTGTTTTTTGCTCAATTGCTTGTTTTATTTGCTTTACCACAAATCAATAAACATAAAATCCCTAGTTATCTGTATGTGACTCAAGCATGTATGTGGTGACATACAAGTTGATCATGTCTTGAGTGATAACCAAAATGGTCTGTAGTATATGGATATAGGAGGGAAACCTTATCCTGGTAACACTACGGACGTGACCCGCTTTGTGGATTGGTCACAAGTGTTGTGACTTGTCACAGACGATCTGATCCTGATCATTCATGTTGAGGACATGCAAGCGGGGGCATCCTATACAAAGAGTTTGTATAAGACTTGACCACGAAATGTTAACGTCTCGTTATATAACACCGTTCATGATAGAGACTTCACTTTTCATAGGATGACCATAGGTAACGTGACCTCAATCCTGAGTGAGTTGGGAACCCTACCATTGAGGGTGGTCCTTTGATTTGTATAGGTGCGATGGGCCAGGACGCCGATTCAAACCTACCATTTTGGGGATTCGTCTGATTTGGGAGCTGGGAACTCAGCTACACAAGATGGAATTCACTACTTCCCCGAGGCAGGGGTAAGTAGATAGATAGCTCCTTTAGGGCTGATTCTAGGGCTCGAACGATGTGGCACCACACACCTTCTCTTGGCCCGAGAGGTGTTCACACATAGTTGGACTATATTGTATTGTTCATTAGAGGAATCAGTGGTACTTAAGAAGTGAGATGTAATTACAGGGGCAAAATGGTAATTTGGTCCATTTGTACTTATGAGCATCTGTGAAGGTTTATCGTACTTATGATTGGTTATATCTGATGGACATAGAAATATATCTGTAGTAAGAAGAGTTCAGCTGTTGGTCTTTAGTAGAATGCCTGAACAATTAACGAATGGTGGTTCTCGTGGCTAAAGAGTTTAGTCAGCTATTCACAAATCATTGGAACTTTGAGCCACAGGTCCATTAGGTCCCCTGGATAGCTTGGATAAAGTCGAGAATCAGTGTTTGAGTTAATTTGAAATGTTCAAATTGACAAGAGAGAGGTCGATTATATATGATATAATCGGACTGGTTAATTATATATGATATAATTGGCTAAATGTATGATATACATTATTTTGGAGGATGATTATATCAAGTAGAGGAGAAAATACTATAATAGATATGTGATATCAAACTATAGGATAAAATATAATATGATATAATTATTATTAATTAATTGGTTAATTATATGATAATTAAGTCAATTTTTCACGTTTAGACGTGGGTTAGTGGGGCAGGTCGATTATTGTAACCGATGAATTAAAATGAAAATAGTTTTCATTTTGAATTGCCCGTCCAAAAAGAAAAAGAGATCGTGCTGGTGAAAAGTAATTGATCGCTTAAGTATTTTGAGAGCCTATATGATAGTCACTCTCCGCCTAAATGATCGTCCACTTTGCGCCTAAACGATCGCACACTAGTTCTTACACGATTAGATAGCTTCCTTAAACAATCTTAATGTGTGCCGAGTTTGCTAAACGATCATATACCATTTTCTAAACGATCGTTCTGTAAAACCTACACGATCGTGTAGTTTCTCTTAAACGATAAGCATCGTGCTATACGATAGCGTATTTTTTCCTCCCACTTGCTTATCGCCTACACGATTTGGTCTTCCTCCTTCCTCTACCAAATTCACCAAAGACCACACTTTGGGTTCTCACTCTGAGAATACCTGGGGCTCTTTTCTGGTGGTGTCGTCCCCTTTGGATTCGTGAGTTCGTGGTTGTTCGTGCTGCTGTAGTCGACGCATCTGTTCGGGCGTTGGTTGATCAGGTAGAGATTTCCGCTGCGTTGAGTTCCAAAGATTGAAACAATTGGTATGGAAACTCTCTCTCGTTTATTTAATTCAAAGCATGTCTTTAATTGGCTGTTCGTTTGCATAACTATGCGTTTGAATGTATATTGTATATTTTGGTCACTGTGAAATTGGAGGGATCCGAACGGGCTCATAGAACTCTTCGGTAAGAGATCCTTAAAAAGTTCCATTGAGAAACACATTTTTTACATACATCTATAGAAGAGGCCACTGTTTGACGGCGACAACAACTAAAAGACTTCGGATAAATGTCACTCGAGATATTGGAGCGAATGTTTCTTCATAGTCAATGTCATATTTTTAGAATAGCATTTTGCAACAAGTTGAGCCTTGTAACGTTCAACAGAGCCATCAGAATGTGTTTTGATTTTATAGACGCATTTATAGCCAATAGGTTTCTTGCCTAGGGGAAGATCAAATTAATCTTAATTATGAGTCTTTTCTAATGCCTGAAGTTCCTCATCCATTGCTCGCTGCCAAAGAGTGTTCATGCTAGCCTCATGATAAGATGACGATTTGACTAAAGACTGAATAGTGGATAAACAGTGAAATTCCTGAAGATGAGGTGAAGGTTCACTTACTTGGGTTGAGCGATGGATAGGAAGGATTGGTGTTGGTTCATAATTAGTAGCAGAGACAAATGTTGATGTCGAGCGAGCAAGAAGAGGGGTAGTTGAAGCAATCTGAAAGGTTGTGTTAGATGATGAAGTATCATGGGAATCCAATGTTGGGTCTGGGAGAGGAGAGATAGAGGTGGAATTCAATAATGCTAGGTCTGGGAGAAGAGAAATGTGGGTGGATCAAGTCGAGGAAAAAGAACACAAGAGGGATCAATAAAGAAAAGTGGTGAATTAGATATAGGGGTCTAGAAGGAGGAGAAACTGGAAAACATACGATGCTCCTAAAAAGTAACATGATGGGAGATACGTAACCGTTTGGAGATAGGGTCCCAGCAACGAAAGCTTTTATGCTCAGATCCATATGTCACGCCCCTTCCCAGATTACCCTTCTTAATCCAGAAGTAAATGTGACGACAGTAGTTACCAACCCTTTTGTGACACTTACTACCTAACTAACATCCTTAACCTGCTTAGATCCCTGAGTACATATATAACATTCACCAGACTAATGAAACTTTAAAAATAACCTCAGAACACCAGGGATCAACAACAACATAATTACATCATATTAACATATATAGAGTTCAACGGTCCCAATATATTTTACTAGTCCCTAATATGAGCAACATATATGTACAGACATTTACAGAGTAAACGCCTAAAACTTTTCTCTAGACTTTGGACTTTTAACTGGAGTCCTTGAGTGGCAGAGCAGTAGGACAGCTAACCTCTGGGGAGATGACCACTACCTGGGAAAAGAAAAAAACATTTGAAAGAATGAGCTACTCGCTCAGTGAGTGACTTAATAAAAACATAAATCTCATGCTTAAACTGAAAGCTAGAAAACATAATACTGGAACTAAAACATGCCAAGCAAACAACATTATAAAGCTTTTAAAACCATTGTATCTGAAAACATAGCTAAACCGATTCCCGGTTGAGAGATAACCCTTTTGCTCGATCTCTCAACGTCGGATATCATGTTTAAGAGAGAACCCTTTTGTTCGATCTCTCAAACATAAGCCTGGGCAGAGGTGAGAACCCTTTTGTTCAACACCTAAGAGAGAATCCTTTTGTTCAATCTCTCAAACATTAGCCTGGCCTGGGGTGAGAATCATTTTTTTCAACACCTTCTAGCCAATGCTAAGAAAGAACCCTCATGGTTCAATCTTATCGTCTGGTATCATGTTTAAGAGAGAATCCTTTTGTTCGATCTCTCAAATATAAGCCTGAGCTGGGGTGAGAGAACCCTTTTGTTTAGCACCTTACAGTCAATGCTAGGAAAGAACCCTTTTGTTCAATCCTACTAAACTGATTAGCTGTCATACGTGCACGTAGACCAAACTGGATCCTGATGTCAAGGATCATAACTGAAGCAGAGTACCACTGCTTATCACTAAACTGAATGAATTATTCTGATACCTTCTCTATGTACTTCAACATCATAACTATAACATAAATGAAACTAGGTAGTACAGCTCGGATACCTTCTCCTTGTACTTCAGTATTGAGCTGAAAATACCTGATAGGAAAACATTTTCATAAAACATGCTTACTGAAAGCTTGATCTCATAAATCATAGTTTTCACAAGAACATCATTTGCTAATGCATGCTCAACAACATTAAGAGCACATATGCTTTATAACATAATACAAATACTTGTAACATAAACATATCATAGAATCTCCTTTTGAAAACTACCATGGTTTCAACCATTCTACCAAAGCATATTTCATGAACTTTGTAACTAGCATGCATTTATAAACTTTAAAGAAATGTGTTGCTTGTAACTTCCTGTAAAATAACCAACATAAAATTAACTGTTAATAAAGCATGGATTATTAAAATATTTATAAACCATTTATAAATCATTTATAGTCATTCACGGGTCCTTCAAGTTTGCTTTCTTAAGGCTTGATAGGCTTCTCCAATGGGAGTTGAACCTACACATATAAGCTTACTACTTAGTGTTTACATTAGCCTTCTTTTTAGGTCTACTCAATAAATCAAGCTCGCATGCCAAACCATCACATTGTGCCTCCTACCATTCACTTTGAAGGTTAGACACTTAGTCAATTTGGAGGGATTGGTTGTCAAAAGAATGCACCCTTTGATCACCCACACTCCTCACACTTAGAAAAACTACAGATTCAATTCCAACAATTCATAACTAAATTTTCAGAACTGATCTCAAGGAAATTCCTTTTACAAACTTTCTTAGAATCAAGTTAAAAATATTATCTTAAAATTTCAGCTTGAAATTTCTCGTCGTTTTATCTGGAGATTCAAAACTTCATCATTGGCCCCAATTCAAGCAGCTGCCTCATTTTACAAACTTCATCTTTCAATTCAAACTTCAAAAATATATAACTTGCATTCCAGGCCTCGTTTTAAAAAGTTTTATTCTACAAATTTGTTTATAACTGAACATTGCCTCAAATTTTTAGCTAAAAAATCTTCGTGATTCGTTCTGGAGCTTCAATTCTTCACTGATGGCCTAGATTCACCCGAGAAAAGAACCCTTTGCATTTATTTTGCTCCTCCGGCCTTATTCCGTGATTTTTCCCTCCAGCAGTATAACAAAAAAAAAAAAAAAGACTTTCAGAGCTTTCGAATGCCACTGAAATTACATAAATAGCCCAAGTAATTTGTTCAAACCAATTAAATGAAGTCGGCCTTCCTGCTTACCAACGCCCAAAATCCTGCATGAAATCTCCTTGGGCCACTTAGCCCACTAATGAAGATTAATGGTTGAGATTTGATTAAGCCATTTTCTTCTCACTCTATCATAGCACAATTCAACATTAAATCTCATAGGATAGCATGGTCTTCTCTTGGTTTCCCATACCTAGCCAAAATTTGACCATTCTTTCTTACATAGCCATCCAAGAGTTCTCTTGTTCTTTAGTTTACTTTATTTCTCCATCACTCCTAACCAAAACATAATCTCATTACAACTCATTGGAAGACATCACATAACTTACACTTGTTTACTTAAGGTAATTAGGGTTCGGGTTTTATAAATTCCTCCCCCATAAAAGAAATTTCATCCTCAAAATTTACCTGAACATCAACTGAAAAATTGAGGATATCTCTGCTTTACTTGCTACTCGGGCTCCCAAGTTGCCTCCTTAATGCCATGATTGTTCCATAACACTTTCACTATAGGTATCGTCTTGTTCCTGAGTACCTATTCCTTTCTCTCTAGAATCTCATCCGATTTCTCTTCGTCTGAAAAATTCTCTTTGAGCTGAACTAGTTGTTCTCTTAACATATGCGTAGGATCAGACACATACTTCCTCAACCATGGAATACGTCATGTATAGGAGCTAGTTCTGAAGGTTACTGCAATCTATAAGATGCTGGGCCAACTCGTTCCATAATCTCATAGGGTCCTATGTATTGAGGACATAACTTACCTTTTCTTCCAAACCTGAGAATTCCTTTACATGGAGGTAATCGAAGAAATACCTGATCTTTGACCTCGAATTTTAGTTATCTTTTTTGCTTATTAGCATAACTTTCATGTCTATCTCGAGCGACTTTTAGGTTATCCCTAATAAGCTTTACATTCTCAGAGGTCTGCTGAACTAACTCTAGACCCAATAACTTCCGTTCTTTAACTTCATTCCAACACCCAGGGGTTCTGCAAGGCCAACAGTACTGCTTCATATGGAGCCATTCTGATACTTGAATGAGAACTGTTATTGTCCGCGAATTCAATAAATGAAAACTATGTATCCCAACTACCTTTGAACTGCAACACATAGGCTCTTAACATATCTTCCAATGTCTGAATCGTCCTCTCTGACTATCCATCCGTCTGCGGATGAAAATCCGTACTGAATTTTAACTTAGTACCCATAGCCTTCTGGCAACAATTCACAATGCTCGAACTCAACAATCTCCAAGATCACAATCAATCAGCAACCATCAGACGAACACCGTGAATGGCCTCCAAAAACCTCGAACTATGTCGAGTTGAGTACGACACCACCACAATGGCTACCTTGGTATTCTTGGTGTGAGAATCCAGAAGTGTGGGCTTTGTGTGGACTTGGTTAGAGGACGAGACCGGAGGAAGAACAATCGTGTAAATGATTGAGCAAGTGGGAGATGACAAGGTCTATCGTATAGACGATGCTCAATTGTTTAACAAATGATATGTGATCGTTTAGCAAAAGCTTCACAATCGTTTAGCTAAAGGCTAGGTGAGTGAACTATCGTATAGTGTCACTCCACGATTGTCTAGTCTCTTTTCAGCTATC
Source organism: Benincasa hispida (assembly GCF_009727055.1). Lineage (NCBI taxonomy): Eukaryota > Viridiplantae > Streptophyta > Magnoliopsida > Cucurbitales > Cucurbitaceae > Benincasa > Benincasa hispida. The sequence goes on from NC_052354.1 coordinate 49,237,945, forward strand.
GTTTAGTAAATCTAATCCACTTGACAACATCTGCGTGAGATCTTTCCAAGAATGGAAATTCTCACAAATATTTTTCTTACTAATTTTAGGAAAACATTTTTCCTTCTATCTCATGAAACCACCAATAACCTCCCACTCAATAGGGTATTAGAGAAAAAGAGATAATTATCCAATAATTAATATTATTATAAATATATATGATAACCAACTTACCATACTATATTTATAACCTATAGTTTTAATATTTCATCTCATGAAACATATAGACCATAACTCTTTTTCTATTTCATGGTACTTAATGTAAATCTCATTTACATTAATCCCCCACTTGATGTATCTCATACATCACACTGATCATATCATATATAATTAAATTTTCTCTTGTCAATTTGAACATTTCAAATCAACACCGAGAACTGATTTTCAACTTGAATCCATTGAACTACCAAGGGGACCTTATGGACCTGTAGCTTAAAGCTCCAACGGTACGTGAATAACTGACTAAACTCTTTAGTCATGGGATCTACCATCCGTTAACTGCCAGACATTCCACTAAAGACCGACAACTAAACTCTGCTTACCACAGATATATTATGTGTCCATATCAACCAATCAATAGTGCGATAACCCTTCACAGATCACTCGTAAGTACAGCTGGGCCAATAACCGTTATACCCCTGTAGTTACATCTAACTTCTTAAGTACCACTGATCCCTCTAATGAACATAAGTCATATTCCTAATATGATTGAGTTATCTCTTCCAAAAAGAAGTTGTGGCCACTGTTCAAGCCCCAGAATCAGCCCTTAAGGAGGCAATCTATCTACTTACCCCTGCTTCGAGGAAGGAGTGAATTCCATCTTGTGTAACTAAGTTCCTAGCTCCCAAATCAGACAAGTCCCTAAAATAGTAGACATATTGAGTTGGCAATCTAAACACTCTCACTCATACTAATCCAAGAACCTCCCTCAATGGTAGAAGTTTCCAAAACACTCAGGATTGAGGTCATGTCAACTATGGTCGTTTAGGTGAGATGTAAGTCTCCAGTATCAACGATGTTATACACAGAGACGAATCATCTCGTGGTCTGATCTTATACAAACTCTTTTTATAGAACACCTCCGCTCGCATGTCTCCACATGAATGGTCAGAATCTACCATCTATAGTAGTTCACAATACTTACAAACCTCTACAAAGTGGGCCGTATCTGTAGTGTCACTAGGATCAAGAATCCCTCTTTGATCCTTATACTACAAACCTATTTAGGTTATCACTTAAGGCATGATCCACTTGTATATCTCATATACATACTTAAGTTTTCATACAATAACCATGGAGCTTTGTTTATTGGATATGAGTAAATACCAAATAAAATAACTCTTATTTTATTCATAACAATGTGTATAGATTACAAACTACGAGACTTCGGGAGAATTAGGATACCAATCCCAACAGAAGCTGAAGAGAGGTGAGCTTAAACAACCATTCGACCTTGCGCCTCGTACCAACTATTTGTCTCATTTGCTGATATTGAACTTGACAACCAATAGGAGAAAAAGAAACAGTTAAACTGAGAGCATATAGTTGACCAACAAAGGCAAGATTAAAATTTAGATTGGGGACATGATATGTACTTGGAAGATTTAAGGTTGGACTAACTGTTAGGGTTGATGCCCTAAAGTCTCGTGTTCTGCAGTTTGTAAATAGTATATACGAACACCTATGATTGTTAATATATGATATTTACTTCACATCTTGTTGTTTTACTCGGTTATTTGTTTTATTTGCTTTACCACAAACCAATAAACATAAAATCCCTGGTTATCTGTATGTGACTCAAGTATGTATGTGGTGACATACAAGTGGATCATGTCTTGAGTGATCACCAAAATGGTCAGTAGTAAATGGATAAAGGAGGAAAATCTTATCTTGGTAACGCTACGGACGCGGCCCGCTTTGTGGAATGGTCACAAGTTTTGTGACTTGTCACAGATGGTCTGATCCTGATCATTCGTATTGGGGATATGCGAACGGGGACGTCCTATACAAAGAGTTTGTATAAGACCTAACCAAGAAGTGTTAACGTCTCATTATAGAACACCATTCATGACAGAGACTTCACTTCACTAGGATGACCATAAGTATCATGACCTCAATCTTGAGTGAGTTGGGAACTCCTACCACTGAGGGCAGTCCTTTCATTTGTATGGGTGCGAGTGGCCAGGACGCCGATTCAAACCTACCATTTTGAGGATTTGTCTGATTTGAGAGCTGGGAACTCAACTACACATGATGAAATTCACTCCTTCCCCGAGGAAAGAGTAAATAGATAGATGGCTTCTTTAAGAGCTGATTCCAGGACTTGAACGATGTGGCGCCACACACCTTCTCTTGGCCCGAGAGGTGTTCATACATAGTTGGACTATGTTGTATTTTCATTAGAAGAATCAGTGGTCTAAGGAGTGAGATGTAACTACCGGAGAAAAACGGTAAATTGGCCCAGGTGTACTTACGAGCATTTGTGAAGGTTCATCGTACTCAGGATTGGTTATATCCATGGACACAGAAATATATATGTGGTAAGAAGAGTTTAGTAGTTGGTCTTTAGTGGAATCACTGATAGTTCACAGATGGTGGATCTCGTGGCTAAAGAGTTTAGCCAACTATTCACGTACTGTTGGAGTTTCGAGCCACAGGTCCATTAGGCCACCTGGGTAGCTTGGATAAAGTCGAGAACCAGTGTTTGGGTTAATTTGAAGTGTTTAAATTGAGTAAAGGAAGTTCAATTATATATGATATAATTGGACTGGTTAATTATATATGATATAATTGGCTAAATGTATGAGATGCATTATTTTGGAGGAAATTAGATATAAATATGATTTATATCAAGTAGAGGAGAAAATACTATACTAGCATTACGATAGGAACTCCCAATTCTCGGGCGGGCTTTTTCCAGCTGTTCAATGGCCCCCCCACGGAGTTCTTCTGTATGATATCAAACTGTAGGATATAAATATAATATGATTATATTTATTAATTAAATTAATTGATTAATTATTTGATAATTAACGGATTTATCCACGTTCGGACGTGGAAAGTGGAGCTGCGATGGTTATGGTAACCGGCGGATTAAAACAATGAAAATCGTTTTCATTTTAATCATTCGTGCATTCATATTATCGTGCACTCAAAAGAATCTGTGAAAGCGATCGTGAGAGCCTATACGATAGAAGCTCGTCCGTCTAAACGATCATCTATCTCACGTGTTCTCTAAACGATTGTTCAGTCTTTCTTACATGATCGTGTAGCTTTACTATACGACAAGCATTTTCGCTATACGATAGCAGAGTTTCATCTCCCACTTGCTTATCGTCTACACGACGTATTCTCCTCCGTCCTCTACCAAACTCACCAAAGCCCACTCTTTGGGTTTTTGACGTCGAGGATACCCGGGTTTCTCTTGTGGTGGTGTCATCCCCGCTGCATTATTCTTGTACGTTCTGATCGTGCTGTTGTAGTCGACATACTCACCGGGTGCTGGTAGATCGGTGGGAGGTTTTCCACTACTTAAGGTTCAGACATACGAAGAGAGTCTTCATCTGGTATGAACCTTTTTCCTTGTTAATTATTGTATTTTGAGCATGCTGATAATGAGTTTTATATGTATAACTGTTTGTGTTGAATGTATGTCGTTTGTGTTTCGATCACTGTGAAATCGGAGTGCTTTAAACCCACTCATGGAACTCTCGGTATGAGATCCTTCACTAACAACAATATCGATATGAGAAATAGACATGCAATTTCCATTAGCAGCATAAATGGAGGGCAAAGATAGGGCAGGAGCGGGAGAAGACATTAGTAAAATATCAGAGGTCATATGATTACAACAAACAGAGTCAAGAAGCTAAGAATTATTGATTTGAATGCAAGGGCAGAGGAGTTTGAGAAAATTACTTGGTCTAAGAAGTCTAGAATGGTATGGATTGGAAACCTACGAGAAAAAGGGTCATAAGAGGAGGAGACAACTGCAACAATAGATGAACAACTAGTGTGAGACAAATTCCTTGGTTTAATGGATCTATCCAGATGTCGAGGTGGTCGAGTAGGACAATTGACCAAAACGTGATCAGTATATGATAATTCATGCACTCAATTTTAGGACAATTATTAATGTTGTGACCATGTCCTGCACAATTTTTGTAGGGGAGAAATACATAAGATCTCGCCATTATAAAAGAGAATAGTTGGAGCAACCACAATGGGAAAACCAATGCAGTCAAGAATGAAAACCAAACCAGTGAACTAAAATAAGCTAGACCAAATGGAACCAGACTAACTGAACCAGATTGGTCTGATCAAATCGAACCGATTTAAAAATGGGCAACTGATCAGATTGGCTCGGGTGAGGGGCTCGGACTCGACTCAACTAGGAGTATGGCATGGCTCGACTGGAGGTCTGGCGTGGCTCAATTAGAGGTTTGGCGCAACTTGGTTGGGAGAGAACAACTCAGCTCGACACGACTCGAGCTTGAATTAACTTAGCTCGGATTGGCTGAATCAGTGGCATGTAAACCCTCGATGGCAGAGGCGTACTATAGAAACGACTCTCAAATGAAATAGCCACAGATGGAGATCAGGCACAACCGAAATGATATGATGTAGAATCACGCAACAAAAGCAATCAGAATCAATAAGCACTCTAATTACATTTAATTCGAGTTCTAAAAGCATGCAAAACCAAATTTTACAGAAGAGGGTTTTGAGAACATCATACCTTTGTAGAATCCTCCAAATCCAAGCCGCTCTCTTCGAATTCTTAGATTCAAAACCTTAGGGAACCACCAAGTGATCTTCTCTACTATTCTCAACCTTGAATTTGAATGGTGGAACTTAAGATTAAAGTGAAAAGTGAAGGGAATTGATGATGGTTTTTTTAGAGAAAAACTAGAAGCTAAATTTCTGCAACAAAACTATTTTTGTTCAACATCATTAGCTTCTTAGATCAAAATTGAGGTGTTTTTATGTATCTAATACATGCAACTGATCATCTCTAATGCTGATAGACACCTCAATTTGACCTTGGAAGTAGTCTAGGTGTTGCTATGAAAATTAAACCATCTCCTACTTCAAAGAATATGGATTTTTCCTCTATCACAATTTCCATTTTTAATTTCATTTTGATTTAATGCAAAATTAAATCAATTTCTAAAATTGATTTGAAAATTGATAAAATTAATTTGATTTTTAATTAATTAAATAATAATTTAATATCAAATATTAAATTAATCAAACACCTAATTTATACCTGAATCCGATTCAAGTAATCAATATTTAAATATTATAAACTCTCCAATTTCTTTTAATTTCGATAAATTAAACATTAATTATATCGAATATAATTATACAAACCCTAATTTGAAATTGAACAATTCAAATTCAATCCCTAATTTACAATTTGAACATTTCAAATTGAAACCCTAAATACAATTTGAACACTTCAAATTGAAATTGTTTCAAATTCACTCAATTTACTAATTCAAGGTATTCATGTTTTACGAGCTAGTAGAGAGACCTTATGGACCTGTAGATCATAAGCTCTAACGATTTGAGATTAATTGGCTAAAATTCTTTAGACCGATTTAATCAATATTCGTTAACTATCGAGTCACACCACTATAGTTCGATAGTTGCACTGTCCTCACTGTAGATATATTTGTGTCCATTTGATTTAACCATAATCAATAAATTAACCCTTCACAGGTTGTTCATAATAACGACTGGGTCAAATTCTGTTTTACCCCTAAAATTACTTCTTGCTCCTTAAGTTCCACTGATCTTCAAATGAACAATTGGTTTGTAATCCAATCACTAAAATGGATCCCTCCGAGCCAATGAGAGGGTAGGGTCCCTTGTTTAAGATTTGGATTCAACACTTAAGAGAACAACCTTCCTCTTATCCCTAAATCGGATAGGCGTGAATTTCATCTTACACCCTTTGTCCCTAGCTATCTACTCGGTCTTACCCCTGAAATGGGAGACTTATTGAGTTGGCGTCGTCGAGCCAACCCTCACCTAAGAATAATATGGAATAAACAGGAGTTCATAGTTAGATTAGGATTAAGATCGAGTTACCTAGGTCATCTATGCGAAATAGTCAGTCTTAAACAGTAAACAACGTTATAAAGTAAGAGGGACTTATTTCTTGGTCCGATCTTACACAAACTCATTGCATAGGACACCTCCACTCCTCATGTCAATACATGAACGAATCAAGATCACTTTGTTTGTAGCACCTTACAACAAATTGTAACAATTACAGAGTGAGCTGCATCTGATAGTGTTACCAGAATAAGGCACCTAACCTTATTCGAATACTATAGACCATTTTGGCTATTTACTCGAACTTGATCCATCTTTATGTCTCCACATAAAGTTCAAGTATTCATATAATAACCATGGATCTTAGTTTATTGGATTTAGTCTTTACAAGTGTAATTTACATATTCAACAACAACTTTATTGAATAAATGTCAAATAACATCTTTATTGATGATATAAAATGTTTAACTTTATAAACTGCGAGTTTTAGGACATACAACCCAACATGGAACCCACAGACGAAGACGGATCTAGAGGCCGAAGAAGAACGGAGACAGATGGATCAAACCCACAATCTGGAAAGCCACGATCGGAGACGGATTTGGGAGGTGGAACAACCATAGACGGATGAACGGATCTGGCACGAACGAAGACGGATGGAGGGAGGATGACACACGAACGAACGAAGGGAACCCACAATCTGACGGAGGGATGTGTGATTTGGCGCACGAACAGATGAAGGAACAAATGAAGACTCGGACAGAATGGATGCGCACGATTGGAGACACGGAGGAACACGATTGCAAAGGCTATTGATGACGCTAGCAATAATATGATGATCTAACCCTAATTTCAGGCTCTGATACAATGTGAAATTATCACTATATGTATATATTTCTGTGTAAATGATAGGTATAAAAAGGTATTTATATACACAAGAATACCTATAAATAGATACAAAAAAACCTCAACAACCCACATATTCTAGCCTACAAATAAATGTAACCACACTAACAAACAAGACACACAACATACACATAAAAGAAGTATAACTTATCGTTGTTATATGCAACTTTTGAGTTTCAAAATCATATAAAGAACAATTGTGCATAAAAATAATTCTTGAAAACTTCAAGGTACAACTAGAACATATATAAGTGTTGTGAATGAGGAGCACAACAAGAACACGGATACCAATAAAATATAATATAGTAATTAAATAAATAAATATTAAAATAAATTAAACATAATATATAAATATATGAAATAAATAAATAACAAAAGTAAATAAAATAAAAAGGATGGATTTCTCCATTTTCTCCAATCTTTTTGGATTTTGCTCAATGCGTGTATTCCACAACCCAATAAGTGCCACTATTTGTAGACAATTTGGCAAGTAGGTGGTGGATTACATAGACACTAATAATATGTAATGATGAGACACATGGACAACATTTTAAGAAATGAGAACATGACACAGTCAATGACATTAAACATGAACATCTAATGGACATCTATTATCATAATATTTATAATAATAAGTTCTAGTTGATTAATTAAAATTAAAAAACTACACCCATTTCACTATTGAACTTATTATCCATTCAAGAATTGGAGTAAGTTGTCCAAAAAGAAAAAAAAGATTTTCCAATATCCTACCTTCCCAATAGTGTAAAACTATCAGAAAATGGTTTTTTTTTTTTTGGCTATATAGTTTATAATTTGCTTAATTACTATTATATAATTATATTAATCTAAACTAACCTAGATCATGCAATACAAAATCATTTTTTAGAAAATAATGAAGATAAAGAAGAAATGATTGATACATGCAACAAAAATCTCCCCCAAATTGGATTCACATTAATTGATGTAATAATAACAATGAAAAAACAACACCCTTTTGTATACTTGAGATCAAGCAATAACATGTGAAGATATTTGTTTGTTTTCCCCAAAAAATGTTGTAGGATTCTAGAATATTGTTTTTTAACCCCTCTTTGGAGTATGTGATATGGTAGACTTTTCAACCACGTGAATTGAACTTGAAATAAATTACAAATTAAAGTCCTCTAAATTTTCGATGACGGTTGAAATTTGCCCATAGATTGGTTTGGATGGTTTTATCACATCCAAATAAATCATTATTCATCTGTATATCTGTCTACAATCATATTATAAATTTAGATATTTAAAATAATAAATTTAAATCAATACAGACTATCTCCATATTGATTCTCACAAAAAAAAAAAAAATTAGGTTAGTTAATTGAAACAAATTTATAATGAATACTTTATACGAACAAAACATTAGGTAGACTAGGTAGAACAAATTGTTCGCTTTAAAAAACATGCATTAAGAAATGTATTGGTCTATAGTGGAGTTAGGCTTAAAAGGATTTTCTTACATTATGATCTTTTGGGGTTGAACCATATGCATCACAATTAGGTCAGAATGTTTTTTTTTTTTTTAAAGAAAAAAAATTATTATTTTTAAATTCCCATCTTTGGTTGGAGATTGGGAGCCTAGAAAAAGATGGTTGAAAAGATTCACGGAAATAGATTTGAAAATATTTTACATGTTTTATATATTAGTATTAGTTGTTGTTTATTTAAGGATTTTATTTTATTTTAGTCATTCATTTATTTTTTTCTTTAAAATTTAAAATGATTTACTCTTAATAGTTATTTAATTTTTAAATAAATTTGTTGGAGTTCTGTATTGACTATGTTTATTTAATAATTATTGGGGTATTGTTGTTCTGGTTTGGCTGTTGTCTCAGAACATGTCCCATAGGATGTCTCTCAAGATGCTAATCCTACAAATTTATTTTTTTTTCTTATCTAAAAAAGTCTGTAGAGTTATTGTTTTCGGATTCTTTCCTTCTTCATGCTTTGCAAATTTTGAATTGGGTTGTTTTCCTATTTCCGCTATGCCTACTTAAATGTAAGTTCTTGTCTTACTAGGGTTGCTACCTTTGAATTTGTGAAAACTTTATTGTGTTTTGTATGGTGGTAGAACAACAAGTTCTCTAATAATGTTGAGACATATTGTATCGTTTGTCTTGAATGTTGAATCAATCTTGAGAAGATATTCTTGTTCTTAGGGGGAGCTTAAGGCCTTGTTGTTTGGGAAATGATTTTCATCCATAGAGGGGATCCTAAGGAATCATTGATAGAGAATGAGTCCTCAAACTTAGGGGAGCTTAAGTTCATCAAGTAAAGTGGTTTTCATTTGCAAGTGGAAAGATAACAGTTTTAGATGAGAAGCGGTCTCATACTTGGGGGGATCCTAGAGTATCTTGAGAGAGAGTTTCACACTTAAGGGGAGTTAAGTTCTAATGAGAAGAAATCTCACATCTAGGGGAGCCTAGGTGATCAACTACAAGTTAGGGTCTACTCGTGTCAACATAAATTGTCATAAATTTACAGAGAAGTACGTACAACATTGTAAACATTTAACTTTTCATATTAGTGAAATTATCTTTTCCGGGCACACTACCTCCCAAAAGTAGGTGGTATATTATCAAACTGGATTATTATACTTTATATCTCATTCTCTTGATTTACTTTCATACTTTGTTTGTTGTTTTTGTGATTGTTAGGACTTTCTAAGGTACACTTATATTCTGTGTGATAGTACATCTTAATTTAAAAATTATTTAACAATTGCTCGAAAATTCAAAATAGACATATACTAAATTGTAGATCAACCTTTTTGTGCATTTATTTGAACATTAGATATATTTATATTCACAAATGTTTGAAGCCACATTTAAATGTTGTATTTCTAAATATAATTAGATTCTTATTAAATAATTAATTATAAGGATCTAACTACCATTTTTTTTAAAAAAAAAAACTTTAGAAACTAAAACAAAATATTAAAAGGTCTAAAGATTAAAACAAGATATATCTAGTTTAGAAGTCAAAACGAATAGAAAAAAGGTATATTCATCAAAATAAAATTTAAATTTTTATTTAAACAATAATTTAAATTTTAAAATGTTGAAATAAAGATAAATTAATACACTAGAATATTATTTTTATTTTTCTTTTAAACTCAATACACTAATTATAAGGACAAGTAAACACAAAACTATAATTGTAGTGGAACTAAAGTTATTCTGATTTTTTTCCTCTTTATGTGAAGTGGAGGATTGAAACTTCTTATTTTTGAAGTCGACGTATGTAACTTTTTTTACCAATTATTTTGAATCAATGCATAATACAATTACTAAAAAGTTGAGAAGTTTTATCTTCATAAGAATTGCAATTGAAGAGAGTTTGAAGGAATATGGTTTTGTTAAGACTATAAAAGAGCATATTATTTTCCTTTGAAAAGTATAAAGTAGAAAGAAACCTAAATTAGTATCTCAAAAATGAAAAGGAAAAAGGAGAAAGAATCCACCATTTTGACCCAATGTTGTCAACAAATTTTACACTAAAAAAGTTCTATTCATATTGGATAATTTCTCTTTCTCCTTCTCTATCTTATAGTTTTTATTTCATTTTATCCTTTTAAGAATATTATAAACGTATGGGCAAGGATTTAAATTTTAACACGTCTCAGAAAAGTTTTATTTATTCATTTAATTATTATAATAAGATATATAAGAAGACTCACTTATAGGTTAACTTGTAGTGATTATTATTTTGTCTCTCATCTTAAATTATCTATTTAGTACAACAAATGTGCATATGAAAATTTGAACCATCAATTTCAAAGAAAGAAGTATATGTTAAAAAAAAAAGCTTAATACAATGTTTCTTTACTAATTTAAAGTACTGATTTAATTTGTAATTTGAATGTCGTACAAATTGAATGTTAAACTCCATCACTTAGATCACTTTATTTCGATTTTTTTATCATTTTCATAAGAGTTTTCTGTACATGAAACCCTAATGAAGGACCTATGTTTGCCTTGTGATTTGAATCTAAAAATGCTATGAATGAGGATGAAGAATGATTATAAGTGAATAAAGTGAATGGAGATGAATGATGGATCACTTCTCTAAGTAAGAAAAGTAGGTGATGTGTTGAAATGGTTGCAAGCACATATTGTAAAATGGGTACAAACTTTCCTAAATCAGATCCAAGTACAAATCTAACTTAGGTTTCCTAGTAAGTCCAGGGTCGAACATGGGGATTTCAGAATAGTCTAACGCAATCCTTGCGTTTGCCTCAGTTGTAGAGAGTTCCTAGATTAATGTGATTGAAGAGTATTTACACTAACCTCAATGCACGCATACAAGAGGACATCAAAGTTCAAGAGAAAAGAGAGATTTATGGTTGAATGGTGCTAAGTATTTGAGATATGCGTTGATTCCAAGTAAGATGAACAAGCGTGTGTGAATATGGTGAGAATGGGATGAAGATGATATGGTTGCTTGCTTACAAACTAAATGTATGTGTATGTGTTAGGGTTTCTATTCCTTAGATCATGTTGTTCAACATTTCTCAATGCGAATGTCACATGTATTCCTATCTCTAGCGTGCATGCATTAGTCACAGAAATAGGTAGAAACGCAAGTACTTTTATCTCTAAATCTCTTGTGCGTTCTGACTCAATGCATTCTATAGTTAAGCTACTCTCTTGAATGGTTTGACAACTTAATAACTTCAATCAGGTGATCAAGATGATTAAAGCATAGAATTCAAGTATATATCAAGTCAGAAAAGTAGCAGTCACATGCAAATTTGAATGTAAACAGAGAAACAAAGGTGGAATGTTCAATTGTAAGATTGAATTTAAAGATAACAAGTGTTTTTACAACAATCTCAACTTAATCGAATGAAATGTATAGTGAAAGTAAGAAGTAAAAAAGAAAGAAGTCAAGTTGTAGAGTTCAATCTCTTGTCCTCTTTGGCTTGATTTTAATGCTTGTTGCAACCAACTTGGTGAAGAAGTGATAAAGAATCCTCTATCTCTAACAACTCCTTTTTTCTTGATCAACGATACAATAGATCTTTTCCTCTTATCTTCTTCTTGTAACAATAGAGCTTCTACTAACTATCTGAATTCTCTAAATTTTCTAATGTTATCTTTTTTTTTTCCCATTTGGCAACAAGCTTTCCTATTTATAGGCGTTTCTTTAGCAACTTATGACAAGACTTGCATTAAATTCCATATCCTGGTCAGTCGCTTGCCATCTCTGAGCTTTTCAAACGCCGCCAGTCAGATGTCTATACCTGCAAGTGGTGATTTAATAGAAAAAGCGCGAGCCAATGTATCTCTTCTGCGTCGAACATCTTTGGACGCATGCCCTTGCGTTAGCTTGGTCTGCTACACTTAGTGAAATTTCTTAAATTCCTGCAACAAGATGTGTTGGTGAAGCAGATTTAAAAAGAAAGCTACTTATGTATGAGTTTTGGATGTGTAGGGAATTCTATGCGTTTTCATTAGAATGAATGCATTTTTATGACTAAAAATCCTAATTGTTCAAACCTTTAAGAGACAATAACTTGTATTTCTACAAGTTAACAACCTATATTTCATTAGTGTTCACGTTTTTCCTTATTTACAAGAATATCTAACTTTCTTAAAAAATTACAATAAAATTAGTACCAAATTATCATTTAATCTCCAACAATAAATTAATTATACGTTTTCTAAAATAGAAAAGAGAAAAGGGTTTTAAATGGACATGTTTTTTTAGGAAAAATATATTAAATCATAATATTTTTCAAATACCTACAACTTTTAATATTCTGCAATTTCTCTCTCAAAACCCTTATATATATACACACACTGTGATATATGTATTTTTTTTTTGTAGTTTTTGTAGGAATTTTGATATATATCATGATATATGTATTCGTTTATTTGATATAAATGAGAGTTTTTTTTTATTATTAAATTTAGACTTCATTTACTATGATATATACAAATTTGTTGAGATTTCTGACTACATAAATGGAATTGATGATATATATATTGTGATATAAATAAAATTTATGATATATACTGTGATTTTATATCGAACATTAAATCAATATGTGATTTATAGACTGTGATATATTTCATATATTGGTTTATATTGTGATGTATCTCAAGCATTGAGTGAAACTCTAATTTATATACTGTGTTAAATTTCATATATTGGTTAGGATATTTTTAAATACCTAACAAAATGTTATAAAGTATATTTATAATAACTATGAATCATAAACCAATAAGTTGATACATGAAACCAATGTAAATAGAAAATAAAATTTTATTAAATGCATTTTCTCTCTCAAATTAAGCAAAAGTAATAAAATTTCAACAACAAAAAAAATGTATTTTCTCTCTCCGATTAAACAAAAGGAATAAAATCTCAACAAAGAAATGCATTTTATGATTTTTTTTTCTAATGTCACATTCTCTCTCCAGCCACCCACCACACTTAACGGTATTTCAGTTCGAAAAATTTATTAAATCTCATATACGAAAATATAAAAAAGTTTGGACATTTATGAAAATAAATTTTGAAAAGGGATTGAATCTATAATAATCCTTTTTAATAATAGTGATTTAGATATGCTACTTAGGGTCCGTTTGGATTGTCTTAAGAGAAAAATGTTTAAAAGAAACTCATTTTTATTTAAATATCTTTGACAAAAATTATTAAAAATGTACTTCAAAAGTTATTTTGAGTGGTTGTCAAACACTTCAATTTTTTTCAACATGACTTATTTTTTAAATTAAACACTTGAAAATGCATTCCAAACACACTCTTAGTCACTTTAAAAGTATTTGTTTTAATACTTGTACGTTTAGATTGAACTTAATATTTAAAAGTGTAGAGACCAAAATGAATAAAAGTTTAAAGTACATAGGACAAAATGAATATTTTAAAAATATAGGGATCAAAATGAACTAAACTTTAACGTACAAGAATGTATTTAGAATAATAATTTTTCTTTCTTAAATACTTTTAAAAAACAAAAGTTTCCCACTAGGATGACTTTTCATCTTTCGTTTTCTACATAAGATGGTCAATAACCTAAATTAAAGGCAAAATGTATGAATTTCAAATATTAAATTCCCTTTCTTCGTCACATAGAGACGTGCGTGCATATATATGTATATAGTTACTTATTGAGTCAAAATTTCTTAATAATTATAAAAGGTTTCTTTTTCAATTTTTAAAATTTAATTAATTGCTTGAAAAGTTGATGTTATTTTATTAAGATTTGGTCCAAAGTACATGATTATTATGTTTCATTATCTTTAATCAATAATTTATGTAGATATTGAACCTTCCCAATGGTTTCCTTTTTAAAGTTAATTGATATGGTACTTATTGTAGAATAAACTAAAAGTTAATATCATTGTATTTAATAATATATTTCATTTGCATTCAGTTAAAGTACATCCACCATCTACTTCACTTTTTCGTTTTAATATTATTTCTAGTGTGACAATAATATATGTAACATATCTTTTACATTTACGTGCAAAGAAGGGTACCCAAATATTGTACGATGAATGACATAATCGAAGTTATCACAGCCACATCTCTTTTTTAAAACCATTATCATAATTTTAAAATTCAATAATGTCCTTTCTTTCTAAGCAAATTCAATGATACCCTTTCTTTTATGGTTGATATATAAAATTAGTAATCTTTATTGGATGAATGATATTATTATATATATCTTTTTAACGGTGGAATTTGTGCAATTTACATGCAAAATCAACATCTATGTCAGGTTTTCCTTCTTGATGGTCTTGCTGGTAGAGAGGATATGAAATATCTCGTTCCACTTGTCTTTACTTAGAAACTCTACGCTCCTACACTGTCCAAACAATTAAAAGATTTTATGCATATTCAACTCGAATAATATCATGGGACAATCGTTTAACCACAAACCGTTGATGTCAGTAAAAATAAGTCTCATTTGTGCAATATCCTATATAGATGATATTGTGATGGTGATTGCCAATCTGACTTTTTATATAAGTATATGAATTATGATTCATATCATAATGTGGACCAGAGGCAATGCAAAGTAATCCATTGTGTGGACCATAAAGAAAGGTGGAAGGATCTTCTAAGTGATGTGGATAAACATTGTGAGGAGAAAAGTGCGTGCATGACCACATAAAGGAAGAAAAGGAAAAGCAAGGGCCTTTTTGAGAGCTTGGTCTTCACAGCCTATTCAGCAAAATAAACTTTTCTCTAATACTAAATGATAGACAATTTAAACACCAAAATGAAACACAGTTTCAGGTTTGATTCAGTGGGACCAAACCAATCAACCAACAAGCTCAAGAAACTTTTCCTATGAGGTAAAATCTAAAAGAAAATGATGGAGCTTGATAGCTTTTGAACTAACAAAACCCCATTGACTATTCATGGTGTAATGCAAAAGATGAAAAACATATGCTTAAAGCTTGTAATAATGAACTTGGTATTGAATATATGCTTGACTTCACAACTTTAGGCACATTATGAAATCGACAACAGAGAAAATTGAATATGTAAATTGTAAAGAATCGACACGGAGATTTACGTAATTCACTAATAATGTGTTAGTTACATCTACAGGCAGAGGGAGAGAACAGTTTATTATTAGAGAAAAGAGACGCCATTGAGTTAGAGACTTTATATTCGAAGCACCAGCAAGACCCCATGCTTGATCATTCAAAGCGCCATTTAACTGATTTAAGGTACTCCAACAGGGTGACACAAACATAATGTGTGAGGCATGACCCTCTGGCCGTCCTAAGGCTTGAGGGGTTGAGTCAAGAAATGGTAAATATGATATATTTATTTGATTTGATTTAGTGTATAGAATACATAAAAGAATACAAGGACTGATCTTACATTGTTATATATGAACAGCATCAACTGGGAGAGAGATTGTTCTATGAAGGGAGCTTGGAAGCAATGAACCAGTGCAGGCATTTTTAGCAGTGACAACTTCCTCCACAATAGGGGACTCCACGGCCTTGCGATTTCGAGCCCTTTTCTTGTGCGCATCTGTACTGTAACAGCTATTATTGATATAAACATGGCTATCAGTACTAGTTTGGTTCGTGTCGCGAGCAGACCTGTCAAGGATTTGGTTGTGGTTGCCTTGAAGTGTCCCATTTTCCATTTGTTGTTGTCTGTCTTCAAAACTTAAAGATTTTGAAGGAAGATTTAACTGTTGATCTCTGAGCTTGCTTAATTCTATTTGGTACTTGGCCTTAATCCATCTCATTTCTTGTTGGACATCATTCTCATTAATATCTGGAGGAGAAGGGGTTTCTGAGAAAGAAAGGGAATTCATCAGGCTCCTAAGCGTACGTCTCGTATTAGGAGCAGTTTTACTTTCCATTATCATTTCTTTTGTGTCCGTGACCGTAGCTGCTCCATCTGTTTTCTCGTAATCTTCATCCGAATGGCTTTGTCTTGAACTCATTGAACTAAGTTCACGGCTTTCATGATGTCCCCATATTTCAGGATAATTCAAGCAATCAGAACGGCTTGACACATTCGGTGCACCCTCTGCTGTATGATGCTCAGACTCGTCAGCTTGATACATTATCTCCTCAAAACGACCATGCATTGAAGCATATCGATGTCCACAGCATTGAGCTACCTCTGAGTTCTTTCCATCAGGATTTCTCAACAAAAGACCATTTGAAGCACTGTTGTAAGTAGTAGTAGCACAATTATGACAATAGCTCTGATTTGCAAAGCGGGGGGTTTCCTCAATTCCCGGACCTGGCCTCCATTCAGGCACCAAGGAAGCAATTTCTCCGTCAATCATATCAGCAATTCTGGTCACGTCTTGATCTGTAATATCCAGCTCCGCAACCATTTCTGTTGCAACACTTAATGCTGTATCCGTCTCGACATCAAATGGGAAATAAATGTTCCTGATCCGCCCTGCAAAACAAACTCGTTTAGATTCGATATTCGATAGCACCAAATGATAATAATTTGTGTAAAATGTTAACAAGAAAGTATTCAAGATATTTCAACCTTCTTTATCTGCAATTCTGAGTCTTAAGAAGATGCCACCATCTTCACTCATCTTCCCTTTAATGCTAATATCAACATCCTCAGAATGTTCACCTTCACAATACTCAAAAAGTTCAATTCCATTGGTTTCATTATCAATTGGATGATAACCTGATTCACTTGAAGCTTCAAAACTATAATCATATGGATATCCATTACAAAAGGAGCTGCCACTTCTATGAAGTTCTAGATAAGGCTGTCTTATAAGAGGGCAAACATCGTCCAATCCACTTCCGTAATCGACAGGTCTTAGATCGTATTCGCCATTATCAATTTGAAGAAAAGGGTCATTCAAAAGCTCTGCTGCCGAGAGCCTACATGAAACCGTTGCCAAACACTTGTCAATGAATTGCCGCACTTCGGGATCCTTCACTTTGTAAAAGGCGTCAGGTTTTCTCCCCTAGAAATCTATAACACATCAATCTTAAGCATAAAAACACACACAAACATACACACGAAGAATATAAAACACACGCAGAGGGAGAAATCTTCTTACGGATACGACTTTCTTATAGATCTGGGCGGGATGCGTGCATTCGCTGTATGGATATTCAAATGTTATCATCTCCAGAATGCACATTCCAAATGAGTAAATATCAACTAATTCGTTGTATGCCTCTGCATACACTTCTGGAGCCATGAACTCTGGTGTCCCTGTGAATTTGTAACACTCATTATGAAAAAATCTTACACTTTCCATCTTTCCAAAAGAAACATCTCAGATCAGTAATATCTATTTCTAACCCAAAAAAACAACAATAAGAAAATCATCAATAGCATAAGCTTTCAGATATCTTTCTATAAGTTAATGTACTTTTCAGATAAAACTTTGAAGGGTTCTCAGGCTCATGGTTGTAATAAGCTAGAGTTTGTATAATCTATGTTTATTTATCTTCCTCCTTCTATGAATTCATTTCTTCTTTTCTCCATTACTGGTATAAAAGAAACCAACCGTATAGGCCGAGAGGTGGTTACGAAGCACGAAAATTTTGTAGTCCGTGGGATTCATAAACCTGCAGTTTGAGATTAGCAATCCCACATAACTTGGCTTCACACTCTCAGGCTATACAAATCCAACCTGTAAGCCAAACAACCCCTGAAATGAATAGAGTTTCAAGAGGGGATGGTAGAAATGGTTTGGTTTCACAATCTTAAATTACACAAATCCAACTCACTCGTTGGCCGAACAAGCACGGAAACAAATAGAGTTTTCTATAGAACATGGAATAAAGATCAGAAACCATACCCACACAATGATCAGCATGAGATTTCCTGAGGATTGCTGCGAGTCCAAGATCACCAATCTTAACTTCCCCTTGATTCCCATTAACAAAGATATTGTCACACTTGAGATCTCTATGGATTACAGGAGGCTCATGGCTATGCAAATAATGAAGCCCTCTCAAAATCTGCCTACACCAATGCTTCACTGCTCTAATATTAACTCTCTTATGCTTCAGCCTATACCTAAGGAACAAGAAACCAACAAAATTTATCAAAAATCCAAAACAATGACCAGAGAAGTACTAAGATAGCCAAGCAATCACAGAAAACCATCCAAATTCTATAGAACACTCACTGTCTTAGAGTGCCAGAAGTGAACATTTCAGTAACAAAATTAATGTTTCTATTGGCAATATCAACCCAAGAAGTATAGAATTTCATAATATTTCTATGCTTCAGCGTCTTCAAAAGATGAATCTCACAGTAAAGTCTTTCCAGATCTTCAGGACTTTGCAAGAAATCATAGAGTTTCACTTGATTCCAAGCGACCTCAATTCCTTCATATTCATCAAATGCTCTGTAACTGAAACAAACCAAAACCCATTAAAATGCTTCAGAATAAGATGCAAAGTTCTAGCAAATGGCAAAATGGGAAGTCCACAAGATGCAAAAAGAATCAAATCCCTACACTGTTTTTGAAGCTCCTTTTCCCAAAATTTCATTGTACTGCAACAAACAACAAAACCCATAATCAGAAAAAGGGAAAAAGGAGAGAGAGAGAAGTTAAGAAAATGAAAATAAGAGAGAAGGCAAAATACTCTGCCATATCTGCCAGTGGGATCAACTTCAACAAATTCAGAGCAATCAAGCTCAAGATCTGAGAGACCATCCATTTTTTTTTCTTACTTTTCTCTGAAAAATTTCAACACCAAAGCTTTTGATTCTTCTTTAATATGATTGAAATTGAAATGGGTTGTTGTTCAGTTCCTAAAAAACACACTACACAAGGAAGAGGAGGAGAGAGAAGGGGGATTTTATAAGATGCAACAATATATTTATTTCTCCCATGACCCTTTTAGAGTGACTAAGTGAAGAAGATGAAGATAAAAAGCAAAGGGGAAAAGAAAAATAAGGATGAATTATTAAAATAATTGTTCAATCGAGAGAAAGAGAGAGAGAATCCACGTTAATCCACAGGCAAGAACAGTAGCACCCTTTGAAAGTAGGAAGAAAGAGCCAGCCAACCACCACTTCCCAGAATGTGACAATTATAGAGAGAGAGAGAAAAAAAAAGTGAGTAAAAAAGAAAATTAGTTAAATATATCTTTTAATTCTTTAGGTTCGGCAATTTTCATTCCCTCAAGAAAAAAATGTTTTTTAAAAAATTAATCTTTATTTAATTTTTTTTAATAAAAATGGATTAAAATATACTTAAAAAATTATTTTAGTGATTGTCAGATACTCTAATTTCTTCTAAAATGATTTATCTTTTAAATTAATCACTTGAAAATATATTCCAAACACACCTTTAGTTTGATAATTTTAATTTCTTAAAAATAATACAAATGAAGAGTAAAAGAAATACGAAAAATCTAAATGCTTACATCATGAGACACAGCTGTTAAACAATACGAAATTTGAAAAATGGAACTCTTGTTCCTCCAATGCCTTTTGTGCGACATGGTGTGCCAACAACATGGAAGAATAAGAGAAGTCCTAGATTACAACCTCAATCCCTAGCCTCGAAAAAAAAGAAAGAGACTTTAGAAATGTCATATGCCTTATCATTCAATAGATTCATAATCTCCAAACAGTCAAGACTCCTCCAAAAGATTTGAAAGATGAAGTGAGGACATGCTCTCAAATCCATAATACATGACCAATAATTTCACTATATAATAATTTAGTTTTTATACTTTAGAATTTGTAATAATTTAACCTAATTTAGCCTATGTCGTGAAAGATATTACTTAGAATTGACGTTATTTTTTACATTGGTTGATAATAAGGTGATTAGAGATTATATAAATTTATAAACTACAGTTTAATCCTTTTTTCATGATAGAGTTAATTTTTATAAATTTGAAAGTACACTGAATTGGTAGATGGTAAAGTTTAGGGTTAAATTATTATAAAATTGCAAGTATATGAACAAAATTGTTATATACTACAATTTAATGGGAAAGTTGTTATTTTCATAAAAGCTTAGGGAGCGATCAGACCCCATCTTGATTTAGGTAGAATAGGTAATAGTCAACTCAATGTTTGGGCCTCTCGACTCTCATCATAATAGCTGGAATTCTAAATTATTATAACACACTTAGCTATAGTAAAACAAATTAAACACTCTCATTGTCGACCGTGTTTACTATTGTTATCATCCTCTCTTCCCATTCATAGCTTAAATTAAAATAATTTACACACTCAACGCAAGATTATTATAACCTAAACTAAAATAATATGCACCTAAAGCACAAACTATCATATAATTCAGGGATTATAATAACCAACTCAACACCCCAAAACAACACTTAATCCTAATCTTTATATAGTTTCTAATAATTTAAACCTTGAAATCTTAATTTTGTTACAGTTTAATATTTGAAATTGTCATTATACTATTAGATTTCGTAATGATTTAGTCCCTATTTAATTGATATCATTAAAATTTAATGAAATTTCTTATCAATGTAGATCAACCGCTATATATTTAAAGTTGACACTTAATGTTGAAGAAATTTTTTCTAGTAAGGATTACATTGTTACAAATTTTGAAATACAATGACTAAATTGTTATATATTAAACTCGAAATGGAATTATTACCGATCTTAAAAGTATAAAAATTAAAATTTATAGACTAAATTAAAAAAAAAAAAACAAGTTTTTATTAACCTATTAATAATATTTGTATTTTTTAAAAAAGTACCCATCTATAACCATATTTAACTCCAACCATCTTTTGTAATTAAGAAAGTTTCAATTTTGTTTTATACTTGATAGCAATCTCCAACAAGGAAAATTATAAAAACCATGCCAAAACATCCCTAAAAGAATATTTATTATTGATATTTTCATATTTTTGTTTCAATGTTAATTTTCCAATCTGATGACTTTTTCAAGGAAACAGAAAGTAAAATAAAGATTGCCAATGAGAATTCCAAGAAAATAAACAAGAAAAAAGAAAAAGAAAAAAACAAAGACAAATAATTTCTTTTATTTGTCACCATGGCCTTCTTTTAGTACAAACAAAGCTCTTGTGGGTCCTTGTATGAAAATCTCTTCCATTTTTATGAATTTACCCTCTTGAAAAAGTCTTACATTTGTTTCTCTTTTTAGTTAAATATGGCGGAGGATTTGAACCCTCAATTTCTAAATTAATAGTACATTTGTTGGAATATTCTCATTTTAACAAAAAAAAAAAAAAAAAGAAAATACTTGGGTCATATTTTTCTAACTAAATATATATTTTAGTCCTAAATATTTGAGTATTTTTCAAGTTAAGTTATATTGTACCAAATGTTCAAATCTAGGCCCTTCATATACATACGTACATACATTTAGTTTAGTCTCTGATCATCAATGACAAATTCATGACATAAAATTTAATAAATCGATAAAAGTTTTTGAATTTTCTTCACTTAGGTGATTTAAGTATTATTATCAACCAATTCTAATATCTGTCACTGAAGGGATTAAGTTGAAACTCGTTGAGCAATAAAGGCTTAATAAAAAGACGGTTAAAAATCACTTTTGAAGACCAAATTAGAAGGTGACTAAATTTTGAGCACCAAAATTAAATATTCTCCTAGAAAACTAGACTATTTTGGTTTTTGATCTTTTAAACTTGATTTTAAGTACTTTGTTGGTCGTCTTTGCTGTAATTTACAAATTTGAGTTTAGAGGTCAGTTTATTAAAATTCAAAATTAAAACATTCTCATTAAACTAATTATAAGAAAAAAATACTTTTTTTCTATAATAGAATCATTAAATAAGAACTATATTGATGTGAATAGAATATAAACACATTCTTTATCAATAGATTTTATGATCTAATTTCTTATATATTTATTTATTGATATCGATAATTTCTACGGTCGGATGGAAACGAATCACTCTCACTTTAAAGCTCATAAATTCTCATTTCAATGGATGGAAATTGACTTAGGAAGTCATCCATTTTGAAATTTAGCTAAGAAAATTTTGAGCATATCAAGTTTATTTTATTTGTTTCATACATAAGAGCTTTGGGATGTCTCTTTCTTTCCTGACAAAAGTTTTGCAATATGAAGATTTGCTAGATCCATTTTATTAAATTTTCATCGACATGTCGATATTTCCACATTTTCATAAGTTCGACATCGACATAAAAAATAAATTGATATTTCTATTGTATCTTAGAAAAATTAACGGAACATAAATAAGTAAGCAAAAATGCCACTAATATAAACATAATATAAATAATAGGCACCTTAATTTATTCAAAAATCACAAATGTTTATATACTAATTTAAATTTATTTTTTAAATTTTGTGTTTTTATAATATTTCCAAAAATTTTCATCAAAATCGACATTTTCATCGAAATTTTCATAAAATTAAGATCTTGATATTTTTGTCAATATCGACATTTTAAACTTTGCGTTGCTAGACATTCAGCTATGAAAAATTTGCATTTATAATTAATCCCCCTTTTAAAAATTTTGAAACTAGTACACTATTATTATTATTATTAATGAATTAATTGCCCTAGATGCTACTTTTTTCTATACTAATTTTTTTTTTTCAGTGGGTAATATTTGTAATATTTTGTCTTAATTATATACTATTGATGTATTGTTACCACAATACAATACATATCATTTATTTGAAATGAACGTATGAATTTCTCCTAACTGATTTAAAAAATAGAATAATTTTATTAATGTGCAAATGACGATATAAAGTAAATTTTGCTTACTCAAATTTTTTCCTTGATAATATTGTATAAATAATTTTCAATTTCAGGTAAGTATATAATTAATCTAGTTAACAATGCATTTATCATCTGAAATTGAAAACAGAAAATAAACAACATACTCACCCTTGTTAAAATATAGTCTAAATGGACAGATAAAATACAATACAAAATTAAGAGTATAATTTTAAAAAATGTTAATTTGAATATAATATATATAAATTTTAAAGTTTAAAATTAGAATTTTGAATACCTAATTCAATTGACATAATGCTTAAAATAATCTAATTATATATTATAAAAAAAACAATTACTTTCGATTGAATTGAATGTAGTTATTTTTAGATGAGTTTGAAAATTTTCATAATTTATTGAGTGATGATGATGGAAATCTCAATTAATCATTGCCATCATTTACATTGTTTAGTGGGCAGAAAAATGTGTAGTTTTCAATCAGTCCTTTAAGCCTTTTTGTTAGACATGGGTAAAAAGATATTATTGGCCAGCAAGAGATGACAAAAAGAAAGAAATCCTTCCCTTTCAAGAAAAAGAGGGTAAGAAATCCTTCCACTTTCCACAAATTTTCATGAGGGAATGATGAAATAAAGCATGAAGTTATGATTTTAATATTTATGTTATCATTGAAAAAATGGTTTTGTAATGTGATTGGCCTCATTAGAGCTCTTGAAAATTTATACAATTACCAAATTTCATAACCACTAGGTTGAAGATTTTGAATGGATGAAAAAAATGAAGTTTATTTTTTAGAAGTGAAGAAAAATTCAAAGGGCAAAATAGCAGTAATAGAATTTGTTAGGAATGATTTTGGGGGAAAAATATGACATTAAGCAAAAATAAAAACAACATATTCAAGAAGATAGGACCAAAAGTGATAATTTAGGACCAAAATATCGAATGGACCATGTCATGCTTCGGCCTAATGGATCATCTTAGGTTCAAAATATGACTAAGAGAAGGTGCTCAACCTCAGCCTTGATCAAGAATGACCCTAGAAAAACATTAGATAGGATACATCTAAGCCCAATGAGTCAACAGATAACTCCAGTGCAACTCTGAAACCTTATGGAGAACGATCTAGGTCAACTATATCAATTAATACATCATGATAGTTCATGGAAGAAGTAAGTTCATTGTAATACTCAAACTTTCTACCTGTTACACAAATATACTTTCTAACTTAAGCATTAGATCTTGTGCGGTAAGCACCAGACCGGTATGTAGATCTTTTCATCATGTAGGTCTCGTTCTTTGCCAAATTACAAATTTACCCTAGTTGTCACGTGAATGTCAAATGTATTTTTTTCTGTTTAAATTTTGAGAATAACTAGATTAAAATTTATGATAGTTAATTGTAGATTGAAATATTAGTAATTGAGTTTACTTGATAATTTCAAGGGTTAATTTGAAATTGGATTTGCATAATTAGATGTGGAAGGTTTTAATTCATAAGAAATAGTTAATTAGCTGATTCGGGTTGAATACAAGTTATGCTAACATTAGTAAAAGAATTCAATAAATAATTTGAAGTTATATTGAAATAAGTGGTGACATGGGAAGTTTATATTCATGATGAATATTTTTACCAATCCAACTCTATAAGTTCAAATTAATCAATTTATTTATATAATGTTTAAATATTGTTATGCCCTCTAAAATTGTTTAATCTTATTATAGGACATGTTTGGACCAAGAATTACAATGACAGAAAGAGCGTATGAAACGAGTCAATAGGTTGAGAGAAGAAGAGAAGGAGAGGTGTTGAGCTAAAAGGCCCAACTTGTCCTCCACAGCCGAGGTCGAGGCGACATGGCCAATTGGCCCAACTTGCCCACCTCGGCCTCAGCGGCCCAACCCACCCCCTTCCCCTGATCTTTTCTACCCAAAAGGTTTGCTTTTCAGAGACCATGATCCAAATTCCTTTGGCAGCCTCGAATCAACGTTTTCTAATCTCCTCTACCTTTCCTACTCTTTAGAGTTAGGAATCCAAAGCCACCACACTATAAATAGAGGGCCATAGGCACAGTCAGAAGTGAGTTCTTCTCCCCCATCTCTAGTTTGCGCTGACCTGTTACAAAATATTGATGTAGGCATCAGTAGTTCTGTGGCAGGCACCACACCGATATTTTTCTTTTCTTATTGTAGGTTTTCTTCCTTCTTCGAAGTTATAAATTCACCGTCGAAGGGATGTGAGGTTAGCTGAGTCTTCTTGTTCGAATTTTGCCATCAACAAACATTTTTTCTTTATTTTGATCCATAATCTTAAAAAAAAAATTAAATTATTTTGGTCCCTTTTATTCACTTCACACTTCAATATTTAGAATTCTTTTAAATAAAAAGAAACCAAAATGGAACTTAGCAAGAAACAATATTAACAAACAGCACTTTATACCTCTAATGAATGTTGTTATATATGTATATGTGTATGTGTGTGTATATATATATTAAAAAAATGTTGTTTACAGTTAGGTTCATATTAATAATATTTCAATAAGAATTTTTTATATTTTGTCAATATTTTTGCAACTACATGTATGTCATTTAACTCTAATATAGTATTAAATTTTCATCAACATGTCAATATTTTCATCAATATTTATACGTTTTCATGGATTTGACATCTAAATGAGAGATGAGTTAATATTTCTATTATATTATAGAAAAATACATACAATATTAAATTTATGTCAATATGTCATTATTTTCATTGATATTTCAACGACGTGGGTCGATATTTTCATTATATCCTTGAAAAATCCGTAAAATATAAAAAATAAGCAACAAAATGTCACTAATGTATGATATAAATAATAGATATGTTAATTTAATCCGAAAACCATAAAATTTTTATTTACTAATTTAAATATATATATATATATATATTAAGATTTTACCATAAACATCACAGAATATCTTACATTGTATGGATATTTTCGTAAAATTAAGATCTCAATATTTTCGTCGATATAAACATTTTAAACCTTCCTATATGAAAATGCAGATGATTATTTAATACCTTCTATTAAATTTATATACACACAATCTATTTGACCTCGTTTCTTTTATATATATATATATTNAAAAAAAAAAAAAAAAAGAAAATACTTGGGTCATATTTTTCTAACTAAATATATATTTTAGTCCTAAATATTTGAGTATTTTTCAAGTTAAGTTATATTGTACCAAATGTTCAAATCTAGGCCCTTCATATACATACGTACATACATTTAGTTTAGTCTCTGATCATCAATGACAAATTCATGACATAAAATTTAATAAATCGATAAAAGTTTTTGAATTTTCTTCACTTAGGTGATTTAAGTATTATTATCAACCAATTCTAATATCTGTCACTGAAGGGATTAAGTTGAAACTCGTTGAGCAATAAAGGCTTAATAAAAAGACGGTTAAAAATCACTTTTGAAGACCAAATTAGAAGGTGACTAAATTTTGAGCACCAAAATTAAATATTCTCCTAGAAAACTAGACTATTTTGGTTTTTGATCTTTTAAACTTGATTTTAAGTACTTTGTTGGTCGTCTTTGCTGTAATTTACAAATTTGAGTTTAGAGGTCAGTTTATTAAAATTCAAAATTAAAACATTCTCATTAAACTAATTATAAGAAAAAAATACTTTTTTTCTATAATAGAATCATTAAATAAGAACTATATTGATGTGAATAGAATATAAACACATTCTTTATCAATAGATTTTATGATCTAATTTCTTATATATTTATTTATTGATATCGATAATTTCTACGGTCGGATGGAAACGAATCACTCTCACTTTAAAGCTCATAAATTCTCATTTCAATGGATGGAAATTGACTTAGGAAGTCATCCATTTTGAAATTTAGCTAAGAAAATTTTGAGCATATCAAGTTTATTTTATTTGTTTCATACATAAGAGCTTTGGGATGTCTCTTTCTTTCCTGACAAAAGTTTTGCAATATGAAGATTTGCTAGATCCATTTTATTAAATTTTCATCGACATGTCGATATTTCCACATTTTCATAAGTTCGACATCGACATAAAAAATAAATTGATATTTCTATTGTATCTTAGAAAAATTAACGGAACATAAATAAGTAAGCAAAAATGCCACTAATATAAACATAATATAAATAATAGGCACCTTAATTTATTCAAAAATCACAAATGTTTATATACTAATTTAAATTTATTTTTTAAATTTTGTGTTTTTATAATATTTCCAAAAATTTTCATCAAAATCGACATTTTCATCGAAATTTTCATAAAATTAAGATCTTGATATTTTTGTCAATATCGACATTTTAAACTTTGCGTTGCTAGACATTCAGCTATGAAAAATTTGCATTTATAATTAATCCCCCTTTTAAAAATTTTGAAACTAGTACACTATTATTATTATTATTAATGAATTAATTGCCCTAGATGCTACTTTTTTCTATACTAATTTTTTTTTTTCAGTGGGTAATATTTGTAATATTTTGTCTTAATTATATACTATTGATGTATTGTTACCACAATACAATACATATCATTTATTTGAAATGAACGTATGAATTTCTCCTAACTGATTTAAAAAATAGAATAATTTTATTAATGTGCAAATGACGATATAAAGTAAATTTTGCTTACTCAAATTTTTTCCTTGATAATATTGTATAAATAATTTTCAATTTCAGGTAAGTATATAATTAATCTAGTTAACAATGCATTTATCATCTGAAATTGAAAACAGAAAATAAACAACATACTCACCCTTGTTAAAATATAGTCTAAATGGACAGATAAAATACAATACAAAATTAAGAGTATAATTTTAAAAAATGTTAATTTGAATATAATATATATAAATTTTAAAGTTTAAAATTAGAATTTTGAATACCTAATTCAATTGACATAATGCTTAAAATAATCTAATTATATATTATAAAAAAAACAATTACTTTCGATTGAATTGAATGTAGTTATTTTTAGATGAGTTTGAAAATTTTCATAATTTATTGAGTGATGATGATGGAAATCTCAATTAATCATTGCCATCATTTACATTGTTTAGTGGGCAGAAAAATGTGTAGTTTTCAATCAGTCCTTTAAGCCTTTTTGTTAGACATGGGTAAAAAGATATTATTGGCCAGCAAGAGATGACAAAAAGAAAGAAATCCTTCCCTTTCAAGAAAAAGAGGGTAAGAAATCCTTCCACTTTCCACAAATTTTCATGAGGGAATGATGAAATAAAGCATGAAGTTATGATTTTAATATTTATGTTATCATTGAAAAAATGGTTTTGTAATGTGATTGGCCTCATTAGAGCTCTTGAAAATTTATACAATTACCAAATTTCATAACCACTAGGTTGAAGATTTTGAATGGATGAAAAAAATGAAGTTTATTTTTTAGAAGTGAAGAAAAATTCAAAGGGCAAAATAGCAGTAATAGAATTTGTTAGGAATGATTTTGGGGGAAAAATATGACATTAAGCAAAAATAAAAACAACATATTCAAGAAGATAGGACCAAAAGTGATAATTTAGGACCAAAATATCGAATGGACCATGTCATGCTTCGGCCTAATGGATCATCTTAGGTTCAAAATATGACTAAGAGAAGGTGCTCAACCTCAGCCTTGATCAAGAATGACCCTAGAAAAACATTAGATAGGATACATCTAAGCCCAATGAGTCAACAGATAACTCCAGTGCAACTCTGAAACCTTATGGAGAACGATCTAGGTCAACTATATCAATTAATACATCATGATAGTTCATGGAAGAAGTAAGTTCATTGTAATACTCAAACTTTCTACCTGTTACACAAATATACTTTCTAACTTAAGCATTAGATCTTGTGCGGTAAGCACCAGACCGGTATGTAGATCTTTTCATCATGTAGGTCTCGTTCTTTGCCAAATTACAAATTTACCCTAGTTGTCACGTGAATGTCAAATGTATTTTTTTCTGTTTAAATTTTGAGAATAACTAGATTAAAATTTATGATAGTTAATTGTAGATTGAAATATTAGTAATTGAGTTTACTTGATAATTTCAAGGGTTAATTTGAAATTGGATTTGCATAATTAGATGTGGAAGGTTTTAATTCATAAGAAATAGTTAATTAGCTGATTCGGGTTGAATACAAGTTATGCTAACATTAGTAAAAGAATTCAATAAATAATTTGAAGTTATATTGAAATAAGTGGTGACATGGGAAGTTTATATTCATGATGAATATTTTTACCAATCCAACTCTATAAGTTCAAATTAATCAATTTATTTATATAATGTTTAAATATTGTTATGCCCTCTAAAATTGTTTAATCTTATTATAGGACATGTTTGGACCAAGAATTACAATGACAGAAAGAGCGTATGAAACGAGTCAATAGGTTGAGAGAAGAAGAGAAGGAGAGGTGTTGAGCTAAAAGGCCCAACTTGTCCTCCACAGCCGAGGTCGAGGCGACATGGCCAATTGGCCCAACTTGCCCACCTCGGCCTCAGCGGCCCAACCCACCCCCTTCCCCTGATCTTTTCTACCCAAAAGGTTTGCTTTTCAGAGACCATGATCCAAATTCCTTTGGCAGCCTCGAATCAACGTTTTCTAATCTCCTCTACCTTTCCTACTCTTTAGAGTTAGGAATCCAAAGCCACCACACTATAAATAGAGGGCCATAGGCACAGTCAGAAGTGAGTTCTTCTCCCCCATCTCTAGTTTGCGCTGACCTGTTACAAAATATTGATGTAGGCATCAGTAGTTCTGTGGCAGGCACCACACCGATATTTTTCTTTTCTTATTGTAGGTTTTCTTCCTTCTTCGAAGTTATAAATTCACCGTCGAAGGGATGTGAGGTTAGCTGAGTCTTCTTGTTCGAATTTTGCCATCAACAAACATTTTTTCTTTATTTTGATCCATAATCTTAAAAAAAAAATTAAATTATTTTGGTCCCTTTTATTCACTTCACACTTCAATATTTAGAATTCTTTTAAATAAAAAGAAACCAAAATGGAACTTAGCAAGAAACAATATTAACAAACAGCACTTTATACCTCTAATGAATGTTGTTATATATGTATATGTGTATGTGTGTGTATATATATATTAAAAAAATGTTGTTTACAGTTAGGTTCATATTAATAATATTTCAATAAGAATTTTTTATATTTTGTCAATATTTTTGCAACTACATGTATGTCATTTAACTCTAATATAGTATTAAATTTTCATCAACATGTCAATATTTTCATCAATATTTATACGTTTTCATGGATTTGACATCTAAATGAGAGATGAGTTAATATTTCTATTATATTATAGAAAAATACATACAATATTAAATTTATGTCAATATGTCATTATTTTCATTGATATTTCAACGACGTGGGTCGATATTTTCATTATATCCTTGAAAAATCCGTAAAATATAAAAAATAAGCAACAAAATGTCACTAATGTATGATATAAATAATAGATATGTTAATTTAATCCGAAAACCATAAAATTTTTATTTATACATATAAATATAGTTACTTATATTTAATTACATAGTATCATTCTCCACCTATTTTGAATTTTCTAATAGAAACTTAAAAATAAACCGACAAATAATTATTGATGACATTTCGATATATCCATAGTTTGTCATCTGACATAAGGGGATAAAGTGTAACCCTATGACTATAACATCTATAACGATATTTTCCTCAATATTTTTGTAAGATCGAGACATCAATATTTTCGTTAACATCGAGATTTTAAATATACATCGATTAAAAAATATCGGTTAACATTCCTTTTAAAAATCAAGTAATGGGTGGGACACAAATTAGGATTCAAAGATTTGAATGCAAAAGTTGTGCAATATGTATTGATATATATATTTTTTTTCCCTAAAAAAAGGTCCTACAAATAATTTAGTAGGTTTTTCTTAATGTTCCCTAAGAGGCAACCAAAATTCCCAAAGAAGATGAGTGAGCATTTGTTTGGATAGGAGGTTAGGGTACACTCAAGTAATCCTTCTTTGTACAATTCCCACATTTTCCCCTCATACCATTGTCTCATCCATATATTGTTTAGAAAATAATTATAGCTTGCTAGGTCCCTTGATTGGGGCTTTGTTTTAATTACTTGGGTCCTTCATGAAAACTTGGTTGGAAGATTATTTAAGAATTTTTTTTTAAATATTATTTTGATTTCTGTACTTTTAAATTTAGTTCATTATTATTTTTATATTTTTAAAATTTATCAATTTTAATCATGTACTTTTCAAAAATCCGATTTAGACTTAGTTTAAGATTGTTGTAACTTTTAAAAAATCATTGTTAGTAGTCATGCTTCTAAAACAATAAGCAGTAAGAAGAAGCATGTTTGGTAAAGCTTAATTTTAAATTAAAAAAAATTAGTTATCATATTTAGTAAATTAATACTAAATTCGTATAATTTAGATATAAGTACAAAGTACACTACCCATTTCAATTATTTATATATTCATATTTAATTTATAATTTATTATAATATAATTATTTAAAAATATATATGATTTGGATTGCAATTAATTTAGAAGTAATTCTAGGTATTAAATGTTGTTTTACTAAATAGCCTAGGCAAATAAATTGAATAATTAATCGTTTTTTAGATTGCAAAAACAATCCTAAACGACCCTTAATCTTTCTGTTATTTAAAAATGAATATGTGTGGGCTCTTGAGTTTTTGGGTTATTTATTTTTGGGCAAATATCAATTTATACATCTGAATTTTGGGGTTGTATCAATTTAAACCTTAAAATAATAGTTGCAATTTAAACCCTGAACTTTGGAGTAGTATCAATTCAAACCCCTAAATAATTGTATCAATTTAAATGTTAGGTTATTCAATCTTCTTTAGGCCCATTTACTCAAGATCAACACTGAGATGATGAAGAAATGGCTGAGAAAGGCTCTGTCAAATCCTCGATGCTCGATAAGTTTCTATTTGATACTCGATTCGAATTTCCTTCTATCCTCAACGAGTTGACTCGATGGAACATGAGGAGTGCTGATTGATACTCGACTCTACTCGATGAGTCTTGATCTTTACTCGAAGCAACTTGAAGATGAAAATGACTAACTCGATGCTACTCGATAGAAGAAATCGATGCGCGATTCAACTTGTTACTCTGGAATTCGATATGATTTGATAAGAAGATTGTATTTTCGTGATTTGCAGAAAGATTAATGTTGATCGAAAGAAGAAGATAAAGAGCAGAAGAAGAAATACACAGAATTACGCAGTTCGGCCAATATGCCTACGTCCACGGGAAGATTCACGTCCTTTTCATTTTGAAGATTGCTTACAACTTGTTTCGTTTACAGAAAAATAGAAATTATGAACTACTCTATTTTGTTTTCTGATCAGTAGTATTTATAACACATACCAACAGACCGTTACAAGATAAAGTTAGTTATAAACAAAACTAGCTAAGGTATTTGAGTCACGATTTCTTCATTAAACCTTGAACATTCACAAGTATATTAATTTAAATCTTGAACTTTTATAAGTATATCAATTTAAACCCTAAATTTTCATAAGAGTATCCAAATAAAACATAATGGAAAGTTTAAAATTGATACACTTATGAAACTTCAAGGTTTAAATTGATATGCTTATGAAAGTTCATAGTTTAAAATGATACGATTATTATTTTAGGGTTTAAATTGATCCACTTATAAAAGTTTAAGGTTTAAATGTAAAATCTCGAATTTTAAGTGAATTCAAAATTAATTATCTTAAATTTATGGGATTTTATGTTGCTTCATTTTTTTAAGCTAAATTTGAGGAGAAAATTAATTTATCTTAAGTTGTTAAGACAATGTGGAATTAGTTGGTTAAAAGATATGAGGTATCAAAATTATCTTAAGTAAATTGGAAATTATTTTCCTTTAATTTTGAAAATTTGGAACCAAAATTAAAGCATTTTGAAAAGATAGATTTGAGGTTTGAGATAATCAATTTGAGAGTTTAAAAGAGGAAACATATTATGGATATATATTTTAATTGGAAGTCCCCCATCTCATCTATGTCTCACTCTCATGCAGAGCCTCACCGTCGGTCTCCCTCACCCAGCCCACTCGCACGCCATCCGCCGTTGGCTGCGTCCGTGGTCCAACTTCGCCGTCTGCGTCCAGGTCATCTGTCCAGCCGTGTTTCCCTCGGTCACGAGCCTATCCGATTTGCATTTCGTCCAACTGTCGACGCACAGACCGCACATAGCACTCCTTCACCCGTCTGACCACCGACAGCCACCGCCACCATTGGTGTTCACCGGAGCCTTCGTCTGGGGTAAGATTTGGTGTTTTGTGTTCTTTCCTTGGAGATTATCGAACACCCACTTAGACTTGGGCCTAATTTTGTTTTACCCATATCATTTAGGCGTTAGATTGGATGTTTAGAGGAATTTTAAAATTTAAAACGAGTTGTCCAGCGGCCTTGAAGGTTATTATTGGTAGTTTAAGGTGAATTTTATGGGTTTATTGTAGAGTTTTGGCTTAAGGTTTGGATACCCACTAAGTAGTGTATTAATTATTAAATTTATAGTGATTTAGGAGGTTGGATTTGGAAGTTGTTGTTGTCCAGCGGCGTTAACAGTTGATTTTCACGGTTTATCAATTAGGTTGTATTGATTTTGAAGTTTCGAAGGGATTTTGAACCGAATCACACCTTTGGGTAAGTGTTTGGAATGTTATTAGAATAGATCTTGTATGTATGGAAATTGGCTTGGTGGTTAAAGTTGAAATTTTGCTTCATGTCCTAGGACCTAATTTGAAGCTTGAGGAAAGTCAAAAGGAATTTTATCTTGCTTGAGTTAATTTTGATCTTGACAGTTAGGTAAGTGATTTACTATCGGTTCGTCCTCGAACGCTAGGTTGATGTTAAGACTGTGAGTACATTGAAAGCATGTTCTATTATGATGGTATGTTTTGACATGATTGACTGACGTATGGACTGTTGAGCCTGTTTTGGAAACTCATGAGTTATGTCACTATGATTATTATAATATGTTATGGCTTGATATGAATTTGGACATTGTATGTTGCATATTAGACTGATGGTGACTGTTAGTACCCCTATCGTACTATGTACATCCCCTGTGTATGTTTCGACATCCTTATGGGATCGCTACCTATGTTTATGATATTGTGACTCTTTGGAATCATTTCCTATAAAAATGTATCTTCGAGTTCGCTCGGGTTCACTCTTATTGAAGAGATCGAATCTCGTAGTAGAAACATTCTCGTGTGAGATCGCTTTGCATCCCGCAATTCAATTTTTACAATAAACAAAATCATTGTACTAAAAAGAATTTTTAAACATATAAATTAGCATGCTATTGAGGGTTAGAACAATTTTTACCTTTGTAGATTTTCCAAGTCCCACGAACAAATTTCTCCAAGATTTTAAGGAACGGATCCCCAAACGGTCTCGATCACGAACAACTCATTGAGTGATCTTGAACACTATCACGAGAGTTACCTCCGTTATTCTCTAGGATTCCAATAGAGGGATAGATGGCATCCAACTATTGAGAAAGGGAGAGGAGAAAAGGTATTTTAGAGAGTTGAGAGGATTTATGGCTGAGAGAAAATTCTGCATTACAACACTAAGGAGTTGTATATTGTC
Organism: Benincasa hispida; assembly: GCF_009727055.1. NCBI lineage: Eukaryota > Viridiplantae > Streptophyta > Magnoliopsida > Cucurbitales > Cucurbitaceae > Benincasa > Benincasa hispida. Next base: position 49,272,885 of record NC_052354.1, read on the forward strand.
TGAGTTTTTCTGCAATCAAAGTGTGTATTCAGTACATTCCCAAAGGGCTATGGGGAGGTTTTTTTTTATATAGAGAAGGGTCAAACATCTTGCCCAATATATTTTCCTTTTCTATAATTAAATAACACTTATTCAATTAATTAGCTCAATTAAATAACACTTATTTAATTTGCACAATTATATAAAACTTATTTAATTTTGATTTACACAATAATTAAATAATTACTTATACATTAAACCCAATTTAATGGTACATTTAATTATCACATACATCTCATGTATATGAGCAAAATCTCTCCGTTAATTAATTATTTGTGAATCTAATTCACTTAAATTAATTATTTTGAATCCTACTCAAATATTACTTTCCAATTTGATTATAGATCATATCCATAATTAAGAATATATTAATGACACAATATATAGTTTCCTCAAATTAATTTGAACAATTCAAATTATCCCTCCTAAGTATCCTCTAGTGAGCTAACGAGGGGACCTGGTGGACTTGTAGATCAAAAGCTCAAACGATATGAAATTAATTGGTTAAACTCATTAATCAAGTTAATCAATATTGTGGGTACACTCAACTAAAAACCCACAACTGCATTCTTCTCACTATAGATATATTTCTGTGTCTACGGATATCCAATATCAGCAAGTTAGTCCTTCACGAGTGTTCGTAACTCCAACTGAGTCAAAATACCATTTTACCCTTGGGTTACTTTTGGTTTCTTAAGTACTAGTGCTCATCTAATGAAGAACTTGTTTATAATCCAACCAATAAACAGAAATCTCTTTCTGGCCAATGAAATGGTAGGACCATTTGTTTAAGTCCCAGAGACACCACTTAAGGGAACACTCATCTACTTACCATCAAGGAGGGAAGGAGTGAATTTCATATTGTATTATTATGTTCTCAGCTCCTCACTTGGTCTTTTCCTCAAAATGATAGGCATATTGGGTCGGCGATCTGGCCACTTTCATCCATACAAATCAAAGGACAATATCTTATGAACAGGAGTTCATAATATACTCAGGATTAAAACTAAGTTGCCTAGGTTATCCTATTGAAATAAAAACCTAACTAGTCAACGATGTTACATCTAGTGGTTATTATTTCACAGTCTAGTCTTATGCAAACTCATTGCATAGGATACCCCACTCGCATGTCACCTACATGAACATGGATTATTACATTTGTATCAAATATTAAATAGGTGGTATCCATAGTGTTACCAGGATAAGGTATCCAGCCTTATTCATATACTATAGACCTTTTAGGTTGTATCCTGAACCTTGATCCCTGTATGTCTCCCCATACAGTTTAAGCCTTGAATGTTAGTTTATTTGATTTAAGGTTATTTAGACAAAATAGACAATAATATAAACAACAATATTTATTGATTTAACATCTACAACTCTTTTTTTATGATAGTCAATTAATAATATTTACTATTTACGAGTTTTAGGGCATAGAACTCAACACTTATGCCTATGCCTATGTTTAGGATGCACACCCTTGTCTTGATAGGAAGGCTAACATATACACCTAGTGGGCCCAATAATGGATCACTTACTGAGTATTTTAATACTCACACCGGTCTCTATATTTTTTTCAGGTAAAGGAAAAGACAGAACAACAAATGACAAAGAAGAATCCATGACCAAGCCTTGGGACTTGACAGTGCTTTCGCATACGTCTTTCTTATGTCTTCAAGTTTTACTTAGAATTACTCTACTATGTATATTGGGCTTATGATGTATATGGGCAGTTATTTTGCTGCACGTATGAGAATTTCTCTATGCCAGCACAACTAGTTCAAATACATGTTTTTAGTAAATAAAATCTCTTAAGCTCATTGTGTTTCTTAGAATAACTTTCTTGAAGTATTTTTGATTGTCAACATCATAAGTTTAATAGTTATATATGGAAGAGGTTGTCATACTTCTTAAGGTACCATTTTCAATTACGTTAACTAGAGGACCCCTATTCCACATCTAGTTTTTTGAAGAGTTTCTAGAAAGAGTTAGGTGCTCGATTAGAGATTAATACAACTTTTCATCTAGAGATTGATGGTCAAACCAAGCATTTGAACTAAACACTAGAGGACATGTTATGTGTTGCATGTTATATTTTGCAGAAAGTTAGGACTTCCATTTGCATCTCATTGAGTTCACTATAATAACTGTTACCAGGTTATTATAGGCATGGTGTCTCTAAAGTTTGATATGGAAAAGAGTTGCAGGTCTCCTACTTATTGAATTGAGGTCGGTGAAAGGAAAATGTTGCTATGGAGCAAAGCCTAAGCAGAATCTTGCTAGCGAAGTGAAAATCTTGCATGATCGGGAGATAGCGTTAGTAAAAGTTCTATGCAAAAATCAATATTTTGAAGATAAAACTTGGGAATGACATAGTGAGATGAGGACAAAGTACATTGAGGTCATTCAAGATTAGAATTTTCGAGGATGAAAGCTTCTTAAGGAGGGAAAAACGTATTTCCCAAATTTTTAGGTAAATTTAAAATCAATGATCTTAAATCAATGAAATTTTATGTCTCTTAATTTTATTTATTTTTTGTTTTTGAAGGCAAATTTGAGAAGATAATTAATTCATCATAAGTTGCTAAGAGAAATTGGAATTAGTTGGTTAAAAGATTTGAGTATCGAAATTATCTTAAGTAAATTAGAAATTGTTTTCTTAAGTAAATTAAAAATTGTGTTTTCCTTTAATTTTGAAAATCAGGACCAAAATTAAAGAATTTTGGAAAGATGATTTGAGGTTTGAGATAATCAAGTTGAGGAGTTTAAAAGAGGAAAAATATTATGGATATATATGAAGGAACTCTTATACAAGAGTAACTATGAGCGGAAGCGGATATTTCTAACTCATTGTGACAGAATTTTCACATATATATTCATACATACAGATATGCATTAACAACACTAAATTACTGGTATGCTTAAAGGATAAATGACAAGAGAACGAGTAAACATACCAGTTGAAGACCTTCTTCTCGGCAAGACTCGCTTTCTCTACGAATGAACTCCTCGCGATCTCGCTAGACCAACAAGTAATCGTTCAGCACCACTTCGGTCGTCTACCATGAATAGCTTCGCACGAACAACAGGAAATGGGGACGACACCACCACTCAGAGCCCTCATTATTTTCGGAGTGAGAATCCAAAGTGTGGGCTTTATTCAGATTTGGTAGAGGTGATGAGGAAAGGCTATCGTGTACAAAGATCAAGCAAGTGGGAGAAGACAACGACTATCGTATAGTCAGGATGCTTGATCGTTTAGGCGAGGTACACGATCGTGTAGGAAAAAATAGGCGATCGTCTATACGATTGTTTAGTAAGGCATGGGCGCTAAGAAATCGTTTAGTAAATGGTAAGCGATCATTCAGGAAACCACACGCAGGTGAATATGGTTGTTTAGTAAGCTGGTGCTATCGTATAGGCTCTAAAAATACTAAGTGATGGAATGCAAATCACACCGAGAGCAATTATGCATATCTTTTGCAAAATGAAACCAATTTTTATTTTATTCTTCAGTTACGAAAACCGAATTAAACTTCCCACTAATGCATGGTTACGGAGAAAAAGGTGGCCAATTATCCCATAATTTTCAATTAATAAAATAATAAATATAATCATATTATATTCATAACCTATAGTTTGATATCATATCAACCATAGAGTTTTCTCCTCTACTTGATATAAATCATATTTATATCAAATTTCCTCTAAATTAATATATCTCATACATTTACTCAATCATATCATATATAATTAACCAGTTCAATTATATCATATATAATCGAACTCCCTCTTGTCAATTTGAACATTTCAAACTGACCCAAAAACTGATTCTTAACTTGAATCCAAGCTACCAAGGGAATCTTATGGACCTATGGCTCGAAGCTCCAATGGTACGTGAATAGCTGACTAAATTCTTTAGCCATGAGATCCACCATCCATTAACTGCTAGACATTCCACTAAAAACCGATAACTGAACTCTTCTTACCACAAATGTATTTCTGTATCCATCGGATATAACCAATCATCAGTACGATAACCTTTCACAGATGCTCATAAGTACAACTGGCCAATTTACCGTTTTGCCCCTATAGTTACATCTTACTCCTTAAGTACCACTGATCAATCTAATGAACAATACAACATAGTCCTACTATGTGTGAACACCTCTCGGGCCATGAGAAGGTATGTGGCATCATATCGTTCAAGTCTCGGGATTAACCCTTAAGGGAGCTATCTATCTACTTACCCCTGCTTTGGAGAAGGAGTGAATTCCATCTTGTGTAGCTGAGTTCCTAGCTCCCAAATCAGACGAATCCCCAAAGTGGTAGGTTTGAATCGGCGATCTGGCCACTCGCATCCATGTAAATCAAAGGACCGCCCTCAATAGCAGGAGTTTCCAACTCACTCAGGATTAAGGTCATGTTACCTATGGTCATCCTAGTGAAGTGAAGTCTCTATCATGAACGGTGTTATATAACGAGACGTTAACATTTCGTGGTCAAGTCTTATACAAACTCTTTGTATAGGACGCCCCCGCTCTCATGTCCCCTACATGAATGATCAAGATCAAACCATCTGTGACAAGTCACAACACTTGTAATTATTCCACAAAGCGGGTCGCATCTACAACGTTATCAGGCTAAGGTTTACCTCCTATATCTATATACTACAGACCATTTTGGTTATCACTTACGACATGATCCACTTGTATGTCACCACATACATGCTTAAGTTACATAAATACAACCAGGGATTTTAGTTTATTGGTTTGTGGTAAAGCAAATAAAACATCCAATGTGCAAAGTCAAGAAGTGAAGTAAATATCATATATCATACATCACAAGCGTTCGTACAAACTATTTATAAACTACGGGACACGAGACTTTAGGGCATCATCCCCAACAATATACACATATAAAAAAGAGAGAAGGGAGAAGAAAAGTCCCAACCGTGAGAACCTCCTTTTCTCCCAGTTTCATCTCTGTCTCACTTTCACGCAAAGTCTCATCGTCAATCTCCCTCACCTAGCCCACTCACATGCCATCCGTCATTGGCTGAGTCTGTGGTCCAGCTTCGTCGTCTGCCGACAACCCTCGCCGACCAGCAGGTCGTCCGTCTAGCCACATTTTGCTTAGTCACGAGGCTATCCGATTTGCATTTCATCCAATAGCCGATGCACATACCGCATGTCACATGCCTTCACCCCTCTAACCAACGACAGCTGTCGCCACCATTGATGTTTGCTTGAACCTTGATCTGGGGTAAGATTCAATGTTTTATGTTCTTTCCTTGGAGATTATTGGCCTAATTTTGTTTTACCCATATCATTTAGACATTAGATTGGATGTTCAAAGGAATTTTTGAATTTAAAGCGAGCTATCCAGCGGCCTTGAAGGTTATTATTAGTAGTTCAAGGTAAGTTTTATGGGTTTATTATGAAGTTTTAGCTTGGGGTTGGATATCCACTAAGTAGTGGCTTACTTATTGAATTTATTATGATTTAGAAGGTCGGATTTGAAAGTTTTATGTTGCTATCCAGCGGAGTTAACGGTTGATTTTGGCAGTTTATCAATTGGGTTGTATTAATTTTGAAGTTTCGAAGTGATTTTGAACCGAATCACACCTTAGATAAGTGTTTGGAGTTTTATTAGAATAAATCTTGTATGCATGGAAATTGACTTAGTGGTTAAAGTTGAAAATTTGCTTCATGTTCTAGGACCTAATTTGAAACTTGGGAAAAGTCATTAGGGAGTTTACCTTGCTCGAGTTATTTTTGATCTTGACAGATAGATAAGTGATTTACTACCGGTTTGCTCTCGAACCTCAAGTTGATGTTAAGATTGTGAGTACACTGAAAGCATGTTCTATTGTGATGGTATGTTTTTCCATGATTGACTTACGTATGGACTATTGAGCCTGTTTTGGAAACTCATGAGTTATGTTACTATAATTATTATAATATGTTATAGCTTGATATGAATTTTGATGTTGTATGTTTCATGTTAGACTGATGGTGACTGTTAGCACTCTTATCGTACCGTGTACATCCCTTGTATATGTTTCGATGTCCTTATGGGATCGCCACCTATGTTTATGATATTGTGACTGTTCAAAATCACTTCCTATGAAAGCGTGCCTTTGGGTTTGCCCCTTATGCCTATGATTATGCCTATATTCGGGATGCACACTCTTGTATTTTTATACTCATCTCTTTCTCTAAATATTTTTTTTAAGTAAAAAAAAAAAAGGAACAAAACGACGAATGACAAAGAAGAATCTGCGACCGAGTCTTGGGACTTGACAACGCTTCTGCATACGTCTTTCTTATGTTTTCAAGTTTTAGCTTAGAAGATAAAATTTCAAATTCTTTGAATATTTTATTCGGTTATTTATTTAATTTATTTTGTGAATGAGTCTTTTTGAAATTCATGCATGCATGTAGTAACGGTCCAATACCCATTCAAGAAAATCGAATCGTTATACTAAATTGATATAATTATTAGTTTAGAGTTTAAATTGATACAACCCTAAAATTTAGGGACTTAAATTGATATTTTACCTTTTATCTTTTTATGTCACAATTTTAGGACACTGCACTTTAATTTCACTAATTTCAAATATTTTATTTTCATAAAAGCTTAATTATAGAAATCTTCAACTATATAAACCATAAATGTTTAAGATCTAATATAAAACTTTAATTGTATGGCTTAATCATGTATATATATAAAAAGTGTTGTTCATACAAAATCCGATGTCGGACTTGATTTATATGGCTTAATTATCAAAAATAAAAATTAGTTTTTTTATTATTATGAAAGTACAAAAATAAATAAAATAGGAACATGTTTTTAAAAGGAAATTTTTTAAAAATAGAAAAATAGAGAAATTATTTACAGAAAATAGCAAAATTTAATCATTTTTACCCTTTTTCGTCTTCTCCCTTCGCCGACGCTGGAACCTTGTTTGGCAGTGAGCTCTGGCAACTGAGTCACGGTAATTTCAGAGTTTCCAAAAGACCTAAAAAAACAAACTTTCTGCTCACGCTAGAATGGCTCCCCATTTCCATACCAAAACTGCATTTGGAGGATACCCTCTGCCAATAACTTCCGTTTGAAGTTAATGGAGTTTTTGCCATTGTTCTCCATCTTCTCCCTTCTTCTTTGGTTCGATTTGGATCTCTCTCTAACCCACACTTTCTTCTTCTTCAGTCTGATCTCGATCTCTCTATCTAACTTACACACTTTCTTCTTCTTCTTCAGTCCGATCTCGATCTCTCTCTAACCCACACTTTCTTCTTCTTCAGTCTGATCTCGATCTCTCTATCTAACTTACACACTTTCTTCTTCTTCTTCAGTCCGATCTCGATCTCTCTCTAACCCACACACTCTAATATCCAACAGTCACCACATTCATGCCCAACCATCGATCCACTGCCGTTTGGGTCTACGTTGCATATCTAGTTAGTGACCCTATTTATCTCTCTCTACCCGATTCACTCTCTCTATTCCTCTAACTCTTAGAGTCGTGCAATCCAATCCTCGACGCTGCTATCTTGTCGCCACCCGCACTAAAGTTCGTTGGATTTTTGGTCGTTAGGGGGTAACATTTTGATTGTTTTGGGCTAATTTTGTTTAGTTCTTAAGCACTCATTAAGTTTTGGTGTTAAAATTGATTTACCCATGAAGTTTGATGTAGATTTGAATTTTGTTGCTTTTAGATAGTTGTGATAAATATTGTTATCAATGTTTAGCACAGATAAACGTTAATAGAAGTCTATCAACATCATTTATCATTGATAGACATTGATAGAAGTCTATCAATGTCTTTCGATGTTTTTTTTTTTGTTATTTCTGTAAATAATTTGACATTTTTTCTATCTGTAAAAATTTTCTTTTTTATAATCATATCTATTAAAATTTATAATTAATTTTAGGTGTTTGCCCATGGTTTTTTTTTTTTTTTTGTTATTTTTGTAAATAATTTATCATATTTTCTATCTGTATAAATTTTCTAATTTATAATTATATCTATTAAAATTTATAATTAATTTTGGATATTTGCCCATGGGTTTTTTTTTTTCCTTCTTCCGAGGCGCATGGAATTTTCTTTTTGGGTATTATCAAGTGGATAGATTTGTTCTAGAAGGTCTATTAAAATAATTCAAACCCAATATTGTCAAATAACTTATCAAGGACTTGTAAAATCAAATTGAATATGCTTAGCTATACTAAATATTAAATTGAATTATATTCTTTCATTCAACAATTCCATTATTAGAAGGATATTTTTTAAAAAAGAATAAAAGAACAAGTTGATAGAGTTTTGGTTTTTATATATATATATAAAAAAGGTAATGAAGTATTATCATATCAAACAATCAAACACAGTTTCATATCAAAGAATGAAAATAAAAATAAATTGTTGTGCTGTGGTTCTTTGCAATGGTGAGTTAGATTTGGAGATTATTTATTGTTTGATTGTTTTTTTTTTATCGAGCTATTTGAAGATACACTTGCGTGGGAGGGATACTTCTATAGGATCTTTTAGTGGGACACAGAAATTAGACTGAATTTGTCATTTTAGTACAAACGGTTGTTTGCAGTAAAAGATATGGACAACAAATCTTGGTATATTGTCTTCTACTTATTTGGAGCAGTGTAACCTTTAAGTCCATGGTGTTATCTTGTGTCTTCCGTGGTAATTTATCAGGTTGTGTGGTCTGGTGTCGTTTCTTTGTCATTCTAAGTGACTTGAAACTTCCACATTTGAGGGGCTTTCACGTAGGTTCTTTCTCTTAGGATATGTTTTTGTAGTTGTGTTTTTGAGGTTTTTGAGGTGGATTTATATGTTTTCTTTGTCTTGTTCTTAACTCTTATAATTACTTTGTTTATGTCTTAGACCTCAAATTGTAAAATCCCTTTCTATTTATTATTATTAAATGTTCTTGAAAGAAACAAAAACAAACCAATAGTATATATGGTAGTTTGAAGTTACCATATGATAAATGAAGTTCCAAAGTCCTAACTTCATAATAACATTGAAACTTTGGTATATATTTAACCATGGAGAGCAATACTATATGTTTAAAAATGTAACAAGTCGATAAATAAAATTTCCAAAGAAAACAAGTTAATGAATAAAAATTTACATCGTATAGTTTATTTTTATTTTTATTTTTATTATTTTACACTTTTGATATCATAAAAGATATAACATGTTAGCATAAATTACTTTAAATCTACATTGAATAGATTAACCCTAGGAACATTCGTGTCAAATTGTCAAGAATAATATACTGGATTCCATTGAGAAAATTGATGATGGCTAGAAGACGGTTATTATCTTTCTTAACCAAAACTCTAAATGCACTTAACGGGATCTCTCTCTAAATGGGATTCAAGAAAGACTTGAGTGCTTATTGTTTTGGTATATAAGTGACTATAACCCTAAGGTATCTTCATATATTGGTTCAATTAGGATTTTCATTAAATCCTAAGTAACTAAATGTTAGAGTTGATGCCCTAAATCTTGTGGATCTTATAGTTGTAATTGTATTGTACAAACAATTTATTTATATAATAAAATAAAGAGGAATTTTATTTATCATTTAGTTGCATTTATCCACAAAAACCAATAAACTATGATCTAGGGTTATTTTTTGAAACTTAAACTTGTATGTAAATACATACAGGCAAATCATGTTTAAGTGATAACCTAAACGGTCTGTAGTAGATGGATAAGGCTGGTTACCTTATCCTGATGACACTATGAATACGACCTACTTTGTAGTTGTTACAATTATTGTAAAGTGCTACAAATGATATGATCCTGCTTATTCATGTATAGATATGTGAGTAGGGGTATTCTCTACAAAGAGTTTGTATAAGACCGAACCACGAAATGAATAGTCTCTCTATATAACACTGTTGATAGATAAGACTTGCATTTCATTAGGATGACCATATGTGACTTGACCTGAATCCCGAGTGAGTTATAAACTCTTGCCTATGAAGGCGGTCAGGATTTGTATGGGTGAGAGTGACCAGATTCGCCGACTCAATATGCCTATCATATTGGGGATTCATCTGATTAGGGGGTTGGGAATATAACTACACAAGAAGAAATTCGATCATTCTTTATAGTTAGAGACTGCAGATAAATTGCTCCCTTAAGAGCTGATTCTAGGGCTTGAACAATATGGCACCACACCTTCTCCTGGCCCGAGAGAGATTTGGTCATATTTTGAATATGATTTATTGTTCATTAGATGGATTAGTGGTACTTAAAGAGTAAGATGTAACTATAGAGCCAAAACGATAATTTTGGCCCAACTGTACTTACGAATAATTTGTGAAGAGCCAACGCACAGTTGATTGGTTATATCCAATGGACATAGAATTATATTTGTAGTGTGAATAGTGCAGCTGTCAATCTTCAGTGGAGTGACTGATAGTTAATAAAAATTTGATTAATTTAATTAAAGAGTTTGATTAATTAATTGAAAAAATTATAGGTCCATAAGATCCCGCGTTAGCTCAGTTGGGATAAAAATGAGAATCAAATTAATTCGGGTTAGTTTGAATGGTTCAAACTAATAAAAAAAATTATTTATATGAAATTATATGAGATATAATTCGAGAGAAAATATCAAACTTAATATAAATTTGATTCATATTAAATAATTGAGAGAATTTGCTTTTATAATATTAAAGTAAAAAATATATATAAAGTAAATAAAAATTAGTTTTATTTAATTGCATATATATTTCTGTAATTACATAAAATAAGTTAATTAAAGTTCATATTAATTAAATGAAAATTATTTTTATTTAATTGTATGTATTCTTAATTACATAAACCTTTCATTTTCTTCAAATAACTTATAAACCTTTCATTTTCTTCAATAAATTCTCTCATTATTATTTGGAAGATGGAAAAAAAAGTTCTTTCATCTTCCACTTGCATTATTATAAATACTCGAAATGTGTTGGAGTTGTAAAGTGTTGAAAAAATTAAAGTTGTTGAAGGTTTTGGAAAAGTGTTTTTCTCTCAAAAGAAAATAATTATCTCTCCAAATTATTCAAAGAAGTCCACAAACTCTCTACAGTTCTCTACCTCGAGAATACCGAGGTCTACACGTACTGGTGTCTTTTGGTTTTAAACACTTTGTGTTTTTTATTGTTCGTGTTCGAAGTTTTTGGAGAGAAAATCATGAATAGACTAGTCTTCAAGGGTATGTTTTCTAAATCTTTTCTTCTTAATTTCTACACACACACACATATATATATACATGTACATATGCTTAATTGATCATGTATATTCTATTTCCATCATATATATTCTTTGTGCTTATGTGAAATTAAAATTAGGATGCAATCTTTGGGTACTCACATATCATTTCACTACGAAAGAGCTTCTACCCATTAAGTTTATATTCAATAGGAATCTAGGGTCTTAATAATTAGATCACATAATAGGGGTCAATCTAATAAAATAACCTAATGTGATAAAATATAATCCACATACATAGCCCACACTTTAATTTTATACGTACTATTATTTAAAACACGTCAACAATCTTCCACTTGGGCTATGTTTGTATACCTGATGTAATTAAATCACGTAAACCTTAAGCATGCATAAACAAGTTGTTTCAATAATAAAACTCCCATTTAGTTTAATATGGTCCATCTCTTGTATTAGTACGGAATCAAGGTGGCTTTCGTCACTACCCTTGTAACTAAACATTCCTTGATCACCACTTCTAGTACATTTAGTGACATAGATCAAATATGGATAGATAACATTGAAAGTGCATGCAAAGTGATCTAGATCATGGCAACATTGAAAGTGCATGCAAAGTGATCTAGATCGTGGCTGTTTCCAACTGGTCCAAATTCCATAATGAGATCATTCTTAAAAAAACTTTACGCAAAACCGCATTTGCAAAAACGCATGCATGATAAACAAGTTCAAATAATAAAACATAAACCATCAACTTTATTCTACATATAAAATAAACAAATTAAGGTCAAAAAACATCCTTAATAACAAACTCCCACTAAACTATGGAATCAAAAAAGTGACTAACACCTATGTTCATGAAAAACTTTAGGTGGTAAATCTTTAGTCAATGGATCTACCACCATAGAGTTTGTTCTCACGTGTTCTATCAAAATTTGACCATTCTCTTTAACAACCAAAAACTTCACGTCTGCATGCTTTGACTTCATATTGTTTCTGTTGTTGTTGGAATACATCACTACCGATTTATTATCATAAAATAATTTTAGTAGTCTTTCTATGCCAACCACTATCCGCAACCCAATGATAGAATTCTACAATCATATTCCATGATTGAACGCCTCATAACATGATATAAACTCTACACCACAACCATGGTAGAAGTATCCATAAGTGTTTGCTTAACACTTTCTCAAGATGTAGTTCCTCTAGCCAACATGAAGATATAGCCTAAAGTGGATCTCAAAGCGTCTTGGCATCCAGCCTAAGTGGAATTAAAATACCCAATGATCTCCAAAACTTCTAATCTCTGATAAGTGAGCATATAATCTTTTCTTTTCTATAAATACCTCATAACTCATTTGGTTGCTTTCCAATGATCCATCCTAGGTTGCTCGAATATCTGCCTAACACTCCAACTATAAATGCAATATCTAAACACGTACATACTTAAGCGTACATTAGACTTCCAATAGCCGATGCATAGGAAATCTTCTACATCTCTTTAGTCTCGAGTATGGTCTTGGAGCTTTTATCTAAATGAAATTTATCACCTTTAACAACAGGGGTATTTCTTAATGCACAATCTTTCATGCTAAATCTACTCAAAATATTTTCAATGTAGTTCTTTTGTGACAATCTCAAAATATCTTAAGAACGATTTCACAGTATTTCAATTCTTAATACAAAAAAAGTATCATCAAGATCTTTCATCTCAAAATTCTTTTTAAGAAACCTCATAATGTCATGCAATAAACCCACATCATTACTTGCTATGAGTGTGTCATCGATATATAACACTAGAAAGATTGATTTACTCCAACTGAACTTATGATATATCAATCTTCCACTATATTCATCTCAAAACCAAATGAGACAATTACTTCATGGAATTTGTTATACCATTGATGAGAGGCTTGCTTGAGACCATAGACAGTTTTCTTCAATTTGAACACCATAGACTTTGAATTACTAGACACAAAGTTTTCTAGTTGAACCATATAAATCATCTCATAAATGTTTCAATTGAGAAACACAGATTTTACATTCATTTGATGTAGCTCTAAATCAAAGTGAATTATCAGTGCCATGATCACCCTAAAAGAGTGTTTCGATGAAATCAAAGAGAAAGTCTCTTTGTAATTTATGTCTTCCTTTTGAGTAAAGCCCTTTACAACAAGATAAGTTTTATATCTTTTGATTTTGCCTTAGGAATCCCTTTTGGTTTTAAATATCCATTTATAACCTATGGGTTTCATTCCTGATAGCAATTCGACAAGCTCTCAGACGTCATTGTCTTTCATGGATTTTATTTCCTCTTCCATAGCATTTATTCACTTTTGAGAATTAAAACTTTGTAGAGCTAGTTGGAAGTTGATTGGATCATCTTCCATCCGTCCATATCATATTAATGTTCTTGAAAAAACACAATATAATCATCTGGAACTGCACTTCTTCTACATTAGTGCATCTCCTTAGTGGCATTTCTTGAAGTTGTTAAGTTTGAACTTCAGGTTCAACAATGAGAACTTCAATATTGCCTTGTTCTATAGTTGGTTCAATAGTGAAGTCAGGAATTGAAGCCTGAACATCATCTATAACGACATTATGAAAAGAAACTAATTCCTTTTTAAAGACAATTATTCATATGTTATCATAATATTGACTTAACAATGATTGACACACACAAACAATACTACAATTTTTTGCCCTAATCCCCCCAATAAAAAAAAAAGAAAAAATAAATAAATAAAACTCAACATCCTCAAGAAATCTAGCATTTTTCATCTTAAGCAATGATCTAGAAGTTGGATCATAAAACTGAAACCCCGAGAGCATTCAGAATACTCAAACAAAACATTAGCTAATAGTTCTTGGGTCCAATTTTCTTTCATTAGGCCTATAAGGCCTAGCCTCAGCTGGACAACCCCAAATGTAAAGATGTCTCATACTAGGCTTCTTTCCTGTCCATAGCTCATAAGACATTTAAGGTACTACTTTATTAGGTACCCTATTGAAGATATATGCTGCAGTCTTTAGTGTCTCACCTAGAGAGCTTCTGGTAAAGAAGAATGACTAATCATACTTCTTACCATATCCTTAAGTATTCTATTTTGTCTTTCCGCCACACCATTCATGCTGAGTTTCCTGGCATAGTGTATTGCGGGACGATTTACATTCCTTTAGGTATTTGGAAAATGACCTTACGAAGGACTGTGAGGTCCAATGCGGAAGTGTGGATCATATTCCAATTTCAATTTCACATAATTATAATTACAGATAAACACGTTATGCATTTTATAGAAATTTTACAACATGCTTTTGAATTCATTAGAGAAGGGGGATTAGGGTTTAGAATTTTATTTACGCTTGAAGAATAAATTAATCTTCACGAAATCTCTTCCAATTGACCACAAACTCTCCAATTGAAACTCGAACAAAACCAAAAACCAATGTGGATACCACCATAAGTGAGTCTTCTATATTCTCCTTAGGGATTGAGAATTAACAGGAGTTATAGGCTCTGTTAATTTTTAGGAGAAGGAGAGAATCTTGCTTGAGATGAATTATGTTGGGGAAAATCTCAACAGTCTGTAATCTTCTGTGAAGAAGATGAAGAAAACATAAAAACCCAACTCCCCTTCCAACGATGATTATTATGAAGAAGAAAATTGGGTGGGTGGGGGGGGGGGGGGGGGGGGGGGATATATAGCTCCCTCCTAAATTAAATTAACAAAAGTTTAATATATATATATATCCAACTTATCATATATTATATATTAAACTATATGTTATATCGAATATAACACATAACCTATAGTTTTTATATTGTATCAAATACAATATAATCTATAGTTTAAATTCTCTCAATCAATCATGGTATTTAATATAAATCAAAATTTAATTTAATTATATGAATCTAATCCATATAATTAGTATTTTGAATCATATTCAAATATTTAATTTCCCTCAAAATAAAATTTATATTATAATGTATCAAATACATTATATAATTATATCACATATAGTTAATTTAAATTAATTATATCATATATAATCAATCCCTCAATTAATTTGAAAATTTTCGAATAATCCAAAATTAGTTTTCAATAATCCTAGTTGAGCTACAAAGGGGATCTTATGGATCTATAGATTGAAGCTAATGATACTTGAATAATTAATTAAACTCTTTTAATTAAATTATTCAATATCCATTAATTGCGATCACTCAACTTAAGACCGATAGCTGAACTCTTCATACTACAAATATATTTTTGTGTCCATTGAATATAACCAATCAACGACGCGATGACCCTTCACAAATCGCTCGTAAGTACAGTTGAGCCAAAATTACCGTTTTGCCTCTGTAGTTACATCTAACTCCTTAAGTACCACTTATCCCTCTAATGAACAATAAGTCATAGTCCAACTATGACCAAACCCCTCTCAGGCCAAGTGAGTGTTTGACGCTACATTGTTCTTAAGGGAGCAATTTATCTACTTACCCCGACATTAGGGAATAAGTGAATTTTGTCTTATATAGTTGTGTTCCCAGCTCCCCAATCAGAAGTATCCCCAAAATGGTAGGCATATTGAGTCGACTCTGGCCACTCGTACCTATGCAAATCAAATGACCACCTTCATAGGTAGGAGTTCTAACTCACTCAGGATTCAAGTCATGTCACCTATGGTCATCCTGATGAAATGTAAGTTTTTATTATTAATGATGTCATATAATAAGGCTATTCATTTCGTGGTCCAGTCTTATACAAACCATTTTGTAGAGAACACCCCTCCTCACATGTCTTTACATGAATGATCAGGATCAGATCATTTGTAGAACTTTACAATAATTGTAATATTTACAAAGCGGGTCGTATTCGTAGTGTCACAAGGATAAGGTACCCAATCTTATCCATTTACTATAGACCATTTAGGTTATCACCTAAACATGATTCACTTGTATGTTTCTACATGCATGTTTAAGCTACATAAGATAACTTTGGATGCTAGTTTATTGGTTTTGTGGTTAATACTACTAAATGTCGAATAAAATAGCTCATAAATTTATTAAATAAATAAATTGTTTGTACATTACAATTACAAACTACAGGACCTGCGAGATTTGGGGCATAACCCCAACAGCTTGGATGTTGTTCACCTAATCCATCATATATACCGTAGTATTCACTACCACGATCAGATTTGACACCGTTAATTTTCTTTTCAAGTCAAAGTTCAACGTCAACTTTGAAAGATTTGAAAACATTCAAAGATTGGGGCTTCTCATGAATTAAATATAGGCACCCATATCATGAATAGTAGTCTATAAACGTAATAAAATATTATTATCCATTCCAAGAAGCTGTAGGGAATGAACTACAAATATTTGTATGTATTAGTTCTAAAACATCTGAGTATCTGTTGGCATCTAATTTTCTTATGTTTGTATGTTTTCTCTTAATACATTAACACAAACGTCAAAGTTACTTAAATCAAGGGAATCAAGAATTTCGTCTAACACAAGTCTCTGAATTCTCTGTTTAGAGATGTGACCTAAACGCTTGTGTCATAATATAGCGGAATTCTCATTTAATTTATGCTTTATACCACATAAATTAGATAACATAATCTTGTTAAATGAATCAAAAGAATCAAGCACATATATATTATCAATTAAAGAATCGGTACCAATAAGTTTGTGATCTTGAAAAGAATAACTGTATTATTTCCAAAAAAACAAGAAAACTAAACTTGACCAAACTGAAAGTCGAAACTAAATTTCATCTAAATGATGATACATCAAAAGTTTGATTCAAATTCAAATAACAACCAATTTTTATGCGTAATCTAAAATTCCCAATAGCTTCAACTGGAACTGCTTTGTCATTGCCCATATAGATGAATCTTTCAGCAACACTTGGTAGCCAGCTCCACAAGCAGCCTTGCATAGATATACTCATGTAAGTAGTAATACTAGAATCTATTCATTAAGTATTTTTAGGAATAGAAGCTAAATTAACTTCAGAGCAAATCAAAGTAAGAAGTTTACTCTTCTTTACATGCAACTGTGCGTACTCGGGACAATATTTCTTGAAGTGACCTTCTTTTTTGCAGAAAAAACAAGGATTTTTATTAACTTGTTTCTTACTCTTATTCTGTTGAGATGTCCGTTTTGCAGCACCCGTAGATATCCTTTTCTTCTTATCACAAGAGTCAATTGTCAAATGAGCACTTTTTGTTCTCTCTCTTAATCCTATCTTCTTTTTGCATACATTGTGAGATAAGCTCATTAATACTCCATTTATTCTTCTGAGTATTATAACTTATCTTAAACTGAGTGACTTGTGCAGAAAGAGAGATAAGTAGTAAATGTACAAGTAGATTTTCATTTATCTCGATGTCAAGTGCCTATAATTTACCTGTAAGATTAGACATTTCCATATTGTACTCCCTTATATTTTCATTGTTCTTATACCTCATGGAAGTTAAAGAAATAAACACTAAAAGAAATCCAGGCTTTAATATCGGTTGGAAAAAATGAAATCGGATGTATAATGTTGGTTTTAAAAAAATGGATCTTTAATGTTGATTTTAAACCGACATTGAAGATAGGCTTTAATGTCGGTTTAAAACCGACATTAAAGGTGTAATTTTTTTTTCTTATTTTATAAATAATATATCCCTAAATCGCGCGCCCCTTCTCGATTTCTTTATGCCCAAACCCTTCTCTGTCACGCCGTCACTCGTTATCAGCTTTCTTCGCTCGCCATCGATCGTTCTTCAGCTTTCTTCGCTCGTCGTCATCTCCTTCACGTTGTCACTCGCCGTCAATCGCTCTTTAACTTTCTTCGCTCGTCGTCGATTGTTCTTCAGCTTTCTTATTGTTTTAGAGGTATGACTTGAAATCATCAGCTCCTATGAAATTAGGGAGGAGAGAGGGGAGAGGAAGTTATTAGAGTGATTTACCTATTCTTTTGTGTTGTTGAATCATTAATTTGTTTACAAGAAAAAAACATGTTATGTAACCTTACTCCCATTGATTTAATTTGCAATCTATGTTTTTAGTTGAAGTGATTTTTATTGCAAGGAATTTGCAATCTATGTTTCTCTTAATTGAAGGAACTACATGAATATTGATTGACATATTAGAAATTTTTTGATTTTGTTGTGCTTCCAATACGACATTCAATTGACAAATTTGAATAGAAGGTTATGTGAGCTCTATTGAAACAAAACATGATTGATTACTTCTATTAACTTGTGTTGTGGAGTTTGGATTTTTGGTTTGAACATTCTTTCAGTTTTTCAAGTTTTAGAACATGACATAACAGAAGAAAAAGTTACGAGCACGAAAAGACATAAGTACTTTTGCTAAACTTAATTAAATTATTTTGGTATAATACATTTAAAATAGTATTTTAAACCACCAATATACTTCTTTTGTTTACACTCTTTGTTAAGTCTACTATGGCTTCTATAGTGCAAGTAGAATGTAACTATCAATTTATGTAACTACTAACTTATGGGTCAAGAGCTATGGAGTAATTGTTTTGATATGTAGTATGTAATATTTTTCCTATTGTCAATGAAGTTGGATCCTTTGTAACTACTAGCTTGGGTCAAGAACTATGGAGTAACTACTAACTTAGTCGCATATTCTTTTTTGTAAATTATTTTATGATATTTTGTGAAGGGACAACCTCATTTTTCTTGTGATTAATAGTTCCTTATCTGATTCTTTGTTAAGTCTACTATGGCTTCTATAATGCAAGTAGAATGTAACTACCAACTTATGTAACTACTAACTTATGGGTTAAGAACTATGGAGTAATTGTTTTGATATGTAGTATGTAATATTTTTCCTATTGTTAATGAAATTGGATCCTTTGTAACTACTAACTTTGGGTCAAGAACTATGGAGTAACTACTAACTCAGTCGCATATTCCTTTTTGTGAATTGTTTTATGATATTTTGTGAAGGGATGACCTCATTTTTCTTATGATTAATAGTTCCTTATCTGACTCTTTGTTAAGTCTACTATGGATTCTATAGTCAAGTAGAATGTAACTACCAACTTATGTAACTACTAACTTATGGGTCAAGAACTATGGAGTAATTGTTTTGATATGTAGTATGTAATATTTTTCCTATTGCTAATGAAGTTGGATCCTATGTAACTACTAACTTTGGGTGAGGAACTATGGAGTAACTACTAACTCAGTTGCATATTCCTTTTTGTAATTTATCCACCATAAGTTATAATCTTTGCTAAGGTTTGTTAGTTTTGAGATTCTAGTTTAATGGTTTGAGATTATAGCTTAATTATGTGATAGCTCTAAAAAAGAGCTATTATTCCTAGCTTAATTTGGGCCTGTTATTGGATTTTATATGTTTATTTTCCTATTTGGTTTTGCTCGACGCTTGACCAATGCTGTAAGACAGAATGTAACGTTGCAATACTATCGATCAGAATAACCCTGAAATTTTGTTTTTTTGGCTTTTCTTTTCATCGATAGGAACTGAGTCCTTGATATTGACTCATACAAAATCTAAGGACACAGTTTATTGTGATATTTGTTTGGATTGATATTTGTTTTGATTCAATACTTGATTTTGAGTGAAGTTTTTCATTTGTTAGGTTCAAGTTTGACGTGTAAAACTAAATTTTGATTCTTGGGGATTTGGAAGGAAGATAGGAAGATTGCATTGGACGTGTTTTAAGAAGGTTGACAAGTGGAGAAGGTGCACCTGACACAAAAAGGACTTCATAACAACATTAATAACAAAGACAAGGTAATATTTATAAGATGCTTATCTTAAAAGCCTAGTTGTTCTAAATTTGTTGATGTTGCATATTTTACAATCATAATTTTATGCTTTTAAATTTTCTCTTGTTATTTTTTATTTTTTATTTTTTTGTAGATTAAGTTGCATATTTTACAATCATGGATAAGTCATGGATGAAAATGAATAGAATGTCAGCTGAGTATAGTTTAGGGGTCGAGATGTTTATTAAAAATGGTCTACAACATTCAAATATACCGAATGTCATGAGTTGTCCATGTTTGAAGTGTGTTAATGCAAAGACTTTAGATGTGAACAAAATAAGAGAACACATATTTTTTAATAGTATAGATCAAAGTTATCAGACATGAATTTTTCATGGTAAATCATTACCGATTAAGAGAAACAAAGAAAATGTGTCTACTAGTGAAAGAGACGAAGTTGATGAGGATGATGTTGATGTTGACCTTTAATCACTAAAAACCTTTAATGTCGGTTGCAACCGACATTGAAGACTGTAATATTGGCCTTTAATAACACTGTCTTTAATGTCGGTTGCCAACTGACATTAAAGCCCTTTAATGTCAGTTTAAAATTGACATTAAAGCTCGAATTTCTTATAGTGAAAAAAAACTACTTGCTTCCCCTTTTTCATTTTTAACGAACTAGTTCTCAATTTGAGCAAGGAACTTATTAGCATTTTCACTTTTTGCGATAGAACCTTGAAAAGACTTCAAAATGTAGTGTCTAATGATCATCAAACATATGCGACTTGACCATTCCCACTTCTTAATATTAGCTGTATTCGGCTGTTCCTCAGTAGAAGTAGGTTTATTGGTCCTCAATGCAAGGTCCAAATCCATCTCTAAGATTTCCTTCCAAATCTTGAAGTTTGATCCATTCAACTTAGGGATTGAACTCAACTTCCTAGATATTTGAGTAAGACCAATTGAAACAATAAACAATAAAACATATATTCAGAATTAAAATATGACAAAATGATTTCAAACATATGGTAGGCCTCTTCAACAAGATATCTAGCTTAACATTGATGTATAGCCCTTGGACAAAGACACCAACTGTAAATGGTACTCTTGACTTAGTGATCAAAGTACTGACAATAAACTTTGTTAAAAAAAAAAATAGTCTTTCTTTGGACAAACTATTTTTTATATGAGCAATCCTTATAATTGTCACATACTCAATACTACATGCATACCCATAATTTGGCCAAATAATTATCTTCTTTTGGGTTGATAATCATTCGCATAAATTAATGAATATGCACATCTTATATTCTAAAATTAAATTTATCTAGATAAAAAAGGCTACTTCGATAACATATTATTTTGATCAATTCGATCTAAAATATCATACACAATAATATAATAATCTTAAGTATCTTATTGTACATAAGTAATGGGAGAAGAACACCAAATAATCTTAACCAAAATGTACTTCGTAGTTACGCACACAGTATACAATTAAAGATACATAAATATACGAATATCACAAAAAAATTGTCAATCAAATCCAAACTTAAATTCACTTAATAATTAACCGAATTTAATTTAAATCCACAACATGATCCATTAAATTTAAACTTAAATTGACAGATGATTAATCAAATTTAAACCTAAATTCACAATATGATTAATCTAATTTAAAATTGAATCATCAATCAAACTTTAGATTCAAATTCACAAACTAATTAATTTTAAAACTAGATTTAAATTTACTCGATTATCAACCATCAACATTAAGAGCCACCCATAAAATCAAAACAAGACCGGAAAAAATCAAACGGGTTGATTTATTCCCAATAGAAATTAGATTTACCAAAGTTGGATTGCTTGTTAATAAAGATTTAAATTAACTTGAAATCCACCAAAAAACTCGTCAAATAAAAACCATTTACATTCACCAAATTCATCCAATTAAAACCCACCGAAGCTTCCACCGAATTGCACTTAATTTCATCGAATTCATCAAATTAAAAATAGATTAAAAAACCACCGAATTCAAGCTGTATTAAAAGTCAAACCAGCACTAAAATCTCCCCCAAACGAAACGAAAATATTAATTCACATACATAATCCACATTTAATTATATATATTATTATTTAAAATACATCTAATATAACAATGTTTATTAAAATGAATTGAAAAGAAACTTAGGACATATTTAATTGGCAATTCAAATTCTATTTTATGTTTTCAAATTTACTAAATTTCACAAATATGTATTTAATAGATAACTTAGATTCTATTTTCTAAAAATTGTTTTCAAGCTTTATGATCCAAACAATGCCAATTTTAAAAATAATATTTTTATGTTTTCATTGTACCAAGATTTTGAATTTTGAATTTTGAAGTGCATAATAATATTAAATAAAGATAAAATACTTAGAACAATTGTATGTCATATTTTAAACTTAATTCATCTAAAATATGTATATTGCAATGTATTATAAATTATATAGAAGTACAGAATAATAATTATACAATATTTCAAACATAAAATATGTTCGTAAATAAATCAATAATTCAACTAGTTTTATATTTATAATATAGTATAAAAATATACATGTTCGTAAATAAATCAATAATTCAACTAGTTTTATATTTATAATATAGTATAAAAATGTTTTAAACAATTATTTAAATTAGAATCCAATTTCAAAATCTATTACCAACATATATGAAAATATGAAATACAATTATGTTTTTACTTAATCCTTTGTTTTTCAGATCTTTACCAAATAGGTCTTTAGATACTTTACTTTTCTCTAGCTTTTTGGGCTCGGGTTTTGTAACCATTTTTTTTATTTTTGTTTTTGAAAATTAAATCTATTTCCTCCCTATTTCTTACAATGATTTGGATCTTTTTAGGTACAATGGTTGAATTTTTAGCCAAATTCCAAAAACAAAAAATAAGTTTTTTTTAAAAGCTATTTTTTTTTTTTTTTAGTTTTCAAATTTTGACTTTGTTTTTTAACCATTAATAAAAAGTAGACAACAAAAGAAAAAATTCAGAGGTAGAAGTAGTGTTCATAAGCTTAATTTTCATAATCGAAAACTCCAAAACCAAATCGCTACCGAACGGTACCTTAATTTTTTTATTTGTTGAAAAAAAAACTATCCACCTTTTTATTTGTGATTCAATATCTAAAAAAGAAAAAAAAAACTTAAGACCTACTCGGATTGACTAGAGAAAAAATATATTTTTCAGAAAAATCATTTGAAATACATTTTAAAAGAAGAGGTCGTGAAACATTTCAACTTTTTCAAAATATTTTTTATATTTTTTCAAAATTAAACTAAACACACGTTTTATATGCAAGGACTATCACATCTAAATGATGTATATTTTTATAGAATGTACACAACCACCACTTTTATTTATATACCCATTTGTGTATATTTAAAGAACAATAGATATAGATTTTCAACAATGTTAGCTATTATTTATATTTTTTAAACAAAATAAAAGATCTAAGTTGAACACAACTTCAACATTTCTCTATAGTTATTCATAGTATATTCTCCACCCATTTATTTGGGATGCATTTTATTCTAATCAAATCTTTTCTTATATATGTATAGATTGATACGACATTATCATCTTTAAATTTTTTTGATTAGGACTATATCATGTTCTTAATATTCTCATTCTTGACATTTAAACCACTATCTAAATTATTAAATCATGAACCATTTAGGTAAGGGTTATATATGGAGGTTCGTTCTGAATGAAGGAGTAGATACTTTAACTACTAAACCGAACTGGACTCATATTACTTTTGGATCTATGAACTTTTAAACTAATTTAATTTTAATTTCTAAAATGGCAAATAATCTAATATTAATAACTCTAGTCACTACACTCGTTGCGAAAGAAGAAGAAAAACATTTAAATAATTATCATAAATTATTAATTAAAACCTAGTTTATTTATGTGTATCATGTTTATCTACTTTTATAATTAGTAAATATCTATAGTCCACGCGTCTAAATAAGATTATGTTATGTTTTACTAGTCAAGCATTCGTTAAACGAGAGATTAATGATAAGAACGGAAATGACTTTTTATCTAAATTTTTATTAGAATATATAACGAATAAAAAACTTAACGTATCGATTTATACTAAAATTAATAAAATAAAATCACGAAGTTTAAAGTGAGTGAATGAGATACTTATTTGATTAATTCAAAAAATAAAATAAAAAATCATCATGGTTGGGAAATTGAGGAACATAACAGAGTATAACAGATATGGAGAAATATATATAATAATATAATAATATAATAATATATTAATTAATTAATTAATTAAAATTATTTATGAGAATTTAGTGAAAATTTGAAGTGGATTTCTCCTTCATGTGTGTAATTTTAAGATCTATCAAATGCCAAGGCAAAGTGGCAAGTAGGATGTAGTCTTTTAGGACACTAAGCAATTAGCATCTATCTATTTTTATAATATTTGTAATACTCCTCCTTAGATACATACATACATACGGAAAAACCCAATAAGAAAAAAAAAAAACTCTAGTGAAGGAAAAAAAGGTACATATTTCATATAATATATATTCCTAAAGAATATAATATATTTACTCCCTATCATGAAAATATCACTTAAGATCTTTGAGTCGTCGCATTCCAATGTTGTGCACCAATTTTTCAAAAATTGCAGTTAGTAATGCATTTGTAAATAAGTCTATCAGGTTATCCTTCAAAGACATTTGTTGTACAGTGATGTCGTCATTTTTTTCAAGATCATGATTGTAGAAAAAGTTTTGGTGAAATATGTTTCGTTCTATCTCTTTTAATATATCCTCCTTTGATTTGAGCTATGCAAATTATGTTGTCTTCGTATAATATGGTTGGAAGATTTTTACTAGAAGACAAGCCACATGTTTCACGAATGTGCTGAGTCATTGATTTTAGCCATACACGTTCTCGACTAGTCTTGTGAATTGCAAGAGTTTCAACATGATTTGAAGAAGTGGTCGTTATGGTCTGTTTCATCGATTGTCATGATATAGCAATTCCTCCATATGTGAACAGATAACCTGTTTGAGATCTAATTTTGTGTGGACCAGATAAATATCTAAAATCCGCATAACCAACTAGGTCAAAATTTAATTTATTTGAATAAAAAAAAACCCATATGAATTGTTCCTCGGAGATAATGGAGTGTATGCTTGATTTCATTCAAATGTCTTTTTTTAGGAGAACTATATCTAGCAAATAAATTTATTGAAAATGCAATATCCGGTATTGTATTTTTAGTAACATACATAAGTGCACCAATTGCATTAAGATATGGTACTTCGAGACCAAGAATTTATTTATTATCGTCTCGAGGTCGAAATATATCTTTTTTTATATCCAATGAACATAATTTAATGGATGTGCTTTGTCCATATAAAAACTTTTCAAAACTTTTCCTGTATAAGTTGATTGATAAATAAATATTTCATCTGCTAAATGCTCAATCTGCAAACCAAGCAAAATTTTGTTTTTCCGAAATCTTTCATCTCAAGTTCTTTCTTAAGCTATTCTATTGCCTTTAAAAGCTATTCAGGAGTTCCAATTACATTCGGGTCATCAACATATAAGTTATAATAGGAAATCCTGATTATGATTTCTTTATAAAAATACACTGACATATTGGATTATTTTTATATCCTTATTTCAACAAACTCAAGCGATTGCACCACATCCATCCTGATTGTTTCAATCCATATAATGATCTTTGTAACTTTATTGAACAATTCCCGTGAATTTGATGTATATGTTTCAAATACCTTAAATCCTTATGGGATTCTCATATAAATATTATTACCAAGAGATCCATATAAATATGTTGTGACTACATTCATAAGATGCATATCCAGATTTTCATACATAGTTGAACCAATTAAATATCTTAGTGTAATTGCATCAACCACTGGAGAATATGTCTCATCATAATCAATACCAGGTATTTATGGAAAACCTTATGTAACTAATATTGCTTTGTATCTTGTGACCTCATTTTTTTTTTCATTTCTTTTTCTCACAAATTTATATCCCACGGGTTTGACACCTTCTAGTGTTCGGACTACTGGTAAAAAAACCTACAGTTTTGAAAGCGAATTTAATTTTACCTCAATTGCTTCTTTCAACTAAAGCCAATATTTTCTATGTCGACATTCTTCCACAAATTTTGGTTCAGGATCCTCATTTTCATATATAATATCAAGCAACATTATACGCAAAAATATTGTCAATAAATACATTAGTTCGATTCCATCTTTTTCTTGTCATGACATATTTTATTGAAATCCCATTATTATCTTTAGGTATTTTACCTTCCTCACTAGTTGTGTCGAGGGTTTATTCATGGGTATTATATCCTCAACCATGTCTTTTTTACTATTAATTATTTTTCATTTTCGAGGATTTTTATCTTCGGAACCCACTAGTCTACCACGCTTCTGGTGTGTTCCAGACTCATTAGTGACAACTTGTTGTGTTGAGATATCAATTTTTTATGAAATATTTGCAGTTGATATATGTGACTTAGTTACTTTATTTGCATCTATAAATGCATATGGTAATTGATTTGCTATATTTTGCAAATGAATTATTTTCTGAACTCATTGATCTGTACGGGGATCTAAATGAGACAATAACGATGCATTCCATGTCATTTCTTTTTTCAATTTCTTAATTCCTCCCCCTTGGAAAATTTATCTCATTAAAATGATAATCAGCAAATTGTGCAGTAAATACATCACCCGTCAGGTTCAAGATATTTAATAATTGATGGGGAATCATATCTAACATATATTCCTAACTTCCTTTGAGGACTCATCTTATTATGTTATGGTAAAGCAATTGGAACAAATATTGCACTTCGAAAAATTCTCAGATTGGAAATATTTGGCTCGTGACCATAAGCTAATTATAACAGTGAATACTTATCATAAGCTATTAGCCTAATGCTTACAAGTGACGTTGCATGCGAAATAGCATGCCCCATATAGATGAAGGAAGCTTAGCTCTCATAAGCATTGGTCTTGTAATTAATTGCAATTTTTTTATAAATGATTTTGCTAAACCATTTTGTGTATGAACATGAGCTACAGGATGTTCAACACTTATCCCAATTGACATACAATAATTATCAAAAGCTTGAGATGTAAATTCACTAGGATTATCAAAACGAATGGTCTTAATTGTATAATCAGGAAACTGTCCTCTTAACTTAATTATTTGAGCAAGTAATCTTGCAAATGTAAGATTTCGACTTGATAATAAGCACACGCGTGACCATCTATTGGATGCATCTATTAATACCATAAATATCTAAATGATCCACTTGGGGGGTTAATAGGTCTACATATATCACCATGAATTCGTTGTAAAAATGCAAGTGATTCAGTTTCCACTTTTGCTTGTGATGGTCTAGTTATTAATTTGCCTTGAGAGCAAGCATCAAATGATAATTCATTAGATTGAATAATTTTATAGCTCTTCAATGGGTATCCACTTGAATTCTCAATAATTCTTCTCATCATTATAGATCATAGATGACCCAATCTATCATGCCAAATAGAAAATATATCTAGATTCATGAACTTCCGGTTCATTATTACATATGTTTCAATTACTCGTATATGAGTATAATACAATCCAAAAGATAAAACAAGCAACTTTTATAATATATGTTTTTCATTTGAGATAGTAGAGATAATATATAGATATTTCACATTATTCTTACTATCAATTTCAATATGATAACTATTGCAACATATATCTTTAAAACTTAGAAGATTTCTCTTTGATTGACTAGAGAATAATGCATTGTCAATTGTAAATTTTATTCCTTAGGCAAAATAATATTTACTTTTCCAAAACCTTCGATCAAGTTTGTAAAACCTGATATTGTATTTACTTTTGCTTTCAGCATTGTCAATTTGGATTTTTTTTTTTTTTATTTGTAAGTATTGTGTATGTAGTTGCACTATCTGCTAGACATAGATCCTTTTTGCTCATTTTTTAATCACCTAACATATGAAAATGATCCATGCTTTTTCATTAAAAGAAAATAATTACAATTAAAAAAAACAACACTTAAAATATACAAAGTTACTAAAAAAACATGAAGATAGATAAAAGAAAAAAATAACATTAAGTCTAGATATTCTCAAAGTCAAAAGAAACACATAAAATTACATCAACTGTGTCAATCTTCTCTTCGGGAGATTCAAAGAAGTCTGTCACATCCAAATTTGTCATATATGATGGGTCAAATATGTCATTATATTGGTATGCAAAATTTGCTTCTACAATTTTCTCTTTTTCCTTCAGGGAGGCTTGATAAAGGTCAACTAAGTGCTTTGACGTACGACAGGTACATAACCAATGCCTAGTCGTGCCGCATCGGAAACATTTATTTTCAACGCTCTTTGAACTTTTATCTTATGGAGCTTTTCCTTTGTGATCATCATTTTGTGTGGTTCTTTTGAATTTTGAATGATTAGAATGACCACCACGAAAATAATAATTATTTCTTCCTTTGTCATGGTCACGACTTTGACCATGACCTCGATCTCGACCACGATTATTAACATTCGCAGCATTCACTTCAAGGAATGGTGTTGTTCCAGTTGGTCGCGATTTGTGGTTCTTTATCAATAACTCATTATTTTGTTCAGCCACGAAAAGACAAGAAATTAGTTCAGAATATTGTTTAAAATCTTTCTCTCGATATTGCTGATGTAGGAATATATTCGAGACATAAATGTAGAAAATATCTTTTCTAACATATCATCATCATTAATTTTCTCTCCACACAACAACAATTTTGAACTGATTTGTGGAATTGTAATCACTTACCGATTAACTTTGTAACCTTAAATGCATCGACTCGTAACAAACTTTAGGAAGAATAACGGTTTTTTGATGATCATACCTTTCTTTCAAAATTTTTCACAAGATACGAGAATCTTTTATTGTAAGATACTCTATTTTTAATCTCTTGTGGAGATGATGACAAAGGAAAATTATAGTTTTTGCTTTGTTTTGACTGGATGTCATATTTCCTTCTTTAATTGTTTCTCCCAAGTTCAAAGCATCTAGGTGAATTCCAGCATCGAACACCCATGAGAAATAATTATTGTCATTAATGTCAAGGGTTGCGAATTCTAATTTTGTAAGGTTTATCATGGTAACACTATCACAAAATATTGTATTTATATTAGAAATTTAATATATACTAAATATGTCAAAAGAATACTTAATTTATTAATTATAATAAAGAGAAGAAAAAACCGACTTACCTTTAGGATCTACCTTTAGCGATGGAAGCTATAGGAGCTCATGCTGATAACATGTGAAATTTAGGAGTACAATGGATATGGAGAAAATATAATATAATAATATATAAATATAATAATAAATAAATAAATAAATTTAAGAAAAATTAATGATATGAAAATTTAATGGAAATTTAAAGTGGACTTCTCACCGATACATGTAATTCTAAGATCCACCAAATGTCACTATTTATAGGTAAAATGACAAATAGGATGTAGTCTTATATGGATACTAAATATGAATAACTACAAGATATATGAACAATATTAAGATTGACAAATGATTTTTAAAATACTAAGCAATCAACATCTATTTATTTTTATAATATTTATAATTATCATAGGATCCCAATTCACATTTGAAGATCTATCCTCTTCCTTTAATTAATTCTACAAAAGTAAGAAAATATGTATACATATATATATATATTAAAGTGAGATTAAGAGACAAATGGGTTGCTTGAGTTTTTTGTTCAGTTAAAAAATTAATAAAAAAAGATTATGAGAAGATAATGATGAACATGATGTAAAGTGGTCAACTTTTCAAACTTCTAAGTTTGACTCGTTTGCTTTGATTCCGTAAACGCCGAACAACAAATAACATCTCAAAATTGACAACCTAATCGAATATTCCCACCCCCAAACCCGAGTTATTTTTAATTATAAATAAACCTAATTTAATTAGGAGAATGTTTATATTATTAACCTTCAAGTTCGAAGTCGGATTCCCTCATCTTGTATATTGTCAAAAAAATTATATTATTGACATTTTTATTAATATTGTCATATTTTTATGGATTTAACATCGACATAATAGATAAATTATCATTTCGTAATATTGTAAGAATTTATAAAAACGTAAAAAAAATAAGTAACAAAAATGTAAATATAATATAAATAATAAACCTGTTATCTTATTTAAAAAAACATAAAAATGTTAATATATAATTTTTTAAAAATATCTATCGTTATTGACATTTATCGATATCTCTGTTAAATTAAGACCTCTAACATTTCAATCTGACTTGTGATTTTTTCTTTTTGTCAAGTTACAAACTTAATCACTAAACTTTGATGTTTTTGTCTGCTTTGAAAATTGGTACATGAGCTTTTATTTATGAAAAATTACTCAAATTTAAAAATAGTATTTTGCATATGTGTTTCCCATATTTGTGTTTTTGCAAATATGTAAAGAATTTTAAATCTGAAATTTCGTATATTATTTATTCCAAAATTATCTTTATACCAATTTCAGCGTTTTTCTCCAAAAGTCCTCACAAGGGTTTTTTTCTCGTCTCCTAACTCCAACCGTCCTCCTCCGACCTCACTTAATTCCTCCATCATCTTCGTTTTCACCTGCACTTTCCCAATTATACTGATTCTACAGAGTCGATTACTACAACAGAAATATACAGTCGTGAAGTATTTCTTATGAATCTAAGAGGCAAAGTTATCTTCTCTTCACCATTAGAAAAAAGATAAACCGAACCACAAACAAATAAAATTAGTAGTTTCTTCAAGTTTCCGCTCTTTATTTTTTATGTTAGATCATCAAGTTTTGTTTGATTAATCATAGATTTGGATCAATTTCAACAGATTTTTCTTATTCTTGGTGGGTAGAAAGGATATCGAATGGATGAAATCGGAGAGTAGAAAGAACCCTAGTTTGGAGTCAATCGGTTTTGTGAAATAAATGTGGGATTTGAAAGATTTTCATCGGTGAAAATGGATGAAAAACTAGCTTTGTTCTGTATCTCCTGCATTCCTTCATCACCAACCTCTTTTCCCTTCACCAGTTCATTTCTCAACAATCTTTGTTATATCATATTTTACATCTTCTACTTTCTTGATGAGTCTTTGATTTATTGTTTGTTATTTTGTGAAATTGAATAGATAATCAAGGAGATTTTGAATCCTTTCGTATTTAGGCATTCTCAATCCTCTCTCTCTTTCGGTTGCGAAATCGACAATTAAAAAATAAACGTAGAGATAGGGAAGATCGACACTTCAAAGCATTTCGAAGCGCCAGCAAACAAATTCAAGGCATTTCAACACTTTCCAAGTTGCATTTCATAGTAAAAACAACGATCTTATACAGCATTTATTTCGATGTTGTGTTCAATTTCTTTAATTCTCTTTTAAGGTTATTTGATTTTGAAGGATCTTTGATTCTCTTTGGTGATTTTGTTGATTTAGTTCAATTTCATAAGTTTTAGATTGTGAAGGATGAAATTGAGGTGATTTTGTTGGGAAATTCATGAGTAGGGATCTGCCTTGGGGTTTTCTTTAGTTCATATTTTGGTTGGAGATTGATAAGTGTAACTTATTTTGTGATTGTTATCTGACTGTTATTTAATTGCTATTTGATACAAAGTAGTTTGTGAATCTATCTAATTATCTAGTTTGTGAATCTATCTAATTATCATCTTATTGTTTTTTTTATACCAAATACCTTGTGATTGTCATTTGATTGTTATATGATTTCTGTTAAAGATCTTTTTGAAGTATATGAACAATTAAATTTAAGAATAATGAGTATATAAGACAACAATCACTAAATATATGAAGTAAAACATAAGTGAATCAACAGTCAATCTAATAATAATCAACATGCAATCAATAACTTATTTTTTATTTATTTGACTGTGTCACACATTAATCACTAAATACATAAACTAAAACATGAGTGAATCATTAGCCAATCAATATGGTAATACGCTACTTACTTCAATGTT
Source organism: Benincasa hispida (assembly GCF_009727055.1). Taxonomy (NCBI): domain Eukaryota; kingdom Viridiplantae; phylum Streptophyta; class Magnoliopsida; order Cucurbitales; family Cucurbitaceae; genus Benincasa; species Benincasa hispida. The sequence continues at coordinate 49,305,070 of NC_052354.1, forward strand.
TTACTTTTTCTTGTTTTCTTTTCTTTTTCTTCTGTTTTCTGTTTTTGTTTTTGTTTTTTTGTTTTTTTTTAACTTTCTCATTCCTCAAAATTTTTCAGGTTTTTGCTTTTTAATTTCTTCTTTATTGTTATTCCTATTTTTGTTGTTTCATTAGAGTAAAAATATAAAATAAATTAGCAATCAGTATAATAAAGCAATCACAAACTATTTAGTATCAAAGAGAAATTAAATGACAATCAGAAACTACTTTGTGTCAAATAGAAGATAAAACTACTTAATAATAGACAAATAATGTATGATAATTAGATGACAATCAAATTGTAAAAAAAAAATTCCTTAGTAATTGACAAAAAAATGTAAGGCAATGATATGAAATCAGAAACTACTTAGTAAATGACAAAAAATGTAAGATCATCTGATAGCAATAAGTATCATTTGCAAACAAATAACGATCGAGCAACAATCAAATAGCAAATCAATATCATTAGCAATCAGAAAATAATCAACATCAAATAACAATCGGTGTGTCATTGGCAATTACATGGTAATCAGATGACGATCAAATGATAATCATATGACAATAAAAAACAATCACATATTTTTAACTGTGAGGGCATTTTGGTCATTTGCCTATTTTAATCGGGCTGAGCTTGTTAACTTTGTTATTTCTACAAAATTTAAATTGTTGGGCTATGGACTTTGTTTCCATTTTATATTTTGCCATGATAGCAAGTAGTCCTTTATTATTATTTTTTTAAAAAATCGTATATCTACTCGACACATAATCTTAAAATTTCATTAGACATAAATTTCAAATTTCTATATGATATATCGATTTATATTTTAAAGTTTTGAATTTTTAGGAACTCATTAGATATCAAATTGAAATTTTAGTATTTTTTAGATATAAAATAAAAAATTTAGAGACCTATTAAATACATTTATTAGTTTATTGATCAAATAGATACGTAGTTTAAACTTTTTATGTTTAGCGAGAATTGAATTCGCGGGGTTAAAAAGTTCTCAAAAGGACAAAACTTGAGATAAAAGGGAATCCCAAATTTTAAGAGGACTTGAGAAAAACGCAAATAAGGAGAGAGAATAAATTATTTAAAGAAAGAAAAATAGGTCTCCATATGTAATAATTTTATTTTTAGTCTTCTAATTTTAAAGTTACGTGTGTTTTGTCCCAACCTTTTTTACTATGATTTTTACCTTTTTTTTTTAATTTTAAAATAACATTTGAATTTTTAGTAATATGCTTTTAAAAAAAAAATTGAGCCTTATTAAGTAATTATTTAATTTTTTTAAAAAAAATTAAGACTATAAATACTACTCCCAACTTCAAATTTATTGATTTGTTATTTACTTTTTATCAATAGTTTAAAAAATCAATGTTGAAAACTATAAAAAAAAACTTTTAAAAAAGGGATTTTCAAAAATAAAAAAATAAGAGAAATTATTTACACAAAATAGTAAAATTTAATATTTTTTTATAGAGACTGATAGAAATCTATTAGTGATAGAAACTGATAGAAGTCTATTATTAATACTATGCAAATCATGATAAGAAATGAGGAGGAAATAGACTTAATTTTTAAAAACCAAAAACAAAAAATGGAATAGTTGCCTGACAGAACCAAATCTTTTTATATTTTAAAATTGATTTGGATTTTAAAAATATTTTAGAAAGTAGAAAAAGAAATTATTTGTTGATGGAAGTAATGTTTTTAAGTTTAATAAAAAAAATTACTAAATGAGGCTTTAAATGCCAACCTTATGGCAGTGACAATAAGGGGTATTTGGGGCACAGGTTCGGAATCAAAAGGTAGGTATCAAATGCCTAAGGATTTATTTGAGGGGGTTTTGAAGCCTGAGAATTATAGATGTCCGTGTTTGAGATGCAGGATTGGGAAGCATGTATTTGGGGTGCAGGCATGGGTTTGGATAATCTGTTTTTTTCTCCCTATTTTTTAATGATTGTTTGTGAACTGTATGACATTTAGTGTATTTTACAACAATTTTTGTGATGATTCTAAAAGAAAATTTCAATTTATTGATTTTAAAATGAAATTTATATTAGATTGTCTTTTGTAATCTTAAATTAATTCATTTGAGTTTATTAATTTCTATGACAATAATATATAAATGACAATGATTTAGATAAATAAAAATAGTTTTAGTAAGAAAAAAAGTAACGAAGTTTTGAAATTAAGTTTTATAACAAGTTCAGTTTGGCTTTAGATTTCTAATTTATCTCCTTTTAAATAACAAATATATTTTTTGATCATACAGTAATACAATTTGAAATTTAGTATCATAACACATTTATAACAAAGATAGTTTTGCTTTAAATTCCTATTTTTTTTTCGTGTAGTCACAAAATGATTTTATGTTTGAGGTTTGCATTCATTATCCATCAGTCATTATTTATTTATTTTTTTTTTTGATGAAAAAATGAAGGAGAAAAAAATGAGAAATTGAAGGGAAAAGTAGAGAAAGGAGGAAAAAAAATTACCAATGATTGTTAGTGGATGATCATCACCAATGATGGTAGGTGTGCAATGGTTGGTGAAGAGAATTTAATGACCCATGAGCATCACAATGGTCACAATGGTCAAGAGCTGGCGAGATCGCCCACCAATGGTAAAGACAATCAACAATCGTCGACAATTAAGATGACTGATTGGTCACCTACCATTACAACAATAGATAGGTAAGGATCATGACGTTTGGTTGTTGATTGTCACTATAATTGGTCGTCAACAGTCATGACAATTAGTCGTTAATGGTTATAACGGTTGATTGTTCACGATCAAGATGCTAACCCATCGACGGTGATAATCAATGTGATCGATCACCAATCGTCAAGATGGTCGGTCGCTGACGGTCAAGATGATCAATTGTCCAAGGTCAAGATGATCGGTTGCCAACGATCAATCGCGAAGTCGACCAACGTTTGTTGCCAAGGGTCATTTATGACCATTGATAAGCAATAGAAGATGAACGAAATTTTTTCTAAGACCCATGACATTCATTAAAATATATTCCAAACCCATAGGGTTGGTTTCTTATCCTCGGGAATTTTATTCCAAGTATCCAAATATGGGTTTGACTTTAAACGCCAAGCCATCTAATTCCAAACCCATGGGCTAAACTCTCTATAATATTAATCTTTTTAATATAATTTAATTACATGTTAATTCACTATCTAATAGATTCTTATACTTTTTAAAATGCCTAAGTGTTTGTTTCAAGGGTTAGGGTTGGGATGGGTTGGGCATCTGGATCTTAATCCTTGTTTGGAACAAGGGTTTAGAAAGCCAAGCTTCCTACCCTCTTCTCATGGGTTTGTATAGTAAACATTATTCAAATCCATGGGGTTACACATTTTTTTTTCTAATTTAATTATGAAGCTTGTTGGCCAACTTCTAGACACCACCTCTAGCGGTGCTATAGGCCAACATTGACCACCACCTCCAACAATCATCACCGACCACTTTTGGTCACCGTCCGGCGACCTCGTTGATGGACTTCTGACCGCCGACTCTAGTCAAACTTCGACCACCATCGACCAACTTTGACCACCACATCTGATGATCGTTGTCGACCAACTTCGATGACCACCATCGCGACCCCTACTGGCGAACTTCTGACCACCGACTCTGGCCAAACTTCGACTACCATCGATCAACTTTGGAAAACATTAATAAAAACATTTCTAGTATATAACAAATCAAACAAAATTATATATAAAAATACTTCTAGGAAAGAGTTGTCAAACACATGTGTTTTTATTTTAAATCAAGAGTGTTTAAATAAAAAAGTTTCTAATTCATTCCAAATAGGCCCTTAGTTTAATGATAATAATATTTTTTTAAATAAACTCTCATTCTTCTATTATTTTTTTTCATTTGAAGTTTTTTCTTTTTAATTATTATTATTTATTAGATTATCTTTTTAAATTCGTTTTTTCCCTTTGTTTATATGTTTCTTTTATTTCAGGAGTTTTTCTTTCTTTATTTATTTTTCTATTTCTCCTGGTGGTAAATCGATCACTACAAGAAGCATTCCTTATATGCTTTTCTTCTTATTATTTTATATACACATTTTTAATAAAAAATGAATATTAAGGAGGAATAAAAAGTAAAATTGAATTAGATTTTTGCGTAATTAAATATATTTATTTAAATTAAATGTGTAGAAAATCCCAATTTAAATTAGTAAAAGGTTTGTATAACATTTTATTTCAAAACCTAATAAAATCAAATATCAAATTATAAAACAATAAATTAAATAAAATTATAATTTTATTCAAATCTATATTTCATAATTCAAAAACAAATATTCTTTTAAATCTTTTTTAGATTATTTTAAACTTAACTATATTAAAAAAAAATAAGATGACAAGTTAGAACTGATCTAAAATCTAACCACGGATAAAATACAAAAAAAAAATATTTTACAAACTCAAAATTTATAAATATGCACTTCATTCCCTACTTCCTAAACCCAGACTTCCAAAACCTGCACTCCAACCATAGTTTTCTTAAAACCAGACTTTCTAAACCTCTCAATCTAACCCAAAGGCTTTCAGGCTTAGTATTCCAAATCTGCACATCAAACGCACTCCACTCTTTTAGATTTTTAAATTTTCAATTTTGTACCTAATAAAGCTCTAACTTAGTAACTTACCAAAAAAAAAAAAAAAGAAAAAGAAAAAAGAAAAGAAAAAACCCTCCACGAACTTAGTATCCACAAAATTGAGAGGTCATGACTTTAATTTATAATGAATGGATTTTTGAATTTTTTTAAAAAAATAAATAATTAGGAGATATATTAGACCCGATAATAAAAGTTCTTCAATTACTAATACATGAAAATAAAAGGGTAAAAACTATTAGACACAATAACCTCAAAAGATAAATTGAATTGTAATAATTTAAGTCCTATTCCTGTTTTTAAAAATTTAGCATATTTTTCTCTTATGTTTTTTTTATAATAATTTGTATATTTCTTAAGTACAATGGTTGAATTCCAAAAACGAAAAATAATTTTTTAAAAACTACGGCCCCGTTTGATAACCATTTGGTTTTTTTATTATTGTTTTTGAAAATTAAACCTATTTCATCCCCATTTCTTACAATAATTGCATCTTTCTTAAGTACAATAATTGAATTCTTAGCCAAATTCTAAAAACAAATACAACTTTTTGAAAACTACTTTTTTAGTTATCAAAATTTGGCTTGGTTTTTTAAACTATTGGTGAAGATAACAATGGAAGAAATTTGGAGGGAAAAGTAGTGTTCATAGGTTTAATTTTAAAAAACAAAATGATTATCAAACGAGACCTACTTTTTTTTAGTTTTCAAATTTGGCTTCTTTTTTAAACCATTGATAAAAATAGATAACAAAAAAAGAAATTTAGAGGTAGAAATAGTATCTATAAACTTAATTTTCAAAAACAAAAACAAAAGAATAAATGAATATCAAATGGAATCTTGATTTCTTTTATTATTAACTTAATAATATTTAAATTTTTGAAATATTATTATCAATAAATGTTAATGACCTTTACCTCGTTTTATACAAAAACTCCATGGTGTCTCGTGACAAATTAGAGTGCACGCAATATAAAGTCATTGAATAATTGAAAAATACCTCATCAAACAAGATCATAAATTATCAAACTAAATCTCTTTTTCTAAATAAAATTTTCTTTTGTTAGTTTTATGAACTAATAATAATTATGTCAGATGTAAATGTGGTTATAGTTAAACAATAATTGACATAGAGTTCTTTTTCAAGTTATATCTTCAGATTTTCATAGTCTCACTCTTTTTACTAATAAAAAGGTGAAAGTAAAAATAATTTTATAATTTAAAAAACAGTTATATTTATAATTTATATATATATAGGAAAGAAAAACACTAAATTGAAAAGTCAAAGTTACATCAATTTTAGATCTTATTAGATAAATATGGGTTCGAACTCAGAACTACAATAAAAGTAGAGTGCGAGATCTCTTCATTTTTTTTTTCAATGTCCTTAATAGATCTCAGGTCTGAAGGGATTTGAATTCCCTGAAATGGAAACAATTGAATGCATTGTGTCTTGATTTTATTTTTTTGAACTAAAAATACAGAGTGATGAAACATGGATAAACAAACTGAATCTTAAGCATGCTCTCATTGTGAAATCAAAGAGGAAAATAGGAAAATGATAACATATCCTTGAAGAACGTTTCTTCGTTTTACCTCTTCAAGGCCAAGATCATGAACCAATATTCTTCTCACGAACACAAATGAAACTTCACATCAGCAACATTAATGGGGACACCACCACAAAATCTTCCTCATTATTCTTAAGGATGAAAATCGATAGAGAGGTGTGAGCTTATGTGAATTAACTTTGGTACAAGGGAGAAAAGAATTTGGCTGAGAGAATTTTTTCATGGAGAGATTTATTGGGATGAAGATGGATGAAGATGGATGAAGAAGATGATGAAAAACAATTCTATTCCCCTTTCCGCGTTGCATATATTTGAGAGAAAATGAATGGGGGAGTTCAAAACAACTCCCTCCTTTTTTTTCTTTTTTTTTTTTAATTTTTAAAAATTCAAAACTGAATTTTATTGTTAATAATAATATATATTAACTAGTTTAATATATATCATGTTAAATCATATGTTATATCACATATAACATATAACATATAACTTATGGTTTATATTATATCATATATAATATCACTCATAGTTTATTATTCTCTCATATAATCTATAGTATTAATATGAATTATATTCATATTAATTTTAACCTATAGTTTTATGAATCATATTTATATAATTAATATTTGAATTATAATCAAATATTTATTTCTCTCATTAAAACTTTATATTATAATATATCATATATATTATATTAATTGTATCCTATACAATTAATTCCCTTTAATTAATTCGAAAACTTTAAATTAATTCAAAATTAATTTAATTCTCATTAATCCTTGTGGAGCTAATAAGAGGACCTAATGGACCTCTAGATTGAAGCTTCAATGATACTTGATTAATTAATTAAACTCATTAATTAAATTAACCAGCCTTTATTAACTGTTAGTCACTCCACAAAGACCGACAGTTGCACTATTCACACTGTAGATATATTTATGTGTCCATTGGATCATTGACCTTTCATTAATTGTTCGTAAGTACAACTGGGTCAAAATTACCATTTTACCCTTGTAATTACATCTAACTCCTTAAGTACCACTGATCCCTCTAATGAATAATTAGTCATAGTTCAACTATAACTTAACCCCTCTCGGGCTAGGAGAGAGTGTGGTATCACATTGTTCAAGACCCTAAATCAGTCCTTACGTGAGCAATTTATCTACTTATCCTAACAACGGGAAGGAGTAATTCCTTCTTGTATAACTATGTTCCCAGCTCCTCAATTAGACAAATCCCTAAAATGGTAGGCATATTGAGTCCAAAAATCCAGCTCCTCTTATCCATGCAAATCAAATGACTGCCCTCATAGGGAAGAGTTCACAACTCACTTAGGATTAAGATCAAGTCACCTATAGCAATCCTAGTGAAATGTAAGTCTCTTCTAGTAATGGTGTTATAAAGTGAGACTATTTATTTCGTGGTCTGATCTTATACAAACTTTTTGTATAGGATATCTCTGCTCACATGTCTCTACATGAATGATCATGATCAGATCATTTGTAGCACTTTATAACAATTGTAATAACTATAAAGCAAGCGGTATCCGTAGTGTCACCAGGATAAGGTACTCAGTCTTATCCATCTAATACAAACCGTTCAGGTTATTACTTAAATATGATCCACCTATATGTCTCTACATACATGTTTAAGTAACATCCAATAACCTTGGATCTTAGTTTATTGATTTTGGATTAATGCAACTAAATACCAAATAAAATAACACTTATTTTATCAAGTAAATAATATGTTTGTACAAATACAATTTTACAAACTACAAAACCACGAGATTTAGGGCATCAACCCCAAAAATCTCCTACTTGTCCTAAAGTTAGTGAGGTATATAAATAGTACAGTACAAAAAAGCAATAAACTAGTGCATAAGGCTACGCTTTAGTGACTCAAAAGCCAGGATAGCAATGTTGCATACAACGTAGTGCATACACTATGCGTTTAGTAAAATCTCACACTTGCCTTAGACTAAATAAGACAAGTCTCATAGATCCAGACTCTCCAGGTCAAACACTTTAACCGTGATGATCTTTGTAAATGGATCAATAACATTGTTCTCCGAAGTGATCTTCGTGATGATCACGTCCTCTCAATGCACAATCTCCTAGATGAGATGATATTTGTGCTATATGTGTTTTCCATGCTTGTGACTTCTAAGCTCTCTGGAATTTGTCACAATACTACTATTATCACAATAAAGGGTAATGGGCTTTAACATGTCTAGAATAACTTCCAGATTAGTAAAAAAAAATTCCTAAGCCATATAATCACCTTGGCAGCTGTTGGATCGATATGGCAACCCTAGAGGGGGTGAATAGGGTTTAATTAAACTTTTTTTTTTCTAAATTAACCCAATTAAACTAATTAATACATTTTTTATACATAATAAAAAATTCAAATTATGCAACAAATAAGATGACAAAAATATGATAATTTAATTCTATCAAATTTTAGCAAATAAATAAGAACAAACTAAAACATACAATAAATTGCTTAAATTAATTGCAAAAATAAAAAGAAAAGAGTTAGAGAAGAAGACATTGTAATTTTTTATAGTGGTTCAGTCAACTCGACCTACATCCACTCCCGCAAGCACCTCTTAGGAATTTTGATATAATAAATCTTTCCGCGATGTTTCACGAATTAAGAGCCCAAGTATTACACCACCGCTCCTTTTTAACCATGAGTTCAAGAGCAAACAGCACGATCCTTTCACGGTTTAGGATCAAAACCGTTACATGGGGTTGGAGAATTTTAAGAACACAATACAACTCTTACTAGAGTGGATTTACAAGTTTAAGCTCTCAATAAATTTATCCTCACAATACAATAACACTCTCTCAAGAATAAGATGAAAAAAAAATTGGGAACTTAGAGAGAGCAACAATGAAACTTTTGAGTTTTGGAGGATTATGAAATGTAAAATTTGTTAGTTTAAAATTTAGAGAGGAAGATGGTTTACATAGAGATGGAAAAATTTTTAGAAACCACAATTAATTTGGACCATTGGATTTTGGAAAAGAAAAATCAATGGTGGAGATTTTAAACTAACTAGTCGTTAGATACAAATAAAATATAATATTAAATTCATTTTCTTTTGAAATTCCTTTTCTTGTTAAAATTAATCCCAAAAAAAAAAATACCATGTGTCAAAAACTAATCATTAGACACAAACATAAAATAATATTAAATTCATTTTCCTTTTAATTCATTTTCTTTTTAAAATCAATCAAAAACTAAAAATATACCATGGTTAAAAAACTACGCCAACATAAAATAATATTAAATTTCTTTTCCTTTTAAATTTATTTTTAATTTCAATTTTTTTTTAAATTTTAAATCAATCCAAAAATCAAAAGTCCATCATATGTTAATCTCTTAATGATCCATCATTCAACCAATATGCTGCCACATGTTTACATGCAAATGATCTGGTTATGCCACGTCATCCACCACGGTATTTTCTCTATAGATTTGTTTCGGTCATATCGTCTTTGTTTTAGCTCCGATTTGAATGATTCAAGAGGTGTTGGAATCGTTGTTCCGAGCTCTATGTTATGGACATATTAAAACACTAAGATTTTGAGTAATTAAAAATTGAGTTTGTTATCATCAAAATATTGATTAATTAATTAATTAAAATTAATTAATTTGAGATTAAGGGCCAAAAAACCAACAATCTCCCCCTTTTTGATAATGACAAACCATTCAAGAAAAATAGGTTGAAATACATGTAAACCATATGTAGCGCATAATAAAATTCAACATATCACCATAAAGATCATTCTTGAAATTCACTCAAAAAAATAAATTCCCCCCCCTAATTAATACAATCAAAATCATAACAAACTTATACCATATTTTTCTTAAAGTTCTCCTCTTTTGGAATCATCAAAAAGAATAATTAAGAAAAATTTAGAACTACATAAATGTTTCCCTTAAAAACATGAACATAAATTTAGCACAACTCCCCCTAAGAATATTAACACATGCTTTCCATATCTC